>NC_080176.1:63655775-63955775 GCF_950295315.1 Erinaceus europaeus
CCCAGTTCCAGCCCCCAGCTCCCCACCTGCAGGGGAGTCACTTCACAGGCAGTGAAGCAGGTCTGCAGGTGTCTATCTCTCTCTCCCCTTCTCTGTCTTCCCCTCCTCTCTCCATTTCTCTCTGTCCTATCCAACAATAATGACATCAATAATAACTATAACAAAACAACAAGGGCAACAAAAGGAAATAAATATTTTTTTAAAAGTCTTTTGCATAACCATTATACTGACTCCCCAACCTACTCACCCTCCCAAGATCACTTTTATACCAATTGTTGGTTTTAAATATATATATGAGAAGGAAGGGGCTGGGCGGTAGCACAGCGGGTTAAGCTAACATGACGCAAAGTGCAAGGACCGGCATAAGGATCTCGTTTCGAGTCCCTGGCTCCCCACTTGCAGGGGAGTTGCTTCAGAAGCAGTGAAGCAGGTCTGCAGGTGTCTATCTTTCTCTCCCCCTCTCTGTCTTCCCTTTCTCTCTCAATTTCCCTCTGTCCTATCCAACAACAATAACAATAATAACAACTAGAACAACAAAAGTGGGGGGGGGGAGCCTCCAGGAGCAGTAAATTTATAGTGCAGACACCAAGCCCCAGCAATGACCCTGGAGATTTTTTTTAAATATGATATTTAATATATATATGAGAGAGAAAGACCAAAGCACTGCTCTGTCCTATGTAGTATCTGTGATCAAACCCAGGGCCTTGTGCCAGGGCTTCACTGCTGCAGGTGGACTTTTTCAGATTGATTCAGATGTGGGGGGGGGAGACACAAGCATGTGAAGATTAGCATCATTAAGGGGAGATGGTTGGAGTCTGGGTGGCACATTGGTTGAGCACAGATGTTACCCACTCCCCACCTACATGAGGAAAGCTTCCCGAGCAGTAAAGCAGGTCTATAGATGTCTCTGTCCCTCTCTCTGTCTGTCTCTTCCCCTCCTGTCTCAATTTCTCTCTGTCTTATCAAATAAAAAATATGGTAGTGCAGCGGGTTAAGTGCACATGGCACAAAGAGCAAGAACAAGCGTAAGGATTCTGATTCTGCAAGTGACTATCTTTCTCTCCCCTCTCTGTCTTCCCCTCCTCTCAATTTCTCTCTGTCCTATAGAACAACAACAATAGCAATGGCAACAATAACAAGGGCAACAAAATGGGAAAAATGGCCTCCAGGAGCAGTGGATTCATAGTGCAGGCACTGAGCCCCGGCAATAACCCTCGAGGCAAATAATAATAATATTAAATAAATAGAATGGGAAAGTGGCCACCAGGAGCAGTAGAGTCACAGTGCTGGCACCAAGCCCAGTGACAACCCTGGTAGCAATAAAAAAAAGTCATTAATTAATTAATTTTTTAAAAGGGGAGGTTGTTTAAACAAAAATTCCTTCAGAATTCCATACCTGGTGGCAGAGAGAGGTAATCAGGTGACCCTTTCCTGGCCCTCTTCACTCTGGTGAGCACCATGCCCCCTCCCCAACCTTGACATGTCTGAGGCTGGAATGAGGGACACATGCAGTTAACATCATACCACAAAGACCTTAAAAAATTATATATTATTATATATATTATATATATATAATTTTTGTTCCCATGTTATTGTGGCAGCGCTGTTCCACAGGACTGCTGCCATCACAGGAGTGCAGGTCCAAATCTTCCCAAAATAGGTGTCAGCACCTATCACACTCCACCCAACCATTACCCCCTTCACAATAAGGACAAGCCCTGACCCCTCTCAGCTCCATACCTATCCCCCAAGTCCCTGCACCTTTAAAGATTGTTGTTTAGGTTTTATTAACTAATTAATTTTTACTGATAGGACAGAGAAATTGAGAGGGGAGGTAGAAATATAGAGAGAGGGTAGGGGGTAGATAGCATAATGGTTCTGCAAAAAGACTCTCATACCTGAGACTCCAGAGTCCCAGGTTCAGTCCCCCATACCACCATAAGCCAGAGCTGAGCAGTGCTCTGGTTAAGAAAAGAGAGAGAGAGAGAGAGAGAGCAAGACCCCAAGAGACAGACCTGCAGCGCTGCTTCACCATTCATGAAGCTTCCCCTGCAGGTGGAGACCACCAGAGGCTTGAACCTGGGTCCTTGTACATGATAACTTACATTTAAACAGCTATGCCACCACCTGGGCCCCTAAAGATTTATTTCCACATATAACAGAGTTTCATGAGAGAGAGAGAGAGAGAGAGAGAGAGCACAAGCCAGTGTACTACTACTACTGCAGCATATGCAGCGCCAGGGATTGAACCAGCAACATCACACATGCAAGCCCTGTGCTCTACCAGCTGAACTACACCGATCTTACTAAGGAGCTTCTTCCCAGGCTCGGGGCCCATGGGCTGGGGCAAGTTCTCTGCAGGAAGGGCTTTGCTCTGAAGTTCCCCGGGGAGTCTCCTGCCTTAGCAGCCCCTCTCCAGTCCTGTCTGGTGCTGCTGAAAAGCCTCCTGGGTTTGGTCCCTTTTGTTGAGAGAGAGAGAGAGTGTGTCTCCAGAGTACTACTTAGCTCAGGTTTATGGTGGTGCTGGGGATTGAACCTGAGAGCTCAGAGCCTCAAGCATGAACGTCATTTTGCAGAGCCATTGCACTGTCTCCTCAACCCAGTCACTACTTTTTTATGTTGTTTGCAAGTTGACGTGTTTCAGTTCTTTAGAGTCCACCTATGAGCAAACCCATCCAGTAGTTGCTTCTCACCTCTTTCCCTACTCCACTAAGCAGAATCACCTCCAGTTCCATCCATCTTGTCCCAACACTAACACCTTTTTTTCTTGCAAAATTTCCTTGTTTTTAATATTTTAGTTACCTTTATTACAGTGGGTACTGACAGAGAAACTGTGAGGAAAGGGAAAGATAGAGGAAGAGAGAGAGACGCCTGCAGACCTGCTTCAGCATTCATAAAACCTATTGGGGGTGTTGAAACCTGGTCCTTACATAGGCGTGCCACTGTCTGGTCCGCCAGTATTGTCTTCTTTTAATTGCAGAGTAATATTCCATGGAGTCAATGTCCCACAGCTTTCATTCAGTCATCTTTCAGTTGTGCCCCCTTCCTCTCCCCCCCCCCCTGCCATTTTCTGGTATATTAGAACAATGAGGAAACCAGTGTTGCGGGGACCACTTGGGGACAGTGGTTGGTCATCCCGGGAAGCTTCCACAGAAGGAAAGACTGTTTCGCAAGGGAAGCAGGCGCCTAGCTGGCCCAGGGGCCCCTGGCACTCGAGAAGCCAGTTGGGAAATCTTGGAGCCGCTCTGTCTGCCCTCCACAACCCTGCTCAGTCCCTGCCTCCACTGATTCCCTCCGTCACAGGCCTGATGCCCAGAACACAAGCTCTCGCATTGCCTGTTGGGGCAGGGGGCAGGACTGGGGTAGGACCCTCCAGCCCCAGCCCTTATCTCTCTTCCTGCCAGGCCAGGCCTCCTCACCTGTCACACACAAGAAAACCCCACCCAGGACACACAAATCCCTATAGGGGCAGGGAATCACCTTTGGCCCCTGAATTCTGCCTGGGGACTCATAAGAGGGACAGGAAGCTTGTGCTGATCTAATACGGTGACCTGACGCGTTCAGTCCAGAAGTGGGGCAGGTGGAAAAGAAAGAGGCACCTGAGGACTAGAGCCACCTCTCTGGCTGCATCCAAAGGCAATTGGAGGGGACTGGGCCGCTGTGCAGCAGCTGAGCACACCCAGTTGCCATGCACGTGGACTGGGAGTAGAAACCCCACTCCTCACCTGCAGGCAGGATGCTTCACAAGTGATGAAGCAAATCTACAGGTGTCTCTTTTCCTCTCTGTCTCCCCTCCTCTCTCAATTTCTCGCTGTTCTATCAAATGAAATAGAAAGAAAAATAGAGAGGAAATGACCACCAGGAGTGGAGTATTTTTAATGGTGGTACTGAGCCCTCTAGAGATAACCCTGGTGGCAAAAAAAAAAAAAACCTAAAGCAGGAAAACGGCTCCCTTGGATTATGCGTTGCTCCAGCATGTGTGTGACCCAATCCAGACCTGGCCTTGCTGCACTGAAAGAAGCTCCTTGGTCACAATTTCTCTGCCTTTGTAAGTCTCTGATTCTAGCTAAAAGTCAAATAAATAAAAATAGTAAAAACAAAGGACCGGCATAAGGATCCTGGTTCGAGCCCCCGGCTCCCCACTTGCAAGGGAGTCACTTCACAGACGGTGAAGCAGGTCTGCAGGTGTCTGTCTTTCTCTCCCCCTCTCTGTCATCCCCTCCTCTCTCCATTTCTCTCTGTCCTATCCAACAACAATGACATCAATAACAACAGCAATAATAACTACAACAATAAAATAACAAGGGCAACAAAAAGGGAATAAATAAAATATTTAAAAATTTAAAAAATAGTAAAAAAAGTTTTTAGAAAAAGCAGTTAGACTTACTGGTGTGGGAAATAGTCAGCTGGTAGAGTGCAGGACTTGCATACCTGATGCTCCTGGTTCCATTCCCAGCACCTCTCTTTCTCTCCCTCCCTCACTTTAAATTCTTTCTATCTATATCAGAAAACTAAGTAAATTTTTAAAAGCTCCTATAGAGCGAGGTGGGAATAGATAGCCTAATGGTTAGGCAAAGAGGTTCTCATGTACAAGGCTCCAGAACCCCAGGCTCAGTTCCCTGTGCTACCATAAGCCAGAGCTGAGCAATGCAAACACCTCAAGAGGACTGTAGAAATAGCAGTCGAGATTCAAACCCTGGCATCATCTAGGCGGTACTGTGGCACCAGAGGAAGCACTGATACTGTGGTGTCTCTCCTTCTCTCTGTCTCTCAGTGTGCATGGTAAAAAAGAGAAAGAAAGAAAGAAAGAAAGAAAGAAAGAAAGAAAGAAAGAAAGGAAGGAAGGAAGGAAGGAAGAAAGAAAGGAAGAAAGAAGAGAGGGAGCCTGAGCTTTGTCCTCCTCTCCTAGAACATGGGAAGACAGGGAGACAGGGATCTGGGGAGTTGAAGCCCACAGGCCCGTTGATAGACCAGCATGTAAGGCTCATTGCTGGGTTGGTTGGTTTGGGGGGTGCTGGGGTTGAACCTGGGACCTTATGCACATTCCAGTTGTGTGGGCAGCTGAACTGCTCCCCAGGAGAGAAGCGGAAGCAAACCTAGCTCTGACAGCCCACCCCAGGCCTCCACCTGACCCCAAGGTAGGCAGTCTGGCAGTGGCTGGGGCGGGGCCTGCCCTCCATGACCCCCTCAGGGCCTGGTCCCTGCCCAGGCTGCTGGCCTCTGCAGGTGAGTTGCCATGGGAACTGTAACTCTGAATTTCCTGGCTCTGGGACTGTGAAAATCACAACCTGAACCTTCCTGGGCTGCGGCTTTCTCCATTAATTTCCTGTTTGATTGTTTACTTTAGCAAGCAGAGAATGTCTTTGCAGGCCTCCCCAAAGCCAGCAAGGTCAAGTGTGGGCCTCCAGGGAGATGGGGACAGGAGGGGGTGGGCAGGGAGAGGCCAGGCTAAGAGTAGCTGGTGGGGGTGCCCTCACTACCCTTCCTAGTGCCCACTTGGACCTCAGCCTGCTGGCACTGAGAACGCCAAGTCAGACCCTGTGAGGGGTGTCTGCCCACCCCACTGACCTGAGCTGCAGGCCTGCCCACTCCAACCCCCCCCCCCCAAGGTACTCCCAGCTCTTCCTCTGTCTCAGAGAATCACTGTGCCAAGTCAGATACAGAACATAGCCATTCCAGGCCACAGATGTCTCACCAGGCAGGGCACAGGCCTCAGCATGCGCACGGCCAAGGTTCAAACCCGAGCACCACATGGGAAGAAACTATAGCACCAGGGGAAGCTCTACTGTTGTAGTCTCTCCCCCCTCCCTCTCTCTCTTTCTCTGTTTCTCAGTCTGAATGATGGTGACCCAGAGCAGTGACATCAAGCATATATAGCTGCCTGTATTCCCACAGCTCCAGTAGGGGACAGTGGCATTTCCCACCCCCCACCCCCACCCCCAGCCCCAGCGTTCCTGTTCTGAGCCCCTGCTTGCATGCCCACCTCCTGGGTCTGGCTTCCCGTGTGGCATGCGCTATGGCCACATGTGGCCTAGTCATTCCTGCCAGGGCTTGGCAGCCGCAAGGAAAATACCTGCCCACCTGGGGGGTGCGACTAGCAGCCAGGCCTCGAGCCACAAGCTTGGATGGAATTGGGGGGTGGATTTCCTTGTCTACCCACAGCAGCTCCTCCCCCAGCTGGAGGGCAAAGCCCCGTCTGTGGCGTACAGGTGGGCATAGGGCACCGATAAGTGATGTGTGTGAGGCGAGTGTGGTGTTGGAGTAAGGGCAAGGAGCTGAGCAGCTGAGAGGGCGGCTGAGTGAGCATCTGCGTAGGCCCTGCAGGCATGGCTACTTGCCCTCTGCCCCTTTCAGGAGTGACGCCCCTACTCAAGGCTGCTCTGTGCACACGCTCCTCTCTTCTCCTCTCCTGTGCTCGTCCCGCTGCCTCTAAACATGCTGGATCCAGGGGCCTGGCGGTGCTGCACCTGGTTGAGTGCAGGGACCCGGGTTTGAGCCCCCAGACCCCACCTGCTGGAAGGAAGCTTCAGGAGAGGAGAAGCAGTGCTGCAAATCTCTCCCCATTTTCTCTCTAAATTTATCTCTGTCCTATCAAAAGAAAGAGAAAAAAAGAGAGAAAGAAAGAGAAAAAAGAGAGAGAGATGCAGAGTCTCTCCCTTCTCTATGGTCAGTCCTCCTGCATCCTTCTCTTCTGTAGTTAAGTTCCAAAGGAAGGCAGCAGAGGGGCAGGAACACACACACACACACACATACACAGGGAGAGAGAGAGAGAGAGAGAGAATGCAGGGAGAACCAAAACTTCCAAAGAAAACAAAAGAGGGGCAGTGGTGGCACACCCAGTTGAGCACACATGTTCCCATGCCCAAGGAACAAGGTTCAGGCCCCCGCTCCCCACCTGCAGGGGGAATGATTCACAAGCAGTGAAGCAAATGTGCAGGTTTATCTATGTATTTATCTCTATCTTTGTCTCTATCTGTCTCTATCTCCCACTCCCTTCTCAATTTCTCTCTGTCCTATCTAAAAATTAGGAAAAAGAAAGAGGGGGAAAAAAAAAGGAAAAATGTCTGCCAGGAGCATTGGATTCCTAGTGCTGGCACCAAACCCTAACAGTAACCCTGGTGGCAATAAATAAAAAAATAAATAAGCATTCTTTTCCCCTCTCTGCTTCCTGACCTCATACCCCTCCCCAGCCCTAGTAGGCCCTGTCCCTATCCTAAGTCCTCATTGCAAAAATCATCAGTCTCCCCTATTCACCACGTCCAGGAGACCTTAGCCCCCTCTGAGCACTGGGCCCTGTGGACCTCATGATTCCTGAAACCTTCTGTCAGAGATTCCTCCTACTCCTCTTGAGTCCTGACAGTCCTCTTATTTGGGGGAGAATCCCTCCTGCCCCACTACTTTTTAGCTGCTGCTGTTCCCAGGTGAGGAGTCCTGGACATGCTCATCCCTTCTCACTCCACGTCTTCCCCAGGGAAGCTCCCATGACCTGGACTGGTACCTGGGCACAGAAACTCAGAGGGACCCCACCTCCCACCAGCATCTTCCCTGCTCTCCCCTGAGGACTATGAACTCAGCATTTCTTTTCTTTTATTCTTCCTTCCTTCCTTTCTCTGTTTCTCTATTTCTCCCTTTATTTTTCTAATTGAAGTTTACCAGTGTACAGTAAAGTTGCTGGCACGGGGGGCCAGGTGGTGTCACACCTGGTTGAGCACATGTTATAGTGCACTAGGACCCAGGTTCGAGCACCTGGTCCCCACTTGCAGGGAGAAAGCTTTGCAAATGGTGAAGCAGGGCTGCAGGTGTCTCTCGGTCTCTCTCCCTAACTCCCCCTTCCATCTTGATGTCTGACCGTCTCTACCCAAGAAATAAATTTTAAAAATTTAAAAATAAGGTTGTTGGCACATGGGTACAGTATCTCATCTCTAGGTGTCTGCAAAGCACTCTCACTCCCAAATTAGGTCCATCATCCTGCACCAGGACTTCAAAGCTCCTCCTTCCCCCAACTGCCTTCCTGTCCTCCCTCCCCAGAGTCCTTTGCTTGGGTACAATATACCATCAGTCCAAGTCTTACTTTGTGTTTCCCCTTTCTGTTCTTGTTTCTTAAGTTCTGCCCATGAGTGAGATCATCCCAGATTCTCTTTCTGGCTTATCTCACGTAACATGATTTACTCTATTTTAATTTTTTAAATTTTTAAAAAAATATTTATTTTATTTATTTATTCCCTTTGTTGCCCTTGTTGTTTTATTGTTGTAGTTATTATTGTTGTTGTCGTTGTTGGATAGGACAGAGAGAAATGGAGAGAGGAGGGGAAGACAGAGAGGGGGAGAGAAAGATAGACACCTGCAGACCTGCTTCACCGCCTGTGAAGCGACTCCCCTGCAGGTGGGGGAGCCGGGGCTCGAACCAGGATCCTCATGCCGGTCGTTGTGCTTTGCGCCACCTGCGCTTAACCCTCTGCTCTACAGCCCGACTCCCGATTTACTCTATTTTAATGAGAGAGATACAAAAGAGAGACCAGAACACTGCTCAACTATGGCTGGTGCTGGCTCTGGGGATTGAACCTGGGGCCTTTGGTGCCTCAGGCGTAAGAGTCTTTTTTGCAGAACCATTATGCTGTCTTTCCTACCAGAGCTGAGCATTTCTAAAACTGAACTCTTTCGACAACCACAAAGCCAGCTGCTCACATCTTCCAACTCTCACTGGTGTCGCCAACATTTCTCCAACTGGACACCAAGTCCTGAAGGCAATGGGTGTGGCCACTTGCCTCCTGCTCGCTCTGCCTCCTGGGACTCTGCCTCCTTTCATTGCACCTGCCTGGCTCAAGCCACCAGAATCCTGAGGGGAGCCTCCTCCCTGTATCCTTGCCTCCAGCCACTCCCCCTAGAGGTTGGAGTCCAAGGTGTGCAAGAGAGTGTCTTTCTGAGATGGAAATGCCATCTTCTTGCTTCCCCCTTTGACATCTTTCAGTGACTCCCCACCCCCCTTGATCAACTCCAGATTTAGCAGCTTGACACCTGGAGCCCTTTGGGATGTAGCCCTGGCCTTCGTCATCAGCACATTCTGTCTCCCCCAGCGGCTATAGCCCAGCACACAGTGTGCTCCACTGGCTCACGGCTTTTGGCTCCTGTGTATGTGCCTCCCCTGCTTCTTGTGCCATATGCCTGCCACTCACCACCACCCAGCTCCATGTTCCAGCCACATACCTCCAGTAATCCCCTGGTTCCCACTGCACTGTGAGTTGCAAGCCTTAGTCTTCTTATACTTACGGTGTCTAAAACATCAGTGTTGCTGAAATAATGAGTAGATAAGTGAGTGGATGGATTGATGATGAACAGGTGATGGATTTATGGATGGATGGATGGATGGATGGATGGATGGATGGATGGATGGATGATGGATAGACATATGATGAATGAGTGAATGTTGATAGCTATGGATTAATGGATGGATATATATATTTGTTTGTTTGGGGTTTTTATTTGTTTTGTTTTTTACAAGAGTACTGCTCAGCTCCAGCTTATAATGGTGCTAGAGACTGATCCTGGGGTCCTTGGTGCCTCAGGCATGAAAGTCTGTTTGCATAACCATGATGCTGTCTCCCCAGCCTGGATGAATATATACATGGATGGATGGTGGATGGGTGGAAAAGTAGGTGAGCAGATAGAAGAATGCATATGCAGTGGATGGACAATTGGATGTGTGACGGACAGCAGGATGGGTGGATAAATAGGTGCAAAGGTGCATGGCTGGCTGGATTACTGAGGGGTGAGTGGCAGGATGGATGGGCAGATGGGCAGATGGTAGAGATGGTGGGAAAAAATAGGTAAGATCAACTTTGTGAAAACTCAAGTCGTTTATTATCACCAGTTAACAAAATTGACAATTGTGGGCTCCAACAAACAAACTAAAATCTCACTAGTGAGAAAGAAATAGAACCATTCCCCAGGAAGGAGGCTGCTGGCCCAGGGCTCTTGAGTATCTTTTCTCATTCTGGTCACACTTGCTGTCTGTCTGGCTTGTGCAAACCTCTGAAATACTGAGCTTTGGTTTCTCTGCCTGTCAAGTAGAGATCAGAATAATACCCGTGACCTTCTTCCCCCACACACCCCATCTCCTCAAAAGTGTCATAAGGTAAATGAGATCCAAAAAGCACAGCCAGAGCTTCGGAGAAGATGCAGTTAATAGTGTGATCACCCCTTGACTCTGAGCCCAGCTCTGCACTTTTCAAAACGCCATCACAAGTTTCATCTCGAGTTGACTCTGTAAACAGTTCTAGGTGGGTATTATCCCATCCTCCAGGCAGGAAACCGGGCCACAGAGTGATGGAGTGCCCTGCCTGGGGTTCCTCTGCCCAACTGCCAGGTCTCTTGACTCCTGCCCACTGCACATCTCTGACGATGCTCCCTCCTAAGATTATCTTACTTCATGGCTCCCCAAGGATGCCCAGACACAATTGGTCCTCTCTGGATGAGTCAAGGTCACACTCTTGGGCATCGGGGCTGAGCTGGAGACTGAACAGAAGGTACCGATCAAGGTCCAGCAACAGCCCTGACTTGTAACTGTGGTTACTTTGAGATGCACCCCAGCTGTTACAGTTCCCCACACACACATACTGCTGGCTGGGTCTGAGCTGAACATGGAGTGTCACTGCGCTGGGTGGCCTGGGCTGAGGTCCTTATCTTACCAGGGGTGCCCACTCTAGGTAGGCCACTTGGAGGAGCTGAGCATGCTGAGTAGGATGCCGGCCTGCCTGGAGTGGACACCCCCTGGTAAGACAAGGATCTGGGGTGCCCAGTGCTCTCTCCTCTGCCCATGCTCCCTCCCCACAGGGTGGCACCCCAAGCAACCAGCCTGGCTACATCTCAGGCACACCCTGGGCATCATGCCCACACCCTGTGGACCTTCCCTGGGATTCTGGGGTGCTCCCACCGGCCGCCCACCTTGCTCCCTGACTGCCATCAGGCCTTCCCCAGCCCTTCCCTGTGGGGAGGGAGGCTCCATGGGTGTGCCCACGAGTCTGCCCAGGACAATGAGACAGGAATGTGCGCGCTTCCGAGCAAACACCATGTGGGCTCACAGTGCCGCCTTGGCTTCCCGGCCAAGAAACACAGCTCTGCAGGCAGAGGATGTGGTGGTTGCTTGCGCCGGCCCCCACGGCCCTCCAAGGGCACCCCTACCCCTGGGCTGGGCAGCCTGGCCTCCTCTGTCTGCACAGCTTTTTCCAAGAGTACGGGCCACGCCCAGGCCCAGAACAGCCCTGTCACCCCAGGGTGTCAGTGCCCACTAAGTCTGGCTGATCTTTCTTTTTCTTTTTCCTTCCTTCCTTCCTTTCTCCTCCTTCCCCTCTTTCTTCTTTTTCTTTTTCTTCCTTCATTTTCTTTCTTTCCTCTCTCTCTCTCTCTATCTACCTATTTATCTATCTCCTCTCTGTCTCTCTCAGTCTCTCTCTCTCTCTCTTTCTTTCTTTCTTTCTTTCTTTCTGCCAGGGATAAAACCCAAGTGTGCAGGGCTCTGACCCTGAGTTCCATCCCTGGCCCTGCCAGAAGTAGTTACTTGGGGCTGGTGAAATAGCTTTACTTGGATAGTGTGATGCTTTGCCATGTTCAAGCTCAGCCTTGAAGGAAACGTTAGTGCTATGGTCTCTTTTTCTCTCTGCTCCTCTGCCCTCTCTGTCTCTCTCTATTAAAAAGGAAAGGGTCAGGGGTAGATAGCATAATGGTTATGCAAATAGACTCATAAGCCTGTGGCTCTAAAGTCCCAGGTTCAGTCCCCTGCACCACCATAAGCCAGAGCTGAGCACTGCTCTGGTAAAAAAAAAAAAAAAAAAAAGAGGGGCCGGGTGGTGGCACACCTGGTTGAGTGCACATGTTACAATGTGCAAGGATCCAGGTTCGAGCCCCTAGTCCCCACCTGCAGGGGGAAAGCTTCACAAGTGGTAAAGCAGTGCTGCAGGTGTGTCTCTCACCCTCTATCTCTATCTCTCACCCTCTCTATCCCTCCATTCCCTCTTGATTTCTGTCTCTATCCAGTAAATAAATAAATAAATAAATAAATAGAATAAGAAAGCAGGTTACTTTCTGGGGGCCAGGAGATAATTCACCCACTAGAATGCATGCCTTATACCACGTGTGACCCCAGCACACCCATGGAACATCATAGATAAGACAAGTTCCATGGATGATGAAGCAGTGCTGCAGGGACTCTCTCTTTCCCTTCTTTCTTCCCTCCCTCCTACCCTTCCTCTCAACCTACTGGAAATAGAAGGAAAAACTCAGCCCAGGAAAGTGTGATCACATTCGTACAAGGCCCAGGCATCACAGTGCACACGCACACACGCACGCGCACACACACACACACACACATGCATGCACACACGCACACACATACGTGCACATGCACACGCGTGCGCACACTCATATGCATGCACACATGCACACACATGCACGCACACACGCATGCACACACACACAGGCACACACACGCACTGGAAAAGTGCAGTGTCAGCAGTCATCCCAGGGGCCCTGGGTCTGCAGCATCTACTCTGTACTGACCACCCTCCCTGGCTTTTAACTCCATTTCATAATGGTAAATAAACTTAACTTAATGTTGATGACTATAGGCTTTTTTAAAAAATCTCCTTTTTCCTCTTATAAAACATGAACTTTTTTATTATTTTTTTTATTTATTGGGTAGAGACAGCCAGAAATCGAGAGGGAAGGGGGAGATAGAAAGAGAGAGAAACAGAGAGACACCTGCAGCCCTGCTTCATCACTTGTGAAGCTTTCCCCCTGAAGGTGGGGACCGGGGACTTGAACCCAGGTCCTTGCGCACTGTAACATGTGTGCTCAACCAGGTGCGCCACCGTCCAGCCCCTTAAAATGTGAGATTTACTTATTTGTTGATTATGGGAGAAAGAGAGAGAGAGAGAGGAAGACAAGAGTGTTGTCAGCCGGGAGTGAACCCCAGGGATTGAACCTGCAACCTCTGGGGCCTCAGTGACACATAAGTAGATGCTTGAATAGGCTGAGCTCTCTCCCTCGCCCCAATTTAAAATTTTTATGATTTTTTATTTGTGACTAATAGTAGTTTACAAGATTGCCATATTACGGTGTATATATAGATCCACACCACACCCAGCATCATCTGTATCCCCACCCTCCCAAAGATAACCACCATAGTTCTCACAAATATTACAGTTTGCTTGCTTCTGTTCTGTTTATTTATTTGTTTTCCCAAGTACATGTGAATCAGTCCTCTGGATTCCACATATGAGTGAAACCATCTGGTAGTTGTCTTTCATCTCTTTACTTATTTCACTAAGCATAATCTCCTCCAGTCCCATCCATTTTATCCCAGAAGACACAATAACATCTTTATTGATTGCAGAGTAGTATTCCGTGGGATATATATATCCATAACTTTTTTAACATTTTACTAATTTATTAGTGAGAAAGATAGGAAGAGAGAGAGAGAGAGAGAGAACCAGACATCACTCTGGTACATGTGCTGCCAGGGATTGAACTCAAAACCTCATGCTTGAGAGTCCAATGCTTTATCCACTGCACCACTTCCCAGACCACTATCCCATAGCTTCTTTATCCAGTTATCTGTTGATGGGTATTTAGGCTGCTTCCACTTTTTGTTTATTGAATAATGCAGCTATGAACATAGGGGTGAATATGTCCCTTTGAATTAGTGCTTGAGGTACTTCCATTTTTGTTTGAGGACTGTCCACACAGTCTTCCAAAGGGTCTATACCAGTTTGCATTCCCACCAGCAGTGGAAAAGAGTCCCTTTTTCTCCACAACCTTGCCAACCCCTGTCATTCTCTGATTTATTTTGTTTGTTTGTTTTTACCAGAGCACTGCTCAGCTATGGTTTATGGTGGTGCAAGGGATTGAACCTGGGACTTTAGAGCCTCAGGCATGGGAGTCTGTTTGCATAACCATTATGCTATCTACCCCTGCCCTGATTTTTTTATGTAAATCATTCTCTTAGGTGTGAGATGGTATCTCAGTGTAGTTTTAACAAATTAAATTTTTTAATTTTATTTATTTATTATTGGATAGCGACAGAGAGAAATTGAGAAGAGATAGAGAGAGGCAGAGAGATACATGCAGCTCTGCTTCACCACTCGTGAAGTTTTCCCCCTGTAGGTGGGGATCAGGGCCTTGAACCCAGGTCATTGCACACCATAGTGTGTGTGCTTAACCAGGTGTGCCACTGCTTGGCCCCCAAATTAAATTTTTTAAAACATTTATTATCTTTATTTATTTATTGGACAGAGACAGCCAGAAATCAAGAGAGAAGGGGGTGATAGAGAGGGAGAGAGACAGCGAGACACCTACAGCCCTGCTTCACTGCTTGCAAAGCTTTCCCCCTGCAGGTGGGGACTGGGGGCTTGAACTCAGGTCCTTGCGCACTGTAACATGTACGTTTAACCAGGTGCACCACCACCCGGCCCCAAATTAAATTTTTTTTTCCAAATTAAATTTTTTAAGGGAGACAAGAGCAACAGTTGCTGAGGATGTGGCAAAATCAGGACCCTCAGACATTTGGGTGGCGGGGGGCGCTACAATGGTGCAGCCAGTCTCCAAATGAGTTTGTCACTTCCTCAAAAAGATGATCGTGACAGAGGACCTAGTGGGGGTAGTATTGTTATATGGAAAACTGGGAAATGTTATGCATGTACAAACTATTGTATTTACTGTCAAATGTAAAACATCAATTCCCCAATTAAAAAAAAAAAAAAAGCCATAATAGGCCCGAGGTGGCAACAGCCTGGCTGGCCATCAGCTGACAAATGAGTGACCAGAACGTGTCACAGCCACAGTGGAATACTGCTCATCTACAAGAAGGAAGCAAAGCACTGAGGCATGCTACATGTGTACTACAAAACTGTGACATGATGTGGGGGAAAAAAGCTCACCAGGGGCCAAATGGTGGTTAAGAACACATATTAGCAAAGGCAAGGATCCAGGTTTGAGCCCCAACCCTACCCTGCTCCCTACCTGCAAGGGGTCTGCTTAACCTGTGGTGAAGCAGGTCTGCAGGTATCTTTCTCTCTCCCTCCCTATCTCCCCCTCCCCTCTTAATTTCTGTCTGCCCTATCCAATAAAAATTAGAAGGGAAAAAAAAAACACCAGAGATCACAGATTAAAATGATACCTTATTTAAGTATCCAAAACAGGCAAACCCACAGAGACAAAGGAGACTGGGGGGGTGACAGGGGGACTCACTGGTCCAGTCACTTGTTGCTCCACAAGGCACTGTGTTCACAGCAGTGGTCCCCATTGACTCCACCCTGTGCAGTGGGTCCCACCTCCAAGGCTTGTCAGTCAGTCACCCTCAATGGCATGTGTGCAAAATCAATTAGGGACACTTAGAAGGGACACTTACTCTTAGGTGAGCAGTCTCCCCAGCCCAAGGCTTTCATTCGTTTTTCTTTTCTTTCATAAAGGGGCAGACAGAGAGAGGGAGAGGCAGCACAGCACGGCTCTACCATCCATGGAGCTCCTCAGTGCTCCTATGTGGGGCTAGGCCTCGAACCCAGGGCCTAATGTGTGGCAGTTATGCACTCTGTTGGGTGAGCTATCTCCCAGAATAGTGTATGGATTTGTTCTGGGTTTGTTTTTGTTCTGGGTGGGCTGACGTCTGGGTAGGCTCGTGACAGTGTGTTGGAGTCAGTGGTGATCATGGCATCTCTGTGGATGTTCTCACATTCATAGAACAGTGTATTCAGAAGCTGGGGGTTTGGTGTTGAGATGGCGTCTCTGATCAGAAAGGGGATGAGAGGAAATGGGGGGGTGGGAGTGTGGGGTTGGGGGATAGCTGGCCAGACGTGGGGCTAGAAGCCATTTCAGGCTTTGTGTGAGTCAGCCCACAGCAGGGTCCCTATTCAACTTGTGGGGAGACTCCCTAACCTCCAGGGCCCTCCTCCAGCCAGGACCCCAGGGTCCTGATATCCTGGCCAAGCACTCCTATAGTCAAACTGCTTTTGAGTTCATCTGCTACTCACCAACCAGTTGTATGTTTACCTTATTTTATACATTTATTTAATTTCTGGGGCTCCGTGTCTGCAGAGAGAAATCAAGAGGGGGACAGGGGTAGATAGCATAATGATTATGCAAAGAGATTTTCATGCCTGAGGCTCCAGAGTCCCATGTTCAATCCCCTGCACCACCATAAGCCAGAGCTGATCAGTGCTGAGAGAGAGAGAAAAAAAAAATCAAGAGGAAAGGATGAGATAGGGAGACAGAGACACCTGCAGCACTACTTCACCACTTGTGAAGCTTCCTTCCCGCAGGGGAGGATTGGTGGCTTGAACCTGGGTCCTTGTGCATAGTGACATGTATGCTTTACCAGGCAGTGCCACTGCCTTTCCCCTCTCTCTTTTAAAAAATGTTCTTTCTTTATTGGGGGATTAATGGTTTACAGTCAACAATAAAATACAATAGTTTGTACATGTATAATTTTTCCACATAACAATACAAGCCCCACTAGGTCCTCCTCTGCCATCATGTTCCAGGACCTGAACCCTTTGGTGCAGTATCCCCTGTCTCTTTTTTAAATTGATTTATTAGATAGAGACAGAAAGTGGGGCTGGGTGGTGGCACACCTGGTTAAGCGCACGTGTTATAGTGCGAAAGGACCCGGGTTCAAGCCCCCTGCAGGGGAGAAGCTTCACGAGTGGTGAAGCAGGGCTGCAGGTGTCTCTCTCTCCCTCTCTATCACCCCCTTCCCTCTCAGTTTCTGACTGTCTCTATCTAATAAATAAAATAAAGATAATAAATTTTTTTAATTTTTAAAAAAAAGAGACAGAAAGAAATCGAATGGAGAGACCCTGCAGCAGTACTTCATTACTCATGAAGTTTCCCTCCTGCCGGTGGGGACCAGGGACTTGAACCTGGGTCCTTGTGCATGGTGATGTGTGTGTTCTATTGGTTGTGCCATTGACAGGCCCTTTTTGCCAGCCAGTTGTTAAGGAGCAAGGCGCTCTGCCTGCTACAGCTTCTGCCTATGTCTGTGATCGCTATTTTCTGAACGGAGCCCTGCAGTAAGACCAGTGTGGTTGGTCCTGGCAGGGAGCTCAGCGTGTCCTGCACCCTCTGGCCCAGTCCTTAGAGGTGCTGGCTCCTGGCTTCATGTATAGGAACTGGGGCAGGGGGGAAGCGCGGGAGAAGCTGCTGGGTACTGGCTGGCTGCCTCCCCCCACCTCACTGGAGCCTGTGCCCCTCTCCCCCCAGCTCCTGCAGTCCCAGGATGTGAAGGAAGATGCTGTCCTCTGCTGCTCCATGGAGGTAAGCAGTGCAGCCCTCCTCATGGCCCCATGAACCTGGGAACTCTAGAAGCTTCCATGGATCCAGGGTCAGAATTCCTAGAGGGGACTAGGGAGGGGTGGGGCATGTGCTCCTGTGGACAGGATCTAGGTCCAGAACTGAAGACCCCCAAACCAGACTCAATGCCAAGGGGGACCCCACTGTTCTCTAGAGCAGGGCTAGAGCCTCCAAGAGCAACTTCCCCACACCAGGCATGTGCAGTCACACAAGGGGTCCCAGTCTGCAGCATCAGTTCCCCCTTTCCTCCTCCTCCTCCTTCTCCCCTCTGTCTCACACATATGCTTCAAGGTCTGTTGGGGTGGGGGCGCAGAAGGAAAGAAAGTGAGAAACAGAGCCTTCGCCACACACACACACACACACACACACACACACTTCCTGTACCCAGGTCCCACCAAGGTGTACCCAGCTCAGGATGACTTCTGGGACTTCTGCCCTAGCGAGTGGACATTAACACAGTGCCAACTGAACGGAGCAATCCACACGGCCATTTGGAGATGTGGGTGGTAGTCAGGGAAGGCTTCCTGTAGGAGAGGAGGCTTTTGAACAAAAAGGAGAAACAGCATGCTGCTAGTGAGAGCCCTTTCCACTATCCTGAGCCCTCTTGTTCCTGCTGGCAGATGATGTTAAAATACGGGAGCTCACAGTTGGCTGTCTCCAACCTATAAACCTATACCCTACTCTTCAGATACCACCTCAAGGAGATAATGCCGCACCCCCCCCAGCCATCTAGTCAAAATGGGGGGGTGCATGCTGACCCCCACTTCTTTGCCGCAGCTGCAGAGCACAGGACGGCTACTGGAGGAGCAGCTGCCCGAGATGATGACAGAGCTCCTCGCCAGCGCACGCGACAAGATGCTGTGTCCCTCGGAGTCCATGCTGACCCGGTCGCTGCTCCTGGAGGTCATCGAGCTCCACGCCAACAGCTGGAACCCCCTGACGCCCCCCATCACTCAGTACTACAACAGAACCATCCAGAAACTGACAGCCTGACAGCCAGGGGGGCCTGGCGGGCGGCCCGCGGGCAGCTGGGCCCTGGTGCACAGGGCCAGATGGACAGGCGGGAGGCCAGGGGTGGCCCTGGCGGGAGGAAGCAGCGGGGCGGCGGGCAGGCAGGCGGAGCCGATCTGGAGCCCGCAGGGGACGGGACCGGAGCCCCCCCTCCCCCACCCCTAGCCCTGCGCAGCCCCGAGCATGCAGCAGCTCACACCCATCGGGAAGCATGTTTCTTCTTCACGGTGGCCCCTCCCCCGCCCCGCCCCAGCAAACGTGCCCCCCCCCCCCAGCTTGGTGCCAGGGGTCCTGTCTCTGTGACTCCGCCCCCTCCACTCCCCCCCTGGCCGGATCAGAAAGGACCTCAGAAGGCTAGAAAAGTGGGTCAGAGACGGGCTCGCATTGTCCCCCGCACGCCGTCAGCCGCCGTCGCCAACTGGCAGCAGGCGACGTGGAGCAGATGTCGGGGGGACAATGGCAGGCAGGTCCCCGCCAGCCGCCGCCAGCCAGGGCTTTTGTCCGCCGCCGCCTGCAGTGAGCGGGAGCCCCGGGCCCGCCCCGCCCCCACGCGGCCCCGCCCCCAGCCTGGCCCGAGGGGCAGGGGGCGGGGCTTGCCGCTCCACTTGCACTCTTTGTTTCCACGTTGTTTTATTTTATTTTGAAAGTCAGCTGCTTTGAAGTCTCCCCCATCCCCTCGGTGACTGGAGGCCGAGGTGGGATCCCATGGCGGCCACTGGCAGGACCCCCCATTTGTGGGAGATCAAACCCGGCCCCTCTAGAAGGACGCTCGCCCGCAGACGGCTTGCCAGCAGCCAATTAGGCTAATTGGAAACTGCTGCCCCGTCGGGGTCCGCCTGGAACCCAGTGCTCCCCGCCCCTGGCCTCTAGCACCTCCAGCACCTCGGTTCTGATTCAAGCTTTTCTCTCTCTCTAAGGGCTGTTACTGTCGCCGCTGGGAGGGCGTTAAACCCCAGCCTGGCCTCTGTTATGGGGTACCAGCCTGGCAAATCAAAACCAAACACCCAGGCGACGCTTCCCTCCAGTCCCCCCCACTTGCACTGTGTCCCTAGCTCTTGCAGAGGGAGGGGTGTCAGGGAGGTAGCTCCCCAGAACATGGAGGTTAACAGAATGGGCTTCGTGGCTGCTTCAGCTCTGTCACTAGCTGGGGCCAGGAGCCCAGACCTCCCACAGGTGATGGTCGGGCCACCAGGCAGGTGTGTGTGTGTGTGTGTGTGTGTGTGTGTGTGTGTGTGTGTGTGTGTGTGTGTGTGTAAGGCTGCAGGGCAGGTTCTCTGTTCACTAGAGTCTGGAGGGCAGGCAGAGTGGGGTGAGGTACGGCATCCCCAGTACCCCAAAATCTGCTCCCTGCTCTCCCCACTGCCTGTTCCCTGCCTACCAGGAAAGGCTGGACTGGTCCCCTTGTACACTTGTCAGTGTACAAGGTGGCCTGTCACGAAGAAAGATCTCCCCCAAAGTTCTCCAGCTTCTCCTGGAACTCCAGCCTGAAGCTGGGGACACCAGAGGCTCCCTGGGGGCCCCCAGGGAAGGAGGATGCTCAGAGAGGGCCCGAGGGAAATTAAAATCTCCAGGACTTGGGGCCCTCCCTGAGCCCTCAGGAAGCTGGGTGGGTCCTGAAGGGGCCTGGTCTCCCTCAACTGAGTGTGTGTGTGTGTGTGTGTGTGTACACAGAATGCATGTAAGTGTGCAGGACATGTGTGCACACACATGAGCACCTCCCCTAAGAATAGAGAGAAGTAGTCCTGCGGGAGCCAACTGAGGAGGCAGTAGAGTGGAGTTCCTCCCCCCACCACCCAGCCAGTGTCCTGAGACGAAACCCCAAACACTGTACAAACAGAGAAAATTGGGGCAAGTGGCACATGGACCTAGAACTCCTTCCTCCAGGCAGCCCTCCTTGGTGACCACAGGGCCCACCACTCTGGCTGTTAGGACTCATTGTGGAGAAGCAAGTTATAAATATGTAGGCGTATATAGTCTTAATGGTGCATTGTGTGGTGATGCCTCTGGTTTACCTTGCTTCTCTGGTGGCTTCAGGCATTTCCTAGCCAATACAAAGGACAAGTCAAGCTCTTGTTCAAAATGGAGACTGCTGATCCTTCTGCAGACATGAAAGTTTTTTTTTTTTTTGAGGGGGAGTAGTGGGGTTTTATTTTTGTGTGTGTGTTTTTTTTAAGAAAATAACAGCAAAGCCTAAAATCTGAGACTCAGGCAGCTTCTCATAGGAGACCACTCAGACAGAAGCTGGGATGGGGTGCCCCTCAGACCCCTCCCTGCCCAGGTCCCTCCACTGCTGGGTGTGGAAAACCAGGTCTGGGTGTCCCTCTGAGTGTACATGGCCAGAGGCAAAGCTGGACATTCTGAAGCTTGTGCTGTGTTCCCTGCCCACCTGGTTTTCTTAGGGTGTCTAGACTATATCCAGAATCATGGGTCTTATCTGGGGCACACCCTTCTACCTAGGCTTCGAAGTACCCAGTATTTTCTGCTCAGGCCAGGCCTTCACCCCACAGCCTGGGAGCTCTACCCCAGGAAGACTTCTGAGCTCCCTCCAACCCAACAAGGTGGGACCCTCACCCATCCCTCCTCCCCAGGGAGTGTGAGCCTTGACCTGCTTGTGTCCATGAGTGCTTCCTAAACCAGTCCATGAGCCTTGAAGGCTTGGGGAGCATCCTGCCCATCTGTGTAAAGGTCACCATTGGCCCAGTCAGTATTTATTCTCACTTTTATTTTGTTTTATTTTATTTTATTGGAAGAGGGGGGAGTTGAAGGGGATGAACTGCCCCTGAGCAACTGCAGAGGTATGGGTGAGGGACCCCAGGGGGTTGCCCCTATGCCAAGGCCCTGTCTGGCATCAGAAGCCTGCCCATGTCCCTTGTGTCCTGCGGTGGAGTCTGTGGGGCCCCCAGCCTGTTGGGAAATCTCTGGCTGAGGCTGGAGGAGGGGAAAGATCACAACAGGCAGCTCTACTCCTGAGCTAGCAGGAGACAGGCCCTGTGTTCCCCTCCCACCCCAGTATGGGCTGGGGCTCCCTGCCAAAGCTACAGTGGAATCCTGCTCCAAGCCACCTTCCTCCCATCCATGCGTCCTGCTTTCCAGCTGAACCCAACTCCAAGTGGGTTTCAAAAAAATAAACACTGAAACTCAATGTTGCCCTGAGTCTATGTTGTGTGTTTGGGAAAGGAGTTATTTTTTTTTTCTTGAAGGTTCATAAGTTCACAGTTGGGGGACCCTCTGCCCAGATCATGAGACAATAAGGTCCCCAGGGGCAAGCTGAGGCGCACCAGGTTGAGCACAAGGACCCAGGTTCGAGTCCCCTCTCCCCCGACTTTTCCCAACTCCAGAGAGGAAGCCTTACAATCAGTGAAGCAGGTCTGCAGGTGTCTCTCTGTCTCCCACCTCTTCTCTCAACTTCTGTCCTATCAAATAAAATAGAAAAAAAAAATAAACTGTTGCCAGCAACAGTGGATTTGTAGTGCCACCAAGCCCCAGTGATACCCTTGCTAGTGATTTTAAAATAATAAATAAATAAATAAATAAAGGTCTGTGTGTTCCCCACACAGAGTCTGGACACTGCTTTGGGGAACAGGGGCAAGTTTTAGAGTCTGAAGCAGACTGCAAGAGTGTCCCCAGAGAATTGTGGGTGAAGGGGTCTTGTGGCCCCCAGCCCTGTGGGAAATGGCTTTCCCACTAAAGACCTGGTTTTTTTGGGGGGGAGGGTGGGCGGTAGCACAGTAGGTTAAGTGCACATGGCACTGGCACGAAACGCAAGGATCCTTGTAAGGATCCCAGTTCCAGCTCTCAGCTTCCCACCTGTAGTGGGACGGGGGGGGGGGGGGTCACTTCACAGGAAGTGAAGCAGGTCTGCAGGTGTCTGTCTTTCTTTTCCCCTCTCTGTCTTCCCCTCCTCTTTTGTTTTCTCTCGGTCCTATCCAACAGCAACAACAGCAATGGAAACAGCAACAGCAAGGGCAACAAAATGGGGAAAATGGCCTCTGTGAGAAGTGGATTTATAGTGCGGGCAGTGAGCCCCAACGGTAACCCTGGAGGAAAAAAAAAAAAAAAAAACTGGTTTGCTGCTTGTGTAACTACCACCACCTAGGGAAAAAAAAAAAAAAAAAAAAAAACTACCCCTTAGAGATATTACTGTAGCATCTGGCAGTGGCAGATGTTAAGGAGACTAAGGCTCGCTCGGGCCCTACAGCTCCTGAGAGTCAGCAGCAAAGGGCTGTCCTGCCCCAGGGGATCAGAGCAGAATCTCATCAATGGGTCCCAAATGGGTCCTGTGATTTATCTTCCTGTAATGACATGTCCCTTGTTTTGCACAGTCCTCCCCAAGGCCAGCCATTGGGGACATTGCCTCCAGGTAATAAAATCTCCACTTGGGGACACCTCCCAGCTACAACTTCCTTGTCTTCTAGTTCCTGGGGGTGGAGGCTGAGCTTGGTCATATGTCCCTGGCCTGGTCAAGATGGCAGCCAGCGCTTGAGGGTGTTGAGAGCAGTTAGGCCCACCTTTGAGCCACGTGGTATTGTGCATAGAGGCTCAGGCAAAAGCACAAGGATTGATGGTGGAAGGCAATGTTTCAGTCTGTTACTTGGCATATTTGTCAAGCCTGTGTTTTGCTTTTGCAAAAATATAAAGGAGTTGGAGCAGAAAGTCAATGTCAAAAACTGAAGAAGGGTTAGCTCTGAGGGTAAAGCATTTGAGCTGGGTACCACTATGGCCCGGGGAGAAGCTTCAGTGCTGTGTTGCCTCTCCTCTCTCTCCATCTGAATGAAAAAGCAGCCTGGTGAGGTGAAATCATGTAGTGGGAGGTGGAAAGGAGAAATGTTTCCAAGCCCTGTGCATCACAAGAGAAGAGATTCCCCCATCCCGGGTGACTGACTCCTACTTCCACAAGTTTCAAAATTCCTGAAAACTATAAAATACCAGAATCGTGGTTTTTCTTGGTTTATTTATTTATTATTTATTATTTATTTATTTTGATGGCCACCAATTCCCCCCATTTTTTTGTTGATAGAGGTGGAGAGAAATTGAAAGGAAAATGAAAGTGAGAGATAAAGAGGTAGAGAGAGTAGTCCGAGAGAAAGTGCAATGGATAAAGCATTGAACTCTCAAGCCTGAGGTCCCAAATTCAATCCCCAGCAGCACATGTACCAGAGTGAAGTCTGGTATTTTCTCTCCTCCTATCTTTCTCATAAATAAATAAATAAATAAATAAAATCTTAAAATAAAATAAAAAGGTAGAGAGAGATCTGCATACCTGCTTCATTACTTAGAAGATTTCCCCCTGCAGGTGAGGACTGGGGGCTTGAACCCAGGTTCTTGTGCATTGTAATGTGGTAATGTGAGCACTTTACCAGGTGCATCACTACTCAGATCCTTTGATTGTCTTTTTTTTTTTTTTTTTGCCTCCAGGGTTATCAATGGGGCTTAGTACCTGCATTACAAATCCACTGCTCCTGGTAGCCATTTTGTTGCTGAGAGAGGGAAAGATAGACACCTGCAGACCTGTTCCGCAAAGTGACTGCCCTCTGCAGGTGGGGAGCCAGAGGCTCGAACCAAGATCCTTATGTGGGTCCCTGGGCTTTGCCCCATGTGCACTTAACCCAATACGCTACCATACAATCCTCCCCCCCCACTCCCCCTCCCCCTTTTTAACAGCACTGCCTAGTTTATGGTTTATGGTGGTGCAGGGGATTGAACCTAGGACATCAGAACCTCAAGCATGAGAGTCTGTCTATATAATCATTATGCCACCTACCCACCCCCCCACCTTTGGTTGTCATTTTATAAAGGAGAAAACACAGGCACCAAGAGACAATGGGGCTGACTCTCAGCCACAGGCCAGTCAGCGAGAGCTGATGCCCCTTCCCCTAGTCCAGGCAGCCTGCTGTCCCAGGACACCTTCCTCTACATGTGGAGGTCAGGCCCCAGGGAGCTGGCCAACCACTCCAGCCAGGCCCAGGGAGCAGTCCACTGCCCGCTGAGACTGCCAGGGCCAGCTGCCCACCTTTCCTGAATGCCCGGAGACCAAGAGCGTAATGAAACTCCACAAAGCAACGGGCTGGGGTGGGGCAGCAGGAACCCTATTCAAAGCTTGGCTACTATGCTGTGTGCATAGTCCTCTGGGATGTCCCACAGGTTAGTGGCTCCCCAGAGTGGGAGGGGGCCAAGGGACACCCCATAGTGTGTGTGTTAATATCCCAATCAACTGGGAGTGTATTCAAGTTCCACATTCTCAGATCTGCCCTTGGGGAAGTCCTCTGCTTTCTCGGAGGTGTGGAGGGGGCATCTGGGGCAGCCTCCGTGGGGAGACTCTGCTGCTGGCTTGTAGCAGTGGGCTCTGCCGTCTCAGCTGGAGTGAGGCTGGGCAGCGCCTCTGCAGTGGGGCTGGGCCTTCCAGAAGCTTCTTGAGTGGGGACAGAACACGGACACAGATGGGCTCAGAAAGGCCCTAGGCACTTAAGTCTTCATAGGCCCCTCCTGTGATTGCACTGGCCTAAAGACAAATATATTAGTGATATTTATTAAACTTGTTTCCAACGTAGAAATCTTTTTCCTCCACTACGTTTATCACTGGGGTTTGTTAGCTGCAGGGCTCTGCTGCTCCCAGGGACTGTTTTCCTTCTTCCCTTTCTTTATTTCCCTTTTGGATAGAAAGTGAGACCCCTGCAACACTGCTTTACCACCCATGAAGAGTCCCCCCTGCAGGTGAAGACCAGGGGCTCGAACCATGCATTGTAACATGTGCAGTTGACTCGTCAAGCCTCCATCTGACCCCCTTTTTCTTTTTCTTTTTCTTTTATTTCTTTCTCTCTCTCTCTTTTTTTTTTTTTCTTTATTTCACCAGAGCCAGACTGCTCAGGTCTCCCTTAGGGTAGTGCTGAGGGTGAACCTGGAACTTCTGAGCTTCCAACAAGATAGAGCACTGAGTAACTGCTGTGCTACTTCTCCAGCCCCTCAATTCCTTCTTTTCTATTAAAAAGGTTTGTCTATTATTTTATTTTATTTGTGCCACCAGACTTAGTGCCTGCACTATGAATCCACTGAATGGTCAAGCCCTGGGCTCAGTGCTGGTGATGCAAAGAGGGACAAGGTCAAGTTCATTGCCATGGAAGACAGTGGCTCAGAGGGAGCCCCTGGAGGGTTTCTGCACTTGGGGGAGCCCAGCCTTCTGAGGAGGGACCCCCACCCAGCAGGATGACAGAGGTGAAACAGTACAGGGGGCACTATGCCTCCAAAGGAGGCATCTGCTTTCACCCCAGGAAGCTCTGTGATGTGGTCCCTACACATCATTCAGACACCAGAGCCAAGAGCTCCCCTCAGCAAGCAGGAGTCATGTTTCTCCCCTACTCTCCCAACCCCTCATCCCCCCAGCCCCTGGCCAGACACTGAGTAGGAAGCGTCTCTACAGACTGGAACTTCCGTGAGGAAGCAGCAGGGCTGCACCTCCTCTATCCCTGAATATGCTGAGGGTGGGCTACAGGGTGGACAGGGAAACCCAGTTTTCAGATCTTGATGCGTCCTTTGTGATGGATGGAACTGGGCTAAAGTCCAAGTGTCTGTGACTCTAAAGCCTTAATGTGAGCAGGGACCTTGAGCTGCCACGTGTTAGGAAGAAGATACGAGATGCACCCGCCCCCCCAAACCCCACCTCGCCACTCCCCACCCCCTACCCCCCCCCACCTCTCAAAAAGCCTGACAAAATATAAAACAGGGTCTGGAGGTGACAGCCAACCTGCTGTGTTCCTGGTCCTCCTGCATGAGGAAAATCCCACTCACCTCCAGATGCTGAGCAGGAGAAGGGCCAGGGGCAAAGCCAGCCTGGAGGGGAACACATCTGTCTTCAGGGGGAGGATTGCAGGGGCAGGGTGCCAAGAGTGGATAATGGGGCAGCCACCCTGAATAAGGACACTCTGGGCGCCAGCAAGGAATTGTGGAGGTCAGTGCATGGGACATGCACACACACAGACACACAGACACAAACACACACAGAGATACACACACAGGGAGACACAGACACACACATGGCCTCACAGAGATCCAGAGTATCTCTTCTTGGGGTACAGGACATGGATGAGTAAGCACCCACAGTTCCTTCCAAAGTTAGGCTCTTCAAGGGGAGCAGGATCTGCTGGCTATGCCCCCCACAAACACACACCCCAAAAGCCCCACTTGCCTATCATTTCTAGGAGTTACTTAGCTTGGGATCAGCCAGTGGAGTGCATGACTTATCTTGCATAAAGACTCATGTTCCTGTGTCCCGTGCCCCACCCCCGCTACCCTGGGGAGTCGCTGGTGCCTGCTTTTTTTTTCTTTTGTTTTAATATTTATTTATTTATTCCCTTTTGTTGCCCTAGTTGTTTTATTGTTGTAGTTATTATTGTTGTTGTCATTGTTGGATAGGATAGAGAGAAATGGAGAAAGGAAGGGAAGACAGAGAAGGGGAGAGAGAGACACCTGCAGACCTGCTTCACCGCATGTGAAGTGACTCCCCTGCAGGTGGGGAGCTGGAGCTCGAATCAGGATCCTTATGCCGGTCCTTGCACTTTGTGCCATGTGCACTTAACCCACTCCAGACTCCCAGTGCCTATTTTCTGTTCCCTGGTGACTTTCCAAATGGTCAGAGCAGAAACATCAGAAACATCTGCCCCACCTAGGATTAAAGTTGTGCTAAAACCTAGAATCTTCTTGAGAAAGCACAGTGGCCCAGGCTACACAGGACAGACTGGGGAAGAAGAAAAAAAAAGCAGACTCTTTTTTTCCCACCGGAGAGATAGATACAGAGAGAAAGACACCTACATTACTGCTTCACTACTTGTGAAGCTTCCTCCCCTGCAAGTGGGGACTGAGGGCTTGAGCCTAGATCAGCCCACAGGAAACGTGTGCTCAATCAGGTGAACCACCACTCTGACTTTCTTTTACAAATGGGAAAACTGAAGCCCAAAGAAGAAACACCTTTGGGAAACCTAGTCTGTAAATGTGGACCTGGGACCAGAACCTGACTCTGCAGACTCGCACGGCAATGCTCGCTCCAGAGTCCAGGGCCTGTGACAGAAGGTCTGATGTGGCCTGCAGGCAGGGGGCTAAAGTTAGAGGGCACAAGCTCCCCCCCAACTCTCTGTGGGATCTGGACCCCCCCCCCACTAAGGTGTCTCTGGACAGAATGCTCTCTGCTCAGACCCACCCCTGGGGCTCAACAATGAAGTCTTGAGCCTCTGACAATATCACCAGCATGGAGTCCCAGGCCACCCCCCCCCCCCCAGTTTCACTGCTCCCCTAATATGGCTGCAGCTCAGGCTGCCCCTCTCCCTCTGGGGGGACACAGCGTCTCTCTGAGTCTGCTCTAGGCAGCCCCCAAGAGAAGGGCAGGGAGGAGATGACTCAGAGGACCCCAGGTGGTGAGGCCTGAGCTGGACAAGTTGGGCTGGGGGGCAGGAGGACCATGGCGGCCGGCGGGTAGGGTGGCTGTCTGGAGCCCCAGCCTCCCTCCTGCAGCGCCCCCCATCTGGCCCAGGCCTGGCTTGGCGGCTTTCCTGGGCTGCAGGCGGATCGATGGTTCTGGCTCCCTTTTTGCAGGGGATATCAATTTAGCGGGTTCCCGGGATGGCTGTGTTTTAACCTCTCACCCCGGTCTAGACTCCGGCGGCTCCCGTTGTCCCCGGGCCAGCAGGAGATAGAGGCCTGGGGCTCTGGAGCCAGCGGGTTTCCAGGAACAGCTGGCAGGGTGGCCCGGGCGGCTCTGCGCCCCGCCAACCTGCCTCCCTCCACGCAGCCCGCGCGGTGAATTATTAAAGATGCCATTTCCTCTCTTCTTTCCAGTAAAATCGCTCCCTGCGTAGAGGTCTGCTACCTTCCTGTCACTGCCCGGGCAGGACCCGCTGAGATCCCCTCAGGAGGCTGGAGGGGAGGAGGGTGACCCCTTCCTAAAAGGGCCTGGGAAACCCAGGGATCTGACATCCTAGCCTGTGGGGCCCTGCTGGTCCTCAGTGCACAGGAAAGAAGCCCAGAGAGACAAAAAGAGCAAGCAGTGCGGGGTAACACAGTAAGCCAGGGCAGGGCTGGAGCTGGATCCCAGGCCTACCTTGGGGAGGCCCAGCCCTCTCTCTCTGGTGAAACATACACACACACACACACACACACACACACACACACACACCTCCCAGGAGGGACTAAAGTCAGTCCAGCACCTGCTGTATCTATTAGGTCTTGGAGTGTGATTTGATAGTTCCAAGCCAGAGCATCAGACCGTCACCACTGCTGCCCACCCGTGGCAACCTCTCACCCTGGTTTCACCACCCACTCCCACTGGTCATCTCTCAGGTGGGCCCCAGGATAGCCTGTTCCTGCCTCCTGGTCTTGACTAAGGCCATGCACCCCAGTACTCCTCCTCAGAGCTGTGCTCCATGCCTTCTGCCCGCTCAGAGGTCCCCTCTCTCCCTTTTTTTCCCCTTTTTTCATTATTATTATTATTTATTACCACCAGGGTCATCAGTTGGGCTCCACCGTATCAGCACTACAAATCCACTCCTCCTGGTGACCATTTCCCCCCTTTTTCTTCCTTTCAATTTTATTGGATAGAACAGAGAGAATATGAGGGAAGGGGAAGACAGAGAGGGAAAGAGAAAGAGAGATACCCACAACCCTGCTTTATCACTCAGGAAGCATCCCCATGCAGGTGAGGAGCAAGGGCTTGAACCTGGTCCTTACACTTGGTAATGTTTGCACTCCACCAGGTGTACCACAGCCTGGTATGCTCTTTATTATTATTATTATTACTGTTTATTTTAATGAGAAAGATGCAGAAAGACAGTTACAGGAGGAGAGAGAGCACTTATGGCTTATGGTGGTGCTGGGGATTGAACCTGGGACCACAGAGCCTCAGGCATGAGCATCTTCCACTGTCTCCCCAGCCCAGAAGTCCTCACCTGTAGTTCGTTTAAGTGTGTGTGTTCCTGTGTGCATGCGCTCACACAGCCACTGTCCCTTCCTAGCCCTCATAGCACTCCAGCCCCCGCTGTCACCCAGCCACTCCAGAGATTGATGAAAGGGCCCAACCCCCATTCTAGCTCAGTTCCCACCCGCCAGGGTCACTCACTATCAAAAGTTTCAAATGCCACCTGAATCTTGAGCCACCTCCCCTTCTGACCTAGCCACACAGCTGAGGGGACATTATTTTCCCTGGACATTACTATCAGGACCCTCTCTCAGCTCAGATGTTCCCACTGCCCCAAGAAAAGCCACCAAGAGCATCAGAGAACACCCCAGCCCAGAACTTTTCAGGACACATGAGTCCTCCTCTGTCCTTCCATCCTGCTTCCCCTACCTCTGCCACTGACACCCTAACACCCCATCCCTTGGGAATCTGTGGACTGTGGGTGGGCTGGGGTGGAGGGAGGTTCCAGGCCAGGCTTAGGGGGCATGCACGAAGGGCTTCATGTCATACCAGGACATGGGTCCTTTTGGGTTGTTGAAAAAGTCATGCCATATTTTTCTGTTTTTCTATGCAAAAATGTGTCATGACTTTTCTAACAGTCCAATTCTTTGCTTCTCTAGCCTTTGTTCAGCCATCTTCTCTCAGCAGCTCAAAGCTCTCCTCAAAGAAGTCAAGAGACTTCTGTCGATCAGGGGTGGGGGGGCAGGGGGTGTTGCAGGAGGGTCTCAGCCTGGACTCCATTTCAGAGGCTGGGCCCAGGGCTGGGTGTGTGAGGGCGCAGGGCCCCCTGACACGTTCTTCTTGGGGAGCCTGTCTGTCTACCTTGAGGGGGCCCCGGCCACCACATGAGGTCCTTTGAGGGGGCACAGTATTGCACAGGTGAGGATGAAGGAGCGCAAAAGCAACTGGCAGTGGCACAGTGATGGGGACGAGGTGCTGAGCTCAGTCCCCAGACTTTATGTGCCACTGTGCTGCTCTAGTGTCTCTCTCTCTCTTTAGTAAAAGCTGAGGTCTTTTGTATTTATTTATTAGGTAGAGACAAAGAGGGGGCCTATAGAGAGGAAAACAGACAGAAAAACACCTGCAGCCCTACTTGACCACTCATGAAACTTTCCCTCTGTAGGTGGGGACCAGGGACTTGAACCTGGGTCCTTACGCTCTATAATGTATGCAATTAACCAGGTGTGCCACCCCTTGGCCCCTCTAGCCTCTTTTTCTCTTTCCCCTCAGCCTGTCTGTCTAGCACTAGGCCTCCCAGCCATCTTGAAATTGGGGAAGCACAGATGATGATGATGATGATGATGATGATGATGATGATGATGATGATGATGATGATGATGACAGATGTCCTCAGGCCTCACAAAGGGAAGGCCACTGGGGCACACAGCTGGCAGCCCCAGGGCTATGCTAACTTCTGATAAAATGCCTCCTCCTTTCAGTGCAAAATCACATCAGATATCCAGAAAGGGGAGACACAGAGTAAAACCTGGGCTGATGTGCTGTACTGTCCCAACGCAAAGGACTCTGGGCAAGGAAAGAGGAGGGCTAGGGGTGGCTTGGGGTCCTGGTGCATGACGGTGGAAAGAGCCAAGGTTGGGGGGTGAGACTGTTTTACAGACACCAACTATGGGGAGATGAGAAATCCTAAACCATTAAAATGTTTTTTTTTTAAGTTTACAATAGAAAAGAAAGAAAAGTTAAGGGTACATGGTGTGAAGTGCAAGGACCAGCGTAAAGATCCTGGTTTAAGGCCCCGTCTCCCCACCTGCAGGGGGGTTGCTTCACAGGCGGTGAAGCAGGTCTGCAGGTGTCTGTCTTTCCTCCTCTCTGTCTCCCTTCCTCTCTCGATTTCTCTCTGTCCTATCCAACAACAACAATAGTAATGAGAAAAACAATAATAATAATGACAATAAGGGCAACAAAATGGAAAAAATGGCCTCCAGGAGCAGTGGATTCATAGTGCAGGCACTGAGCCCCAGCAATAACCCTGAAGGCAAGAGAGAGAGAGAGAGAGAGAGAAGAGAGAGAAAAGGAAAGAAAAGAAAAGAAAGGAAAAAAGAAGAGTGGCCTACTGGGGAACTCTTGGCACTGTTCTCCCACCCCACCCCCACTGCCCACATACACTCTGACTGGACTGGGGAAGAGGATCCCTTCCAGCCTGGCCTCTTCTCACTGCCCCCAGCCATCTACAGGGAGCCCCACAAAGCCCCTTCCCTGCAAGGGCAGGCAAGGTTGGGGAACAGAGCAGGCACCCACCCCCATACTCCTACCTCTTCTGTCCTCCTTACAGGACCCCTTGCCTCCCTCAGATTGTGCAGAAAACTGTGGGTCCTTCTTACTAAGACTCAGCAGCTCAGCAGATAGGGTGCATGCCTTGCCATGGGCTCAGCCCAGGTATGAACCCTGGTACCACATGGAAGGCCTGGGAGAGCTCCAGTGATGTGGTTTCTCTGTCTCCATCTAGATGAGAAAGCCTGGCTTGGGAGAGGTGAAATAGCACATGTATAAGACCCCTGGATCCACACACATAAAAAAAGTGAAAGAGGAAGGAATATGGAGGAGGCAGAGGAGAATGGGATTAAGAAGCAGAGAAAGGAGAAGGAAGGAAGAGAGTGAAATACTTTTCTAGATTAACAATCATCTATTTGCAGTGTAATTCTGGAAACCAACCTAATTCTAGAAATCCAGTCCTCCCTCAGTTCCACGTGGGCAACTGGACCCTGGTTAAGGGCACCCACATCCCAGACATCAAGACGGTCCCCACAGTGACTTCAGGCAGCAGAGACAATGAGCTAGACTCTCACCACACAGGGAACCCAGCCTCCACTGTGTTGAAGAAAGCTTTGGTGCTCTGGTCTCTAGTACGCTTTCTTCCTTCTTCTGTGTATCTAGAAAGAAAGAAAAAAGAAGGGTGGGGGGAGGAAAAGGTGGAGGGAGAGCAAAAGAAAAGACATGAATTGTGTGGTCTGAGAGGTGGCACAGTGGATAAAGCACTGGACTCTGAAGCATGAGTTCCTGAGTTCAATCCCCGGCAGCACATGTACCAGAGTGATGTCTGGTTCCTTCTTTCTCTCCTACTATCTTTCTCATTAATTAATAAATAAAATATTTAATAAAAAAAGAAAAGACATAAATTATCTGGGGCTTCCAATTATCTCTGTACTTTTTCCAGCCATCAGTTAAATTTACCTGGCGGTTGGGGGGACAGCATATTGGTTATGCAAAAGACCTTGTTGCCTGAGGCTCTGAGCCAGTGCTCTGGTCTTGGCTTCTCTCTATCTCTCTCAAATAAAATAAATATATATTTTAAATGAATTAAATAAAGTTTACTTCATATACTAGGAGACACAATGTCAACCAGACTTCTCTGGCAGACAACCCCACCAATATGTCCTGGAGCTCCAATTCCCCAGAACCCTGCCCCACTAGGGAAAGAGAGAGGCAGGCTGGGAGTATGGATCAACCTGTCAACACCCATGTTCAGTGGGTAATCAATTACAGAAGCCAGACCTTCCACCTTCTGCATCCTACAATGATCTTGAGTCCATACTCCCAGTAGGTTAAAGAATAGGAAAGCTATTAGGAAAGGGGACCCACTACAGAGTTCTGGTGGTGGGAAGTGTGAGGAGTTGTACCCCTCTTATCCTATGATTTTTGTCAGTGTTTCCATTTTATAAATAAAAAAGTAAAAATAAATAAAATTTACTTCATATACTAGGAGACATAATGATTGAAAACAAGAAACAACAACAAAAATAAATAAATAAGAAGACAATATCAACAGTTCCCCCTTCTTCTAGCGTTTGCCCTTCTTCCGTAGCCAGTCAACAGCATCAGGTTGAGCCTGATGTAAAGTTTCGAGACCTCCTTTGAATCTGGAGAGGTGGCAGTCGTTGACTATGTGGGTCATAGTCTGTCTGGAGCCGCAGGGGCAGTTCGGGTCGTCTCTGGCTCCCCAGCGATGGAACATAGCGGCGCACCGGCCATGGCCTGTTCGATAGCGATTGAGGAGGGCCCAATCATAACGTGCTAGGTCAAAGCCGGGTTGACGCTTGCAGGGGTCTGTGATGAGGTGTTTGTTCTTTACCTCAGCTGACTGCCAGCTCTGTTTCCAAGAGTCTGGAACAGAGAAGATTCAGTGTAGGCGTAGGGGACCAGATTGGGTGACGAGACGTCAAGCGTTGGACAGGGTGGGCGAAGATATCCACGTATATTGGCAGGTCCGGTCGAGTGTAGACGTGGGAAATGAACTTAGATGATGCCGCATCCCGACGAATATCTGGCGGAGCGATGTTGCTAAGAACTGGCAGCCATGGAACCGGGGTGGAACGGATGGTTCCAGAAATTATCCTCATGGAGGAATATAATTTGGAATCGACCAGGTGGACATGGGGGCTACGGAACCATACTGGGGCACAGTATTCTGCAGTGGAATAGCATAATGCCAGAGATGATGATCGTAGTGTGGAAGCGCTCGCGCCCCATGAGGAGCTGGCCAGTCTTGCAATGATGTTATTCCTCGCGCCCACCTTTGCTGCAGTTTTTATGAGATGTTTGTGAAATGACAGAGTGCGATCGAGAGTAACGCCAAGATAGACTGGCTGGTCTTCATGCCGGATTCTCGTATCGCCAAGCTGCACATTAAGCTCACGCGAGGCCGAGGCATGATACGAATACTGCATTGAGAATAACAAACTTTGATATGATTACAACTTGTATATTCAAAAAAGTAGAAAAATCAATCATGAAGACAGATGACTTACAAGTTATCAGACTGAAATTCTAGAGATGAAAAAGACAAGGTGGGTGGCTGGAGAGGTGGTTCAGTGGGCAGAGCACTTTACTTGCCTGCATGAGTCTCTGGGTTCAGTCTGTGGGACCACATACACTGGACAGATGCTCGCTCTGGTCTGTCCTCTTCCAAATAAATAAATAAATAAATAAACAAAGTTATAATCATAATTAACAGTGCAATGAATAAATTTAATAGCAGATAAGATGCGAGGCCAGATGGTGACACACCTGGCTAAGTATACATGTTACCATGTGCAAGGACCTGGGTTCAAGTCCCCAGTCCCACCTGTAGGAAGAAAGCTTCACAAGCAGTGAAACAGTGCTGCAGATATCTTTTTCTCTTCTTTTCTTTTTAACTAGAGCACTATTCATCTCTGGCTTCTGGTGGTGCAGGGGCTTGAACCTGGGACTCTGGAGCCTCGGGCATGAGAGTCTCTTTGCATAACGATTATGCTATCTATCCACCAAACAGTATCTTTCTGTCTCTCTCCCTCTCTATTCCCCGCTTCCCTCTCAATTTCTCTCTAACCTACCAAATTAAATAAAGTGAAAAGAAAAGAAAATAGTAAATGAGATGCAGCTGATAGTGTGTTAGTGAACTGGAACACGGAGCAGTATAAAACATTATGCAGAGCCCGAGAAATAGCTCACTAGGATAGTGCGCTGCTTTGCCAACTATGAGAACCAGGTTAGATCCCGGCCCCCACTGCACCGGAGGAAGATTCAGTGTTGTAGTCTCTTTCACTCCCTCGCTCTGCTTCTATAAAAAAAAAATTAATTAATTATTTAAATACAGAGAAAAGTGATCAGTAATAAAACCAGGTCATAAGAAGATCCTATTTTTATTAGTTTTTGAAGATTATTTATTATGAGAAAAAAGGAGTGCTCCCTCACTTCATTTGCTTGAGAGGTGGGTATATTTATTTACACCTGAGAATTCCTTTATGAAATATTTGCTTCCAGAAGGAGCAGGGCTGCAGAGACAGCATAATAGTTATGCAAAAAGACTTTTATGCCTGAGGCACCAAACTGCTAAATTCACTCCCTAGCACCACCATAAGCCAGAGTTGAGCAGTGCTCTGGTAAAAAAAAAAAAAAAAAAAAGAGGGAGAGAGAGAGAGAGACAGAGAGAGACAGAGAGAGAGAGAAAATGAGAATAAAGAGCAAACACTATGGAAAATGTTTTCTTGGTGGAAAAAAAATTTTTTTAAAGAAGCAAACAGGCAGGACCCCCCAACACTTCATCTGCACTATTCCAGCCTTTAGGTCCATGATTGTTCAACAATTTGTTTGGCTTTGTATGTTAACTCTCTGAGATTTCAGCCACCAGGTTCCAGATGCTGACATGATGCCAACCAGACTTCCCTGGACAGACAACCCCACCAATGTGTCCTGGAGCCCCGCTTCCCTAGAGCCCTGCCCCACTAGGGAAAGAGAGGCAGGCTGGGAGTATGGATTTACCAGTCAACGCCCATGTTCAGTGGGGAAGCAATTACAGAAGCCAGACCTTCCACCTTCTGCATCCCACAATGACCCTGGGTCCATACTCCCAGAGGGATAAAGAATAGGAAAGCTAACAGGGAACGGGATGGGATATGGAGTTCTGGTAGTGAGAATTGTGTGGAGTTATACCCCTCTTATCCTATGGTTTTGTTAATGTTTCCTTTTTTAAATTAAAAATAAAAATAGAAATAAGAAGAAGCAAACAGGCCAGGTAGTGGTGTACCCAGTTATGCACACACATCACCCACCCCCACCTGCAGAGGGGATGCTTCCTGAGCAATGAAACAGTTCTGCAGGTGTCTCTTCCTCTCTCCCTGTCTGTCTCCCCACCACTCTCAATGTCTCTGTCCTGTGAAATAAAATGTAAAAAGTGGGGGAGTCGGGCGGTAGCACAGCGGGCTAAGCGCACGTAGTGCGAAGCTCAAGGACCAGCATAAGTATCCGGTTCGAGCCCCCAGCTCCCACCTGCAGGAGAGTCGCTTCACAGGTGGTGAAGCAGGTCTGCAGGTGTTTATCTCTCTTCATCTCTGTCTTCCCCTCCTCTCTCCATTTCTCTCTGTCCTATCCAACAACAATGACATCAATAACAACTACAACAACTACAAAAAGAAAGCAACAAGGGCAACAAAAGGGAATAAATAAATAAATAATTTTTTTTTAAATTTTGAAAAAAAAATTAAAAAGTGGAAAAATTGGCTGCTGGAAGCAGTAGATTAGTGGTGACAACACCAAGCCCCAGCGATAACTCTGATGGCAACAAAGGAGGAGAAAGAGGAGGGGGAGGGGGAAAATGAGAAACAAACATACACCAGACAACATAGAGATGTCAGTTGCCAACAAGGAGCCAGATCTATGAAGAGGCTGTGGAGGGAGGGAGAGGAGAGATGCTGTGTTGCACAGGGAGGAGCAGGGCCTCCCTGGAAAAGCAGTCAAGGAAGGAACAGTGCTGGCCACAGCAACTTGGGGCAAGAAGCTTCCAGAGCTTTGGAGAAGGGTTTGTTATGCTTGGCAAAGTCAGAGATTGTGTTTGTGTTTATTTAGTTTCCAAAGCAAAGTGTCTCTTGAGATTGAATAATGTAAATCAGAAGCCTGGAAACATGCATCCCCCTTGACCTGCAAGTCCACTTCAGAATTTGGCCATGAGGGGGGTATAATGCACAGATTTACTTATGCATAAGGAGATTGACTAAATAGGGAAAATTAATGATGTGGTGACCCAATGCAAGCCTTCAGCCCCCACCTGTGAGGAGGAAAGTTTATGAGCAGTGGAGTAGTGTTGCGGGTGTCTCTCTCTTTGTTCCTCTCCCTCTCTTTCTCTTGGTCAAAAGAAAAAAGAAAACTTGATTTTAAGAGAAGATGCTAGTAAATCAAATGCTTTGTCTGCTTTCTTGAGGGCTTGCGCATTGAGCAGAAGACATAAGTTTGGATGCCTTTGTTCCAGCAAGGTGACAGGGAGGACCTGCTAGTGACCAGGAATCAGCAGGTAAGGGGTCAACACCCTGGAGGAGTGTCAGGAAGGCTGGTGAAAAGGCAGAGAGACCTTGAGAGGTTCTGACGCTGCTGAGGTGGTGAGGAAAGGCAGCTTCCTTGGCTCAGTGGAGTCTAGAACACCATCACTCACGACCAGAGGGCAGCAACAGGGAGTGCAGAAGGACTGGGAACTCCCTGAGACTCACAGCCACACTGAGCTCTCCCTGTGGTGCAGGGAATCACCCACTGGGTCCAGCTGTAGAATTTTCTCTGGCATGTTCAGAGAAATAGTTGGTTTCAGCTAAGGTTGGGACTCTCCAAAGAAAGAAAAAGAAGTGAAAGCTGGGGGACTTGTAGCAGAAAGAGTGGCAGAAAAGGCCCAGATGACAAGGCTGGAGAAGTACTATGGTCTTTGCCATAGGGACTTAGGTCCCCACCTCCCCTTAGTGCTCCTCCCACCCCCTTTCGAGTCTCTGATATGCTGTGATAGACTGTACACTGTCCTTTGCCATGTGTCTTGGAGCCCATCTGTGAGTGAGGTCATCTGTATTCATCCTTCTCGCTCAACATGACTCCCTTGAGCTCCTCCCGTGTTGTAGCAGAGAAGAGGCCATCATTTCTTATAGCTGTGCAATAGTTTATTGTGTGTACATTTCACAACTTCTTCAGCCAATCACCTATTGCTAGAAACTTGAGTAGTTTCTAAATGTTGGCTATTACAGACAGTACAGCCATGAGCATGGGCGTGCACAGATCTTTCTGAACAGGTGTTTTGGTTTTTTTGTTTGTTTGTTTGTTTTTGCCTCCAGGGTTATTGTTGGGGCTTGGTGTCTGCACCATGAATCCACGGCTCCTGAAGGCTTTTTTTCCCTCTTTTGTTGTCCTTGTTGTTAAACATTGCTGCAGTTATTATTATTGTTGTTGTTACCCATGTCATGATTATTGGATAGGACACAGAGAAATGGAGAGAGGAGGGGAAGACAGAGGAGGAGAGAAACACAACTGCAGACTTGCTTCACCGCTTGTGAAGCAACTCCCTGCAGGTGGGGAGCCAGGAGCTTGAACCAGGATCCTTACACCAGTCTTTGTGCTTCACGCCATGTGTGCTTAACCAGTTGCAATACTGCCCAGCCCCTGGTTTTGATTTTTTTTTAATTATCTTTATATATTGGACAGAGACAGTGAGAAATCAAGAAGGAAAGGGGAGACAAAAAGGGAGAGAGACAGAGAAACACGTGCAGCCCTGCTTCACCACTTGCAAAGCTTTCCCCCTGCAGGTGGGGACCAGGGGCTTGAACCCAGGTACCTGCACACTGTAACATGTACGCTCTTCCAGGTGCACCACTGCCTGGCCCCGGGGGAAGTGCCTCTGTGTTCTTTGAAGAGATGCCAGGAGAGGGATTTCTGGATCGTATGGTGGGTGGATTTTTAATATGTTCAGGAATCTTCAAACCATTTCCCTCAAGAGCAGCACTAACTAGCATCCTTACCACCAGTGTAAGGTTCCTTTCTCTCCACAGTGGAGGCCCAATTTATGAAGTGCTCAGCTTCTGAGGGGCTGAGGGTCAGGCTGTGCCCCCAAGGTGTCTAAGGAGGACAGTGATGGTGGTGGGAGGGAAGGCAGGGGCCTGAGGCCTGAACAGTCCCTGGAGGCCAAAGACAGCCTGCAGCCCTTGGGACAGGAAGCACTGTGACCAACAGGTCTTCAGGTGACATCAGGGGAGCACAGAGAGAGAGGGCAACCCAAGGACTGGGCAGAGCAGGGCATCCAGAAGCAGGAAGCTTCCAGAAGGAGAGATGCGAGATGGTTGGAAGTGAAAGTGGAAGCTGAAATGGCGCTTCTGTTTCTTTGAGGTTCTGAGATGGCTGTGGAGGAGAGACACCACTTGGACTTGGAGGAGGATTTTGGAACAGCAGAGTCCCTGGTGAGCAGGGGACCTGGAGTGATAGAGTCAGGCAAGGGATCTGTCTGTGACCACCCATCTCCCACTGCACAGAACAGGGAAGACAGGCTGAGTCAGATGGGGGAGGGGATGGATGATTCTGGAGTCTCTCAGAATAGAGAAAAAGAGGGAGCTGAAGGGATCACACGGAATTCGCCCCAAAAATGTTTCCAAAGTTTGAAGTGCAAGGGATTGGTGGGAGTGGGATGCCAGGGAGGAGGAGCTTGAGTCATTGCTGTTGGTACTTTTGGGGTTACTTTTTGGGCAACTGGGATGGGGGTGGGTGCATCCAGCACCCAGTACTGTGAAGAATTGCCCCCGCTCCTTTTATACATACGTACGTATGTACAGATTTTAGTCATCACATGGGGGAGGGCGGTTCACCACTCGGGGCCAATTTTTTTCCTATATTTATACAAAGAGGCAAGGGAGACAGCATGGTGGTTATGCAAAGACCCTCAGGCCTGAGGCTTTTAGGTCCTAGGCTCAATCCCCAGCAATAACCAGAGTTGAGCAGTGCTATGGTTAGAGGAGGAGGAGGAAGAAGGGGGTGAGGGGGAGAGAGAAAAGAAGAGAGACAGAGAAAGAAAGACACAACAGCATGGAAATTTCCTCCAGTGTGGTGGGGCCCAGACTCTGATCTGAGTCTCAAGCAGGACAACAGGAGCACTACCGGGTGAGCTATCTTGCCAGCCTCCTCAGCCTGGCTTCTTAGGGTCTCTGAGAACAGTAAAGGGCTTGAGACTCAGGGAGACTCATGCCAGGGCATGGAGCCCAAGTCTTATGTCCCACATACCGCCTGGGGGCTCAGGGTCCCTGTCTGCCCAGGAAGGGGACACTGGGGGAGGGGCTTCTCCTCTTTGGGGTCTGTATCTACAGACACCCTGACTTTCACGGCCCAGAACACACCCCCTCAGCATTCCACAGCACTTTAATGTAGTGCTGGAGTTGTTAAAAGAGTAAATTTAGCTTTTATAGGGAGAAACAGCCAGGCTTGGCTTGGTCCGGGAAGCTGGGCTGGGCTGGGCCAGTGGTTCCAGGGCATCCCCCCCCACACACACACACACACCCCTTAGAAAGTTGACCCAGTGGAGCAGTCTCCTCCTCTTCCCCACCTGCCACCTCCTCCCAGTGAGAGCTGAGGACAGGGGAGAGGGAGAGAGAGGATAGGAGAGGGGTGGTAGGCAGTGGTGCCCCCAGTGGATCGCACATGTTACTACATGCAAGGACCCAGGTTCAAGCCCCTGGTCCCCACCTGCAGGGAGGAAGCCTCTGGAGTGGTGAAACAATGCTGCAGGTTTCTCTGTTTACCTCCTTCTCAATTTATCTGTCTCTATCCAATAAATAAGTAAATAAATTAATTATTTTTAAAAGAGGGAGGAAGGAACACCCATAAAGGTCCCCAGTGCTGCACCTGTATGAGTCTAACCCATTGCACCTCTCTGGGTTTTTTCTGTACAATGGTAAAAGGGGCATGGAGATAGCATAGTGGTGATACAAAATATCTTATCCCTGGGGCTCCAAGGTCCCATGTTCAAGCCCCAGAATTGCCGTAAGCCAGAGCTGAACAGTACTCTGGTAAAAGTTAATCAATTCCTCAAGTTAAGTAGGAGCTAGACAGTAGTGCATCCAGTAAGCTACAATGCACAAGGACCTGGGTTCAAGTCCCCAGTCCTCAACTGCAGGGGTGAAAGCTTCATGAGTGGTAAAACAGGGCTATGAGTCACTCTTCCTCCTTCTCTCTCTCCCTCACCCCTCTCAATTTCTCTCAGTCTCTATCTGACATAAACAAACAAATCTTTTAAAATTAACATGAAATAGAATGAGTCAAAGATATTGCCACCCCAGGGGCTGAGTGTGTCTCAGAGAGAAGCCCAAAGCCCCCCTGTCCCCAGCCGCATGATGGAAGGAGAGGGGAAAGGACATGCAGATGAGCCCAGAGATGAGTGTGTGAATCCAGACAGAAGCTGGGGAAGGTGGGAGAAGTGGCCAGGAAGCCTCTGGGAGTTGGCCGGGCCCGGGAGCAGAGCTGGCCCAGTGACTCACTGTCTCCCAGAAGTGGACAGCAGCCTGAATACTGTGCAGCCCTTGGGCCTGGGAACCCTATGCTCCTTCTTGGCCTAATATTCACTCAGGAGCAGTATCCTGTACCTCCTAGGACTCGGAGGCTATCTAGTCATGTACCCTCTGTCTTTTCCCCTCAGCCTGGGCCCCCACCAGTGAGCTAGCAGGTGGAAAGGACTGTGTTTTCCCCCTCAACCCCCAGGCCCCCAGGCCTCAAGCACAGACAGCCACCTGCATCACTATGGTAGCAGATGTGGCTTCTGAGGCTGGCTGGGCCCTGGGGAAAGCTCCTAGATCCACTCCCTCTCCCTCCGCCCCAGGCTGTGTGACCTCAGGCTGCTCGCTGTCCCTCTCTGGGCCCCACAGGCCAAGTCTGTAAGGTATCTGGCCCTGTGAACAGCTGTGGGCTGGGTTTAGGGGAGGGACTTCGAGAAGTCTCTTGCTATGGGTGTGGGTCTTTCTGAACCCCCATTCCAACCTGAGGTCCCCTTGCAACAGAGCAGAGAGGGAATCAGAGAGAAGCCAATTTCACACTTCCTCCCCCTGCACTTCCTCCCAGGGAGCCCCACCATCTTGCCCTCTAACCCATGTCTCCCTCAGAGCCTTGAACACCTCTCAGAGGGTGGCATCAGTTCCCAGGATAGAGGCCTCCCATTCCCTCTCTGTCCACCAGCCATCAGTCTAGCATCCCTCTGCCCCCATTCACCGTGCACCCATCTGGAGCTGCCACCACCTTCAGATCTCCAGGGCCATGCCCTCCCCCACTGTACCCCAGTGGCTACAGTGGCTCCATTCCTGGGCTTCCTGCTTAATGGAATAAAATGCTCCATAAAGGGAGCCAGGAGGCAGCACATGTGGTCGAGTGCACACATTACCATGCACAAGCTCCCAGGTCAAGCTCTCAGTTTCCATCTCCAGGGAGGGAAGCTTCTTGAGCAGTTAATCAGTGCTGCAGGTCCCTCTCCTCTCCTCTCCTCTCCTCTCCTCTCCTCTCCTCTCCTCACCTCTCAATTTCTCTCTGTCTTATCAAATAAAATAGAAAGAGGAAGGAAGGAAGGAAGGAAGGAAGAAAGAAAGAGAGAGAGAGAGAGAGAAAGAAAGAAAGAAAGAAAGAAAGAAAGAAAGAAAGAAAGAAAGAGGGAGGGAAAATGGCCATCAGGAGCAGTGGATTTGTCATGCAAGTACTGAGCCTCAGTGATAACCCTGGTAGCAAGAAAAGGAGAAGGAGGAGAAGAAGAGGAAGAAGGAGGAGGAGGAGCAAAAGGAGAAGAAGAAAAATGTCCCAGTGCTTTGTGCCAGTTGGTTCCTTCTGCCAGACTCTAACCTGCCCCACTGCCCAGCGCAGGCTGACTGCGGCAACTCCTTCCACTGGCCTGGTCACTTCTCACTCCTGCAGGATCCTGGGTCCGCTTACCTTCTGGGCACCCCCACTCTACCTTCTTTATCACTTCCTGCTCCCAGATAGCCTATGCAGGTCCTGTCATGTCTCAGTTTTCCCAGTACCTGCCCACTCAATCATAGCCTGAATGAATGAAGGAAGGAGGAATATTTACAAGCAGAGTTAGTTAAGGCAAACTGCCTAGGCCCTGCTGGAAATGGAGCACATGAAGCCTTATGTCAAAGCAACAAACACCAGGTGGTAGCACACTCGTTTGAGTACACACATTACCATGGACCCAGGTTCAAGCCCTTGATTCCCACCTTTGGGGTAGGAGAGGGAACCTTCAAGAGTGGTGAAACAGGGATGCAGGTGTCTCTCTGTCTCTCTCCCTCTCTGTCTCCCCCTCTCCTCTCAATGTGTTCTAGCAAATAAAACAAATAGGGAGTCAAGCGGTAGCGCAGCAGGTTAAGCGGACGTGGCACAAAGCACAAGGACCGGAGTAAGAATCTCAGTTCGAGCCCCCGGCTCCCCACCTGCAGGGGAGTCGCTTCACAGGCGGTGAAGCAGGTCTGCAGGTGTCTCTCTTTCTCTCCTCCTCCTCCTCTCTCCATTTCTCTCTGTCCTATCCAACGATGACATCAACAACAGTAACTACAACAACAATAAAAAAGAGCAACAAGAAAGAAATAAATATTAACAAATATTTTTAAAATTAAAAAAAACATTCATTAATTTAATTTAAAAAAAAGCAGCCAGGGACCAGGTAGTTATGCACCTGGTTAAGCACTCACATTACAGTGCGAGAACACCCAGGTTCAAGCCTCTAGTTCCCACTTGCAGGGGGAAGGTTTCACGAGTGGTGAAGCAACTGCAGGTGTCTGTCTCTCTTTCTTTCTCTATCTTTCCCTCCCCTCTCAGTTTCTTTCTGTCTCTATCCAATAATAAGTAAATAAATAAAAGATTTTAAAATTTTAAGCCTTTTTTATTTTTATTTTAAGTCTTTTTATTTTAATTTAATTTTTATTTTAAGTTTTTTATTTTATTTTTACCACAGCACTGCTCAGCTCTGGCTTATGGTGGAGTAGAGGGTTGAACCTGGGAGTTTGGAGCCTCAGGCATGAAAGTCTCTTTGCATAACCATTATGCTATCTACCCCAGCCAATAAATAAAAGAATTTTTAAAATTAAAAAAAAAAAAAAGGCAACCAAATGCCTAGGAGTTGGGTCACCCAGGCAGAGCTGGCATGTGACTGAGATGTCTTTGAGGTGTTCAGAGGGGCAGACCTGAAACCGCTTTCCAGGTGGGTGTCTCAGGTTGTGTCTGAGAAGCTCTCCTTCTGTAGAGTGTGTCCCTAGACCAATGGGGTTGACTCCACCCTCATGGGAGACACAGGGTCCAGGCCTGCATTCCTGGCCCTCTTCATGTGTCTGATCAGAACTCTGGGAGGCAGTTCTTACTGTCCCCTTCTTACAGATGAGGAAACTTGGGCTCAGAGAGTTGGCTGTCCTCAAAAGCAACTGGTCAGAATGTGGTTGGGTGAGAATTTGAACCCAGGTCTCCCACCTTCCTCCAAAGCCCTGACTCCTCCCCTCTACCTTCCTGTCTCTGACTCACATGCTACTTCTTTCACTCATGGGTCTCCCCCTCTGATCCTGGAGGGCAGTGAGAGGTGGCAGCCAGGTGAAAGCTGAAAGGGTCTTCTCTCTCCTCTCTCATAATAAATAAACCTAGAAGGAGAAGGAGGAAAAGGGGTTGGGGAGGAGAAGGAAAAAGAAGAGGATGAAGAGAAAGGAAGAAGGAGGAAGAGGAAAAGGAGAAGAAGGGAGGAGGAAGGAGAGGAAAAGGAGAAAGAAGAAGAAAAGAAAGGGGAGGAGGAAAAACAACAAGAAGAACAATAACAGCAACAACAGGGGGAGAAGGAGGGAGGAAGAAGAGAACTATGGCACCAGAAGACGCTCCTAGACCCAGAAGTCTGAGGGTGTCTGCGGATGATGTGGTCCCAGGGAAGGCCACAGTCTGAGTGCTGAGGTCAGCAGGACTGGAAAGCTCTGCCAGCTGCGTCTGCCCTGTCTGCTTGGCACCAGGGACAGAACCCAGCATCTCCTGTGCTCGTGAGCATTCCCACCCAGCTGTACACCTGACCAGGGACCTCTGACCTTGGTCTTACTCCCTCATTCCTTGGTTTTGTGAGCTCCACGTCTAGGCTTCGGGGCAGGCAGAGGCACACAAGAGGGGCTCTGCCTCCCCAAACTCACAGGGTTGGGGGAGGAACGCTGTGGAAGGAGAGAATGGGGTGGCCATCCCAACCTGTTTTCTTCTTATTTATTTATTTACTTACTTACTTACTTAATGTCAATGGGGTTATCACTGGTGCCAGCACTACAAATCCACTGATTCTGGTAGCCATTTTTTCCTCTTCTATGTTTTTATTTGATAAGACTGAGAGAAATTGAGAGGGATGGGGGGATAAAGAGGGAGAGAGAGAAATAGACACCTGCAGACCTGCTTGACCTATCATGACCTATCATGCTTTCCCCTGTAGAGGGAAAGCAGGGCTGAAACCCGGTTCCTCGCAATGGTAGTGTGTACACTCAACCACACGCACCACTGCCTGGCCCCATCCACTCCATTTTGAACTGACCTGGGAAGCCACTGTTTCCTGATCCGAGAAGCTAATGGAGATAGCTCCTTCACTGTGGAAGATGGCATTTAGTGGAAACTAAATGAGACCATGACAGAAGTGTTCTGCATCCTGATTAATCTTTAAGAAGTCAGAAAACGCCAGGTGACACAGCCCAGGAAGGGACCCTGCATCAAGCAGTGGTGGGGACAGGCCATGTCCGGGAGTATAATCACTAAGACCACAGAGGTCACTAAGGACAGCATGGCTTGGGGCTCAGCCTGACAGCCCTTCATCCCTAAGGATGTTTGGGCGTTCTGGCCCCTTGTGGCCCAGGCACTCAGGACAGGTGTCAGTGCAGGGCCTGCCTGAATACGTGCCCTCTATTGGACTCTTCTGACAAGAAGCTCAGGCCCACACATATGTGCATGCCCCAGCCACACACATATACACACTCATGCACATGCATGGGCAGTCATGTGTGCATGGATGTACACATATGTGCACACACACATATTCACAGGCATGGTGCACATGCCCAGCCGGCAGGAGATGGGCCCTGCAGTGGGCAGGTGTGGGAAGGTGGCAGTCCATCACGGTGGAGGGAAGAACACATCCCCAGACGGCGCTGCCAGCCCTCGCCGTGTTCCAGCTTGTTGACGCGGTGACGGCATAATTACAGTTTCAATCGCAGATTAATAAGTCGTTTCTGCAAACGAGGAGGCAGGTCTGCACTAGAAAGCGCCCCAGAGGGCCTGTCGCCACCACCACTGTGCTCTCAGGCCGCTGTTTGATGTTTTCTGCCGAGTTGAGACTTTTCCTCAGGACGATCATAACAACAACAACAACCACCCAGGTAATCATACCCCTGCCTGACCCCTGGCCTCCAGGCTGACGGAGGTGATGGCAGAATTGGTTGGGTGGGGGTGAGGGTGGGAGGGTGTGAGTGTGTGAGTGTGTGTATGAGTATGAGTGTATATGCACATGTGTGAGTGTGACTACATGTGTATAAGTGTGAGTGTATGTGTGTGTATATCTCTGTATAAGTGTGTGCAACTGTGTATTCATGTGTTTGTGAATGACTGAATACTTGTGCAAGTGTGAATGTGAGAATGTGTGAATCTCTCTGTGTGAGTACCTCTGTGTATCAGTGTGTGAATGAATGTGAGCGTCTGTGTCATACACACAGTGTGTCTGTGAGTACCTCTCTGTGTTTGAGTGAGTGTGTGAGTGTGAGTGTATAAGCATGTGTGTGAGTACTTGTGTATACAAGTAAGTGTGAGTACCTGTGTGTATAAGTACCTCTCTATATAAATGTGTGTGAGAGTATGTCTGAGTTTGTGTGTGGATACGAAAATCCTTGTGTGTGTGTGTGTGTGTGTACCTGTGTCTCGTGAGTGTGTGTGTGTGTGTGTGTGTGTGTTGCTCTGTGGAGTCCCATGTGACATCTGTGGTGCCTGGAGGGCCCCACCCCACAGAGAAACCAAGGCCCGTCACCCTTCCCACCTCCCCCCACCACCAGGAGAGGCTGAACCTCAGGACTGGAGGGTCAGAAAAGCCCCGTCCGGCCCCCTTCCCCCTAGGAGAGCTCTGGGGTGTGGTGGGTCTGCAGCTCAGGGCTCTCAGGTGGACCCGAGAACCTGCCAGATGGCTCCGACTTGACTTGCGGGGGCTGGCGAGCAGCTAGTAAGCAGTTAGTAGTGACAGTAACACCCACTTACTGTGCTCTGTGCTTTTTTTCCTCTGCTCTCTTTTATCTCCAGCATCTCATTTGATCCTCTCAGCCACCCTGAAGGGTGAGCAAGCTGTCTCGTGACTCCCGCCTACGCCTACGTGGAGGGCTTGCCCAGGGTGACACGTGGTGGCAGCAACCTGCTCTTGAAAGGGCTGGACCGGAAGCCTTGGCTGTGCCCCTCTCCTTCACCCCACCCCCCTCCTGGAGGCCTGGGCCTCGGCCAAGGGCAGGCAGGGCTCAGAAGCCTCATTCACATTCTTCAAATTCTCTTTGGAGCCAAAGGGATGCTGTTCCCTTGGATGGGGCGGGGGTGGCAGGGGGCACAAGGTGACTGTTCACTGGGGTCCCAAGAGCTGGACCATCTCAGGGCAACCTCTACACCTGAGCTCTCTGGCGTCAGTCCCCATGGCTAAGCCTGGCCTGGGTTTGGGAGTACCCCGGAAGGTGTGGCCCCAGGGAAGAGCAGGGACCTCCAGAGAGGACTAGCAGAATAGCTCACTTGGATAGAGTGCTGCCTTGCCATGTGTGTGACCCAGGTTGGAATCCGGCCCCCACTACATTGAGGAAGCTTCAGTGCTTTGATGTGTCTGTCTGTCTGTCTGTCTCTCATCTCTATTTTTCCTTTTACCTTTAAAAATACCAAAAAAAAAAAAATATATATATATATATATATATATATATGAAGAAAGGGAGTCCAAGAGAGTGTTCCCACTGCCCACCCCTGTTCCCATCCCCCTCGGTCCCCAGCTCTTCTGTGGAGCTCCCAGTTACCCCTCAGGATCAGACTCAGTGAGGGCTTCCCACAGGCACTGCCATGCCACTCCTCCCGCTGAAGTACCTCTATTCACAGTCACTAGAGGCAGGTCAGGTGGGCCCAAGGGGAGGCAGGGCAGGCACCCCCATTTCTCCACCAGGGAGACTGAGGTGGGCATGGCTTAGAGTGGGAGTTGGGCCAGGTCCATTCTGGCCCTGCCCAGGGAGCAAAGGAGGGGGAGGGGAGGAGAGGGGCCCCAGCCTGAGCTCTGCCTGGAGGCTGTCCCAAGGCCCCTTCCTGGGGAGACAGAACCAAGCCCCTTTTCTTCCCAGAGCAGAACCCCTTTGGGGGGCTGCCAGGCCTCTGCTCACAGCCCTCCAAGGAGTCCAGAAGAAAGAGCCCCTGTGTCTGCAGCCCAGTCCTCCAGGCCCCTCACAAGCTGACCTCAATCCACCCCTCTGGCCATACCACACTTCCCAGAACTGGCCTTCGTGGGCCTCTGCCTGATCAGCATTCCCACCACATCCTGTGGCCCTGGTGTGGTTAGTGATGTCTTTCCTCCTCTTCTCCATCCTCACCATCTTCCTGACACCTCAACCAACAGTTCCAGCCACATCTTAATCACCCTTCTCTTTCTGACGCCCCAGCTAGGTGCAGCCTCCTGGAGCACCCAGTGACATCTCCCCAAGAATTAGTGAGAGCAAAGAGTAGGGGAACTTCCAGTGGAGGAGAGGGGATATGGAACTCTGGTGGTGGGAACTGTGTGGAATTGTACTCCTCTTATACCACAGTCTTGTCAACCATTATTAAATCATTAAAAACAAAAAACAAGAAGGAGAAGAAGAAGAGGAGGAGGAGGAAAAAGAAGAAGGAGGAGGAGGAGAAGGAGAAGAAGGAGGAGAAGGAGAAGGAGAACTAGTGAGAGGCTGTGGGCCTCAGGCCTTCACTGACTGACAGGATATGAACTCTAGACAGGTAGTTCAGCGGTAAAGCACAAGCCTTGCATGTATGAGGTTCAGTTTCCAACACTCCATTTAAAATATATATTAATTAAATTAGGGATTGGGCAGTGCTGTACCCAGTTGAGTACACGTGTTACCATGCACAAGGACTTGGGTTCAAGCCTGCAGTGCCCACCTGCAGGGGGGAAACTTCATGAGAGGAAAACAGTCTCTCTGACTCTTTATCTTTCTCTCCCCTCTCAATTTCTCTCTGTCCTATCAAATAGAAAGAGAGAAAAGAGGAAAGAAAAAAAAAAGACTACCAGGACTGGTGGATTTATCATGTGAGCACCAAGCCCCAGTGATAACACTGGTAATAATAAAAAGTGAATAAATAAAGGGCCAGGTGGTAGCACACCTGGTTGAGAACACATGTTACAGTGCACAAGGACCCAGGTTCAAGCTCCTGGTCCCCACCTGCAGGGGAAAGCTTTGTGAGTGGTGAAGCAGTGCTGCAGGTGTCTCTCTCTCTCTCTCTCCACTTCCAATTTACTTCTTCATTTCTGGCTGTTTCAATCCAATAAGTAAAGATAATTTTAGAAAATTAATTGAATAAATAAATGAGTAAATATTAGCTAGAGTTATTGATTTTTATTGTACAGCAGTACCACATCAGACTTACATACAAGAGATTCCTAAGTTCAGTCCTGAGCACCACCAATATCCAGAGCTGAGCTGTGGTCTGTTTAAAAAATAAAAAATAAAGAAACTCTGTAAATGGCAAATTGGTGCTTTGTTCTCTCATTAGAAAATGCACTTTAAAAATACAAAAGACTATGTGCTTTTCTCCCCCCTTCCTGCACTGTCAGGGGATCCAGCACAGCCTCCAGGACGCTGGACCCACATTCTGGCTAATAATAGGGAAATCCTTCATTTTTATTTTTATTTTTATTTATTCCCTTTTATTGCCCTTGTTGTAGTTATTATTGTTGTTACTGGTGTCGTTGTTGTTGGATCGGACAGAGAGAAATGGAGAGAAGAGGGGAAGGCAGGGGGGAGAGAGAAAGATAGACACCTGCAGACCTGCTTCACTGCCTGTGAAGTGACTCCTCTGCAGGTGAGGAGCCAGGGGCTCGAACAGGGATCCTTACGCCGGTCCTCGTGCTTTGTGCCATGTGCGCTTAACCCACTGTGCTACCACCTGACTTCCTGGGAAACTTCTTAAATATAGTTTCTCCATCTCCTTCCCAGATGCTGTTCCCAGTCTCTAAGTGTCAGTCACATTCTCCCGCCCTGACTTCTGCTTCGCGTCTCTCCTTTTGCTTTTGCCGCTGCTGCCTGTGTGCACAGATGACAGCAGGTGAGCACTGTTGAGAGCTCTCCCAGCACCAGATGCTGTTCTCAGTGCACGGTTTTTTTTTTTTTTTAATTTATTTTCTGTATTACATATGGGAGAGTTTCACATGAGACAGAAAAGGAGAGAGAAACACAAGCCAGAACACCACTCTGCTACATGCAGTGCTGGGGGGTCAGACTAAGTACGTGGTCCAGGAGGTGGTGCAGTGATAAAGCTCTGGACTCTCAGGCAGGAGGTTCTGAGTTCGATCCCCGGCAGCACATGTGCCAGAGTGATGTCTGGTTCTTTCTCACTCCTCCTATCTTTCTCATAAATAAATAAATAAAATCTTTAAAAAAAAAAAGTCTGTCACTTAGGAGTCGGGCAGTAACGCAGATGATTAAGTGCAGTGGCACAAAGCACAAGGACTGGTGTAAGGATCCCGGTTTGAGCCCCCGGCCCCCACCTTCAGGGGAGGCGCTTCACAAACGGTGAAGCAGGTCTGCAGGTGTCTATCCTTCTCTCCCCCTCTCTGTCTTCCCCTCCTCTCTTCATTTCTCTCTGTCCTATCCAATAACAACAACAATAATAACTACAACAATTAAAAAAGACAAGGGCAACAAAATGGAATAAATAAATAAAATTTAAAACAAAGTCCGATGCTCTCCCAGTTGAGCCACAGTCACAGTCCATGATGTAGATCAACTCGGGCAAATCCCTTTGCAACAGTTGTTCTCCAGTGCAGCCAGTTCTGCCCTCAGAGGATGCTTGGCAATGTCTGGAGTCATTTTCAGTTGACACAGCATGGGGCAGAAAGCAGGGATGCTTGCAGACATGTCACAGAGAAAGGATGGCCCCCAGAGCAGAGACTCGCCTGGCCCCCAAGGCCAGCAGTGCTTGCTGAGGCTGAGAAACCCTGCTTGAGACCTGTAGAGTGGAAGCCAAGGTCTCTAAATATCCTCCCATTTGTGAGGTAATGGAAGCCCAGAGAGGCTAAGTCACCTCCCCAAGGTAATACAGCTAGTTGGCCAAGCAGTCTGGGGCCAAAATCGAGTCATTGGCATCTTGCATCTGCCCTGTGACTCCTTCATTGGGCTGCTCTGCCTGCCTGCCCCCAGTTCTGAAGACACCTTCCCGGAAGAGGGAGGAATGGACCCACCAGGCCGCAGCTGAGGGTCCTAAGTACAAAGCCACCTCCCACAGACCTCTTTCTCTGAAGGCCACTCCCTGTGCCTGATGCATAACTACTTCAAGGTCAGGGCCCTGTGAGGAGGACAGAGAGGTGCCTGGGGCAAGACCTCACCTTCACCTGGCCTCACTATCCAAGCCCTGAGCCCCCCCACTCACACCCCCTTCTCCTTTGACCCACAACATGAATGGGGGGAGAGGGTAGTGGGCACAGGGGGACTGGTGGCAGAAGGGAGCAGGGGGCCTGGCCTGCCTTCTGGCGCCCCAGGGTCTGGGTAGGAGAGGAAGTGGGTGGTTGAAATGGGGAACCTGCCCTGGGTGGGGTTGGGGGTGCTCCAGACAGCAGGCGGGAAGAAGCCTCCCCCCACCCCCAGCAGGAAAAGCAGAGGGAGGGAGCAGTCTATTGGGGGCTTTTGGGGGGCTTCTGCTATCACAGCTGTAGGACAGTAGACTGGGGTGTGGAGTCCAAAATGGAACCTGTCACAGTGAGGAAGCACCCCACTTGCTGGCCCATGACTTCTCAGGGGTAGGTGACAGAGAGACAAGCACCCTTCTTTCTTCCTCCACCCTACCCCCATCAGATCATGGAGGGGCTTGCATAATGCAGCTGTGCCCAGGATAGCCTGTGCCCCTCACCAGTCTGCTAGAGAGGCACAGGGAGGAATAGAGGGCAGAAGGAGACATGGGGCTGGGGTCTTGAAAGCAGCAGCAGGAGGATAAACCCCTGAGGGAGGATGCACCACCCAGGGCTGGGGGGATGCAGTGCCTGAGGGACCCCTTAGTGGCAGCCCAGCCCCTAGGGGTGCTCCTCAGCCCTCTCCTGAAATCTTCTCTGGAGCCTCAGAACCAAGCAGAGGGCAGGTCTGCCCCACCTCCCGAAAACAGTGACGTTCTTTTTTTTTTTTTTTTTGTAAATTTTATTTATTTATTAGACAGAGACAGCCAGAAATTGAGAGGAAGGGGGAAGTAAAGAAGGAGAGAGACAGAGAGAGACCTGAAAACACTGCTTTACTTGCAAAGCTTTCCCCCTGCATGTGGGGGTCAGGGGCTTGAACCTGGGTCCTTGTGCATTGCCACATGTGCTCTCAACCAAGTGCACCACCACCCAGTCCCAAACAGTGAGGTTCTAGAGCTGCTTCAAGGGGAATCACTAGGGACCGGATGGTGGCACATCTGGTTGAGTGCACATGTGACAATGTGCAAGGACACGGGTTCAAGCCCCCAGTCCCCACCTGCAGGGGGAAAGCTTTGCAAGTGGTGAAGCAATGTTGCAGGTGTCTCTCTGTCTCTCCCTCTCTATCACCCCCTTCTCTCTAGATTTCTGGCTGTCTCTATTCAATAAATAAAATAAAGATAATAAAAAAAATTTTTAAGTGAAAAGGGGAATCACCAACCTGCAAATCTTCTTCTCATTATTACTTAACATTATTATTGTTATTTAATTTTTTAAAATTTATTTTGGATAAAGACAGAGAAATTGAGAGGAGAGGGGAGAGAAAGAGAGACACGTGTAGCACTTGCTTCACTGCTTGTGAAGTTTTCTTTCCTGCAAGTGGCTGGAAACTTGAACCCAGGTCTTTGTGCAGGGTAATGTGTGCACTCAACCAAGTGTGCCACCACCCAGCCCCTACTATTATTATTATTTATTTCTTTATTGAGAGAGAGACCAGAATCTGCCGTAGCAAACATAGTGCTGGGGATCCAACCTGGGGTCTCACACGTGCAATTCCTGAACTCTATTCACTGAGCCACCTCCCTGGACAGAAGTTTCCTCTTCCTGAAGGTAAAGGCCCTCTCTGCCTAGAAAGAAGGCAGTGTCAGGGTGTTCGTGTGGAAAAGGAGAGAGGCAGAAGAAGACGGAGAAGAAGTGCAGTATTTCTTGTAGCCCCAGCGGTGACACAGCAGGTAGGGTTTCTGATTGGCAAGCATGAGTTCCTGAGTTTGATTCCTGAAATTACATACGCCAGAGTGATGCTCTGGTGCGCACCCCCCTTTTATATAAAAAATTAAAATGTGGAAGTCGGGCAGTAGTGCAGCGGGTTAAGCGCAGGTGGGCAAAGCACAAGGACCAGCGTAAGGATCCTGGTTCGAGCCCCCAGCTCCCCGCCTTCAGGCGAGTCGCTTCACAAGCAGTGAAGCAGGTCTGCAGGTGTCTATCTTTCTCTCCCCCTCTCTGTCTTCCCCTCCTCTATCCATTTCTCTCTGTCCTATCCAACAACGATGGCATCAATAACAACAATAATACCTGCAACAATAAAATAACAAGGGCAACAAAAGGAAATAAATAAAATATTATAAATAAATAAAAATGTGGGAGACAGGTGGTAGCACAGCGGGTTAAGCGCAGGTGGCACAAAGCACAAGGACAGGAGTAAGGATCCCAGTTCGAGCCCCCGGCTCCCCATCTGCAGGAGAGTCGCTTCAGAGGCAGTGAAGCAGGTCTGCAGGTGTCTATCTTTCTCTCCCCCTCTCTGTCTTCCCCTCCTCTCTCCATTTCTCTCTGTCCTATCCAACAACGACGACATCAATAACAACAACAACAATAACTACAACAATAAAACAACCAGGGCAACAAAAGGGAATAAATAAATTTAAAAAAAAAATTTTTTTTTAAATCAGAGGGCAACACAAAATGAAATTAACAAAACATTTTTGGCTGGAGAAGCACCCCATGTTCAGGAACCGGGAGACCTCGATGTTGCAGGAAACCCTTCCCCATCCCCCAACTGGTCTAAAGATTCAGTGTAGTCCTCATAAGAACTCTAGCTGACTTCTTTGTAGAAACTGGAAAACTGTTTCTATAGTTCAGATGGAATTGCAAGAGACCCAAAATAGCATGCTAGACCTGAAAAAGAAGAACAAATCCTAAGTACTCGCACTTCCCAGTTTCAGAACCTACCTCCACAATAGTCTCAATCAAGACAGTAGGGTGCTGCTGCAATAAAGAGACCCCACTCAGGGGAATAACACTGAGAGAACAGATGAGCCTTCACACATATGCATCACTTGGTTTTTGACAAGAGGGCTATGACTATCACATGAGGGAAGGAGTTTTTGCAACCAGATTTCCAGATACAAAAGAATGAAATAGGTACCTGCTGGGAAGTGTTGAACTGGGCTGAGTGCACATGTGCCATGCACAAGGTCCCAGGTTCAGTCCCACAGCCCCCACCTCCATGTCCACGTCCATGTCCATCTCCACCTCCACTTCCACCTCTACCACCACCTCCACCTGCAGGGCAAAGTTTCTCAAATGGTGGAGCAATGCTGCAGGTCTCTCTCTCCCTCTCCCTCTCCCTCTCCCTCTCCCTCTCCCTCTCCCTCTCCATCTCCATCTCCCTCTCCCTCTCCCTCTCCATCTCCATCTCCATCTCTCTATATCTCATACACACACACACACACACACACACACACACACATATATATATATCCCTTCCCTCTCAATTTCTCTCTGTCTCTATCCAAAATAATGTGTGTGTGTGTGTGTGTGTGTGTGTGTGTGTGTGTGTGTGTGTGTGAGAGAGAGAGAGAGAGAGAGAGATGTATTGGACTGTTGGAAAAAGTCATGACATATTTTTGATGTTTTTCTATGCAAATATATATCCTGACTTTCCCAATAACCCAATACAATAAATTGAACAAACAGTCAAAGAAGTAACTGATAAAGTACATGCTTGACATGTATGAAGCCCTTGGATTGAGTTCTGGATCCCAAACATACAAGAAATAAAAATGAATAAGAGAGATAAATAGATACTTTACCAATGAAGATACACAAAGATGCTTGTTATTGCTCACCAAAGAACTGCAGCTCAAAACCACAGTGAGATACACTTTCTTCCCTGCCTGTATGCAGAGACTAAAAAAGTTAGATCATTGCAATTGCTGACAACTGGAACCCAAACAGAACGGGTTGTAATGGAACAGTGGTGAGAATATAAATGGAGTGGCCACCTTGGAAAACAGTCCAGAAATTTCTCAAAATGTTAAACATATATACATATATATGTATATATTAAAGTATATGGTCATACAGAAACATATACATAGGAACAGGGAAATAGAACAGGGGTTGATACAATAGTCTGTCTTACCTGAGGCTCCAGAGGCCCCAGGTTCAAACCCTGACACCAGCATAAGCCAGGGTTGAGAATGCTCCTGGAAAAAAAAAAGATTACAGAAAGAAATCTGTCTGTAGATGCTTATCACAGCACTATTGCTTTAATTTTTATTTTATTTTATTAATTTATTTTTGTATTTTATTTAGTTTCCCTTTTGTTGCCCTTGTTTCTTATTGTTGCTGTAGTTATTGTTGTTGTTATTGATGTCATCATTGTTAGATAGGACAGAGATAAATGGAGAGAGGAGAGGAAGATAAAGAGGGGGACAGAAGGATAGACACCCCTAGTATTGTTATATGGAAAACTGGGGAATGTTATGCATGTACAAACTATTGTACTTACTGTTGAATGTAAAACATTAATTCCCCAATAAAAATATGGGGGGAAAGAAAGAAAGATAGACACCTATAGATCTGCTTCACCACTTGTGAAGTGACTGCCCTGCAGGTGGGGAGCTGGGGTTCGAACAGGGATCCTCATGCCCGTCCTTGTGTTTGGCACCACGTGTGGTTAACCCGCTGCACTACTGCCCAACTCCCAATTTTTATTTTATTTTATTTATTTGTTTATTTATTTAGGATAGAAACAGAGAGAATTTGAGAGGGAAAGGGAAGAGGGAGAGAGACAGGGGTTGGGTGCTGATGCACCTGGTTGAGTGCACATGTTACAATACACAAGGACCCGGGTTCAAGCCCCTAGTCCCCACCTGCAGGGGGAAAGCTTTGCAAGTGGTGAAGCAGTGTTGCAGTTGTCTCTCTGTTTCTCTTCCTATCACTCCCTTCCCTCTCGATTTCTGGCTGTCTCTACCCAAAAAATAAAGATAATTAGAAAAAGAGAGAGAGAACTGCAGCGCTTCTTCACAGGTGGTGAAGACAGGGAAGCAGGTTTGAACCCAAGTCCGTGCACATTGTAACAGGTGTTCTCTACCAGGTGTGCCACCACCCTGTCCCCCTACAGTTCCTTTAAAATGTTCTGAAATTCACAGTGGTGGTAGTGGGGGGCAGGCACAGATCCGAATGCACTCAGAGTTATCAAACTGCACACTTTAAATGATGGGGTTGGGGGCCAGGTGGTAGCACAGCTGATTGCGCACATACATTACCATGGACAAGGACCTGGTTTTGAGCCCCTGCTCCCCACCTGCAGGGGGGATGCTTCATGAGCAGTGAAACAGTGCTCTCTCTCTCCCTTTCTCCTCCTCTCAATTTCTCTTTGTCCTATCACATAAAATAGCGGGGGGGGGGGATGGCCACTGGGAATGGTGGATTCATAGTGCTGGCACTGAGCTCCAGTGATAACCTTGATGATAAAAATTAAATGAAATAAAATAGTGAGTTGTCTGGTATGTGAGCCATATCTTAATAAAGTTATAATAGTAAAGAGCTTGTTGAACCAACTGAATCTAAATACAGATTGTGGGTAGAAAAAAATCATGTCACTGCTGGAAAAAAGCACCAACAGACAAATGCATAAGGTAGACATTACTCTTAACCCCAAGTCACAGGCACAGAAACTGAGGCACAGAGAGGTGAGGCTGCTTGTTCAGGGTCACACAAAATTCTAAGAGTGTGGACCAGGGAGTCGGGCTGTAGCACAGCGGGTTAAGCGCAGGTGGCGCTAAGCTCAAGGACCGGCGTCAGGATCCCGGTTCGAGCCCCTGGCTCCCCACCTGCAGGCAGGTCCCTTCACAGGCGGTGAAGCAGGTCTGCAGGTGTCTGTCTTTCTCTCCCTCTCTGTCTTCCCCTCCTCTCTCCATTTCTCTCTGTCCTATCCAACAACAACGACATCAATAATAACTACAACAATAAAACAACAAGGGCAACAAAAGGGAATAAATAAATAAAATTTAAAAAAAAATTAAAAAAAAAAGTGTGGACCTGACCCTCTCCTGGTCCTCTGGTCTTTTCCTTTATAGCACTTGTCAAAATGTGTCATTTTATGTTTTGTTTTTGCCCCACAAGATAAGAAACTCCTCGAGGACAGGGACACACTGATCACTTCTCAGTCCATTTATTTATTTATTCTGCTGCCAAGGTTTCCCTGGGGGCGTTATGCCTGCACGGTTCCACTGCTCCTGCCATAGTCGTTCTTTTCCCCCATCTAGATAAAAGGCAAGAGACAAACAAGAGAGAGGAGAGATACAAAAGCAGCACTCCACGTGTGAAGCTCCCCCTTGCGTGGCGCCTCCGGGTCCTCACAGAGCTAAGTGTGAGCTCTACCAAGTGAATTGTCTCTCAGCCTCTTCAATCTCTATAAGTAAACAGTAACAGAACAACTTATTGCAGCCAGGTGAATATGTGTAAGGTCAGTGAAAATACTTATTATAGGTCTTGGCTAATAATAGGTGCTCAGTAGATATCTATGGTTTGGATGGATGGATAACAAATGGACAAGTAAGTGGGTGGATAGATGGAAAGAAGGATAAATACATGAGCAGGTGGGTGGATGGATAGGCATAAGGACAAGTGAATGGGGTGGGGTGAAGGGGCTAGATAACATGATGGTTATGCAAAGAGACTTATGCCTGAGACTCCAAAGTCCCAGGTTCAATTGTCTGCACCACCATAAGCCAGAGCTAATCAGTGCTCAGGTTAAAAAAAAAAAAAACACAACAACAAAAACACAGACAAGTAAATGGATGGATGGATGGATGAATAGAAGAAAAGAGGGAATGGCTGGTAGAAGGGTAGGTGAGAGGGAGATGGATGGATGGATGAGCAAATGGAAAGGAAATGATTGGATAACTAGAAGAAAAGAGGGACAGATGAAGATGGAGGGGGATGGATGGATGGATAGATAGATGGTTGATAAATGGGTGTATGGGTGTATGGATGAATGAAAAGATGCTTTCTGGACAAGGACTGCCTGGGCCTACCCAAGACCACTAGCCCCTGGCCAAACCCTCCTCCCCCCCCCAACCCCTCCCTCCTACGCCCACCGTCCAAGACCATCCCAGTCTTCATCTTCATAACACCCTGAGACCTCCACTTAAGCTTCTCCCTTAAGCTTCTCCTACCAGGCCCCACTTCCTCCACTAAGTCCTCCTGGATCATGTGAGCTTCCCCTTTCTTGGACCTGCCCCTGTGGAACTCGGGGACAGCACAGGCCTTGGCTCCTGTCTCCTCAGCTGTCCCAGAGGCACTGTGGTTGGCCACTGTTGGCCTCATGGGGAGGAGTGGTGGCTTCCCCCTCAGCAGGGAGCACCCAGGATCCTCCAGGCCCAATCATGGAGGTCGCTGGGCTGAGCCTGACCCCTCCATGCGTGGGCGCGCCCTCCCCTCAGTGGCCCCGCACCAGCCCCAGGGCAGGCTGGAGGCCTGTTTGCGTTGGCCCAGAGCCAGGGCCGCTCCGCCAGTGAGTAATGCGTGAGGCCCGCCTGGCTGCAGTTCAAGGGAAACGGGCTGGAGCCAGGGCCTCCTAGCTGCTCAGGGCTTGCTTCTGGGGGCGCTTCCCAGAAAGTGCCTGCTGCGACCGCCTGGGGTGGGAGCGGATCAGCCATGCCTGCAGCTCTCCTCCTCTGGAGTTCCAGGGAAGGGTCCTCCAGCACAGCACAGCACCCGAGGGCCCAAGGGGGAGGAGCCTGCGGGACTCCAGACACCCACGCGGCTTCCATTGGCCCACACATTCTGAAGGCCAGCTGTCAATGAGTTCTCAGGGTGGCTGAGGCCAGGGGCCAGGAGCCAGGAGGGGTGGCTCCTGGGTTCATCCTGGAAGATGGCCTCTCCAGTGGACAGCCCAGAGCAAAGGGTGACTTGCCCAAGGTGGCTGGTCATCTTCCTTTTTTAATAAATTTAATTTTTATTGGATACAGACAGACATTGAGAGGGAAGGGGAAGATAGAAAGGAAAAGAGAGGAGCACCCTTCAATAGCTCAGCTGGTAGAGCGGAGGACTGTAGACAGAGAAAGGGAAAGAGAGAGGGGCAGGGAGGTAGCGCACCGGGTTAAGCTCACATAGTGCAAAACTCAGGGACCCTGGTTCGGGCCCCTGGCTCCCCACCTGCAGGAGGGTCACTTCACAAGCGGTGGAGTGGGTCTGCAGGTGTCTTTCTCTCCCCCTATTTTCCTCTCCTCTCTGAATTTCCCTCTGACCTGTCCAACAACAACAAAATGGAAAAAATGGCCACTAGGAGCGGTGGATTTGTAGTGCAGGCACTACGAATTGTCCCAGCGATAACCCTGGAGGCAATAGAAAAAGAAAGAGATTGAGAGAGAGTGTGAGAGAGACCCGAAGCACTAATCAAGTATGTCAACACCCCCCACTCCTAACCTCCACCTCACCATCCCCACCCCCACCCCCACCCCCACAGATGAGGAGCAGGGGCTTGAACCCAGGTCCTTGAGCATGGTACTATGTACGCTGTACCAGATGAGCCACACCTGACCCCAGGTGTCAGTTCTTCTAATCATGCCCCTCACCCCTGTACCATTGGATCGACCTTCTCGTGGTGCATCCCGTGAGTACCCATTCATTGGGGAAACTGACGATCCTTCCTAGCCGACTGAATCCACATGGATCCCAGTCACTTTCAAAGCCAGCAACAAGCAGCTCCTGACAGCTTTCAACCTGACGCTGTTGACTGGCTACGGAAGAAGGGCAAACGCTAGAAGAAGAACCCCTGTACCTCTGATAGGTGGTGGCCTTGAGTTCCCTTTTTTTTAACATTATTTTGCTTGTGTCACATAAGATAAAAGAGTTTTTTTTTTGGGGGGGGGTAGGTAGCACAATGGTTATGCAAACAGACTCTCATGCCTGAGGCTCTGTCAAGTCCCAGGTTCAATCCCCCACCCCACCATAAGCCAGAGCTGAGCAGTGTCTGGTAAAAAAAAAAAAAAGAAAAAAAGAAAAAAGAAAGAAAGAAAGAAGTTAACAATAAATAAATAAATAAATAAAGACTTTCATATGAGAATCACATGAGAAAGAGAGTGAGGGGTAGGAGTGAAAGTATTACTCCAGTGCATGTTGTGCTGGGGACTGAACTGGGAATCTCAGAGGTGCAAGTCTGATGCTCTACCAGCTGAGCTGATCCTACAACAATGCAAGGTGGTTTGTGGTCTGGGAGATGGCACAATGGATAAAGCATTGGACTCTCAAGTATGAGGTCCTGAGTTCAATCCCCAGCAGCACATGTACCAGAGTGATGCCTGGTTCTTTCTCTCTCTCCTCCTATCTTTCTCATTAGTAAATAAATAAAATCTTTAAAAAAAAAAAAAAAACTTAAAAAAAAAGTGGCTTTGGTCCTTAAGTGACACCTTTCTTTTCTGAGGCTGGGGCCTTCTGCCCACCATCCCCCACACCCCCACCAGGTTTCTGTATCCACACCAGCCTGAACTTGGGGTGAGTGCTGACTGCTCAGGACCCGAGGGACCCCCAGCTGGACCGTAGCCATTGTAACCATCAAAAGGGACCAAGATTCCTGCACCCCTCACCCCAACCCCCATCCTCCCACCAGGTGGCTTTGCAGCCAGCCACGCCTCCACCCCTGCCCCAGCACCCCTGGCCTGGGTCCCTGCCCAGTCTTCCAGGCTGCAGGGGACAGAAAGACATTCTGGCTGAGTTAGGCACAAAAGGAAGTTGTGACAGGCTCCTGGTGAAGTCAGAGTTAGCAGAGGTGGCTGCCAAGCCCACAAGGACCCAGGGGGGCCACCACAGGCCACCCCACCCAAATGATGTCAGTGGGGGACACTCAACACTGGACTAGGCCCTTTGCCCCACAGCCACTGTTGTTCCTCAGAAACGGGATGTAGCTGTGGCCGTGGCTGGCCTTACCCCGAAAATTCTCTGGAATCCCTGCTTCTCTGGAAGCTCTCAGAGCTGAAAGCAGAGAGGCAGAGAAGGGGCACCAGGACGAAGCCCTGTCCTTGACCTCCAGAGAAGCAGGTGTCCTGGGTTTCTGCTTCTTACCAGGTCCTGGTGCTGAGGATGCCCAGAGCCCACAGACATAGTGGCAGTTAGCCATCACAGAGGCCCTCACGGCTGTGTCCTTCTCCCCCAAGTCCTGTTTATGCCATTCCCTGACAAGCCATCCAAGAGAGAGACCTGGGCCGGGGGGAGCACCATGGAGTCTCAGTTGCTTAGTAATGTTCTCCCCTTGAGGCAGGGCCCAGGACAGGTGCTGAACACCCTCATAGGTTCCTTTCAAGCCCCCAGACCCCGTCTGCAGAAGGGGAAGCTTCACAAGTGGTGAAGCAATGCTGCAGATGTCTCTCTTTCCCTGTCTACCTCCCCCTTTCCTCTTGATTTTTTTTGTCTCTATCAACTAATAAATCAAGTATTTGAAAAGAAAAGAAACACAATCATAGTACACACTGCCTGGCTCAGCCACAACACCCTGGTAGAGTTCTTTTTTTTATTTATTTCTTTATTGGGGGATGTTTTACATTTGACAGTAAATACAATAGTTTGTACATGCATAATATTTCTCAGTTTTCCACATAACAATACAACCCCCACTAGGTCTCTGTCATCCTTTTTGGATCTGTATTCTCCCCCACCCACCCACCCCAGAGTCTATATATGTGTGTGTGTGTGTGTGTGTGTGTGTGTGTGTGTCTTTATTGGGGAATTAATGTTTTACATTCGACAGTAAATACAATAGTTTGTACATGCATAACATTTCCCAGTTTTCCATATAACAGTACAACCCCCACTAGGTCCTCTGTCATCCTTTCTGGACCTGTATTCTCCCCCACCCACCCCACCCCTGAGTCTTTTACTTCGGTGCAACATGCCAATTCCAGTTCAGGTTCTACTTGTGTTTTCTCTTCTGATCTTGTTTTTCAACTTCTGCCTGACAGAGTTCTAATAGTGTTATACTGATATAGTAGTGCAACTATTCAAGAGAACTAAACCCCAAGTAGAAAGCTACTAGATGTTAGCTGAATATGATATACCAGGAAATATTAGAAGATCATTTAGAAATATGATGATATAATCACATTTTAAAATATTGTACTTATTTTAATGATAGAGAGAAAGATACAGAGAAAGACACAAAAAGATCAGAGTACTGCTCAGCTCTGGCTTGTGGTGGTGCTGGGGGATTAAACTTGGGACCTCAGAGCCTCAGACATGAGAGTCTTTTGCAGAACCATTAAGGTATCTTATCAGCACATAAGCACATCTCTAATGTAAACCACCCTTGAAAAGTAGACATAAAGAAGTTGAAATGGGCCTAAATTTTTTTCTCAACACACCCAGTACCTTTGATTGTTAGATGATAAATTTTGCTTATTGTTTGATGATAAAAATTGATAACATTATTTACATTTCAAATCAATAAACTATTTTAAGTACTAAAAATACAAAGAAATGTGGTAAGGAAAAGGCTGGAAGAGTTGAAAGGGTTATTTCTGAGAATCAGGGCAGTCAGTGGTGCTTTTCATAAGAAAGCTTTTAATTGTGTCTGACTTTTTACACTTTATCTGGTAGTATTAAAAAAAAAGTTAGTTAAAAAATAGGGGAGTAGGCAGTAGTGCAGTGGGATAAGCGCAGGTGGCACAAAGCTCAAGCACTGGCATAAGTATCCTGGTTCGAGCCCCCGGTTCCCCATATGCAGGGAAGTCCCTTCACAGATGGTGAAGCAGGTCTGCAGGTGTCTATCTTTCTCTCCCCCTCTCTGTCTTCCCCTCCTCTTTCCATTTCTCTCTGTCCTACTCAACAATGATAACATCAACAACAACAATAATAACCACAATAATAAAACAACAAGGACAACTTTAGTTCCATTTGGTTCCAAAGGTCAGATACTTCTTTTAACAATTCACATACATTGGGGTAAACAGTATAATGGTTATACAAAAAGACTCTGGTGCCTGAGGCTCAAAGGCCCAATTTCAAACCCCTCCCACTCCCATTCCACCATCCCGGCTGACAAACCAGAGCTGAGTAGTGCTGGGCGTGGGGGGGAGGAAAGAAAGAAACTATATTCATGTGACAACTGTCTTGTAAACCATTATTTTCCTCAATATCGTGATTTAAAATAACAACAACAATAAAACACCCAGCCAAGCGCACACATTACCTTGCACAAGGCCCCTAGGTCCCAACCTTGGCTTCATGAGATGTGAAGCAGTGCTGTAGACGTCTCCCTTTCTCTCTCTCCTTCTCTTCCCCCAACTTCTTTCTGCCTCTATCAAAAGTATATAAGTAAGTAAATAAAATTTATGAAAACCAGCTTAGTGTTTTAAAAATGAAAAATAGCAGGAGTCGGGCAGTAGTGTAACGGGTCAAGCACATGTGGCACAAAGCGCAAGGACTGGCATCAGGATCCTGGTTCGAGCCCCCGGCTCCCCACCTGCAGGGGAGTCGCTTCACAGGCGGTGAAGCAGGTCCGCAGGTGTCTCTCCCCCTCTCTGTCTTCCCCTCCTCTCTCCATTTCTCTCTGTTCTATCCAACAACGACGACATCAATAACAACAATAATAATAAAAAGGGCAACAAAAAGGAAATAAATATTTTTAAATGAAAAATAAATAATATGAATAAATGCATCACACACATCATCATCACAATCAATGGCCAAAGAAAATACTAGGAATGGCCGTGTCTTCTTCACACACTGGAGCATGCCTTCATATCATGGAGATGGGGATGTCACTAACAAAGTAATGTGAGAGTGTGTTTCCTATAACAATTCAACACATTCTCTTTGGGCATCTACTACATGGTGGGAAAAGAAGAAAGCTTTTATTATTGTCATCCCCAGGATTTCAGGGTTCCAGGCTCCATCTTTTTCAGATAGAAAAATAGAGGGAGAAAGACACCACAGCACTGAAGCTCCTCCCAGGGCAGTGGGGGCCAGATTCAACCTGTACTATTCACATGACAAAGCAGGTGCCACTCTCCAAATGAGCTAGTCTTATGACCCACGAAGGAATTTCTTGTAAAGCCTAGAAGGAAAAAGTGCTGAGAAGTTAGGTTCTCCATGATTGATGGAACTAAAGATAAATTTTTAAGACTCTTTTCCTTTGTGCTTATTAATTTAGCCTCCAATTTAAAAATAGAGCCCATCGCTTGCTAAAGAGATAAAAATAAATAGCAAAACAAACAAATTAGTTATTTTGAGCAATCCCCAAGTAAGAAATAAGACAGTGAATATTAACTTGGCTAAGCACCTAGCTATTAACCTGCTTAGACGTCGTACAGACTATAATGCATACAGAGCAATAAAGCCCAGCCCTCAGTAGGCCTTCAGTTGAACAAATGAACAATCAAAATTGAGCAGGGGCTACTGAGGTGTTGCAGGCAGAGGGGCTGACAGAGTGCACGAGCCTCCAACATGGTAATGGAGTTTCTAACTCCACACAGAGGTGCTAAAGAGATTCAAATGGGGGGAGGGGGCAGGTGGTGGCACACCTTGTTGGGTGCACATGATGCAATGTGTAAGGACCTGGGTTCAAGCTTCCTGTCCCCACCTACAAAGGGAAAATGTTGCAAGTGGTGAAGCAGTATTGCAGGTGCCTGTCTCTCTCCATCTCTATCACCTCCACGATTTCTGGCTGTCTCTATCCAATAAATAAATAAAGATTTAAAAAGAGAAAGAGAGATTCAAATAGGTGACTAGGGTCCAGGAGGGGGCTCAGAGGTCGAGCACCACCTAGAAAACAAGAAAAATAAACATTAGTAGAACATCATAATAACAGAATGCTGTGGTCCAAAAGGTGATGTGGTGGATAAAGTGTTGGACTCTCAAGCATGAGGTCCCAAGTTTGATCCCTGGCAGTGCACATGTCAGAGTGATGTCTGGTTCTCTTTCTCTCCTCCTATCTCCCTCACTAAATAAATAAAATATTATTTATAAAGTGGCAGAATGGGTGGTCCGGGAGGTGGCACAGTGCTAAAGCTTTGGACTTTCAAGCGTGAGGTCCAGAGTTTGATCCCCGGCGGTACATGTGCCAGAGTGATGTCTGGTTCTTTCTCTCTCCGGCGGTACATGTGCCAGAGTGATGTCTGGTTCTTTCTCTCTCCTCCTATCTTTCTCATAAATAAATAAAATCTTTTTTAAAATGACAGAATGGGGGAGTTGGGTGGTAGCGCAGCAGGTTAAGTGCAGGTGGCACAAAGCGCAAGGACCAGTGTAAGGATCCCGGTTCGAGCCCCCGGCTCCTCACCTGCAGGGGAGTCACTTCACAGTCAGTGAAGCAGGTCTGCAGGTGTCTGTCTTTCTCTGCCCCTCTCTGTCTTCCCCTCCTCTCTCCATTTCTCTCTGTCCTATCCAACAACGATGACATTAATAACTACAACAAACAGCAAGGGCAACAAAAAGGAATAAATAAATAAATGTTACAAATAAATAAATAAATGAAATGGCAGAATGGTGCTTTGGTCTTCTACTTCCCTCTCGCCCTCTTTCTCTAAAACTGATAAGAAGGACCAGGAAGACAACTCACCAGAAGACTTGCATGTCTGAGGCCCTGGGTTCTATTCCTAGTACCATATATGGCACTGTACTCCTCCCCTTCTCTCTCTCTCTCTCTCTCTCTCTCTCTGTCTTTCATAGAAATTGATCAAAAGAGACTTTAAAAATAAAATCAGGGGGTCGGGCAGTAGCGCAGCGGATTAAGCACACATGGCATGAAGCGCAAGGACCGGCATAAGGATCCTGGTTTGAGTCCCCAGCTCCCCACCTGCAGGGGAGTCACTTCACAAGTGGTGGAGCGGGTCTGCAGGTGTCTATCTTGAGAGCTTGTTTGGAGGTTCTAGCAGGGGAGTGCAGCTACGCCTATAGCCTTGGTCAAAGACCCATCCGTCTCTATTCGGGGAAGGCCGTCCTTTTTGACCAAGCACGCAGCTTTGTGAGGGACACACATGGAGCAGTGAGGGAGGAAGGGGACACCCACCTGGCCAGCCAGATCAGCCGAATCAACCCTGGCAATCAGTGGGGTGACAGATGTCACAGCCAGATCGCCCTCACATCCTGCAGGTGTCTTTCTCTCCCCCTCTCTGTCTTCCCCTCCTCTATCCATTTCTCTCTGTCCTGTCCAACAACAACGACATCAGTAACAACAACAATAATAACCACAACAACGACAAAAACAACAAGGGCAACAAAAGGGGGAAAAATAGCCTCCAGGAGCAGTGGTGCAGGCACCGAGCTCAAGCAATAACCCTGGAGGCAAAAATAAATAAACAAATAAAGTAAAATAAAAAATAAATAGAAATAGAAATAAAATCAACTGGTGCCAGGTAGTGGCGACACCTGGTTGAGCGCACAAGTTACAATGCGCAAGGACCTGGAATCAAACCCCCAGTCACCAACTGCAGGACAAAAGCTTCACAAGTGGTGAAGCAGTGCTTCAGACCTCTCTCTTTCTTCCTGTTTCTTCCTTCCCTCTCGATTTCTCTGCCTCTATCCAATGAATAATAAATAATAAAAAAATTAGCTGGGGAAATAGCATAATGATTATGCAAAATACTTTCTTTTTTTAATATTTATTTATTCCCTTTTGTTGCCCTTGTTTTATTGTTGTAGTTATTATTGTTGTTATTGATGTCATTGTTGTCAGATAGGACAGAGAAAAATGGAGAGAGGAGGGGAAGACAGAGAGGGGAAGAGAAAGACAGACACCTGCTGACCTGCTTCACTGACTGTGAAGCGACTCCCCTACAGGTGGGCAGCTGGAGGCTAGAACCTGGATCCTTACGCTGGTCCTTGGGCTTTGCACCACCTGTGCTACCACCCGATTCCCTATCATATGTATTTGTATTGCAGCATCCTCCTTGGGACTTCTTAACTAATTGGGGTCCTCACAGCACCACTGTTGATGCCATCTGTGTTATTATGAAGGTGGTGGCCATTAACATGGCAACTAACCGACGGAGCAGTCCCAAGGATCTCTTTGATGGTTCTAGAGAGTTCTCCAGCTAAAGGCTAGTGCCTCATTTGTCAAACAACACTTAAAATTTTATCAGAAGTACTGTTTCCATGTACTTAATGTTTTTCTGTTTCTTTTTGTCTCCTGGTGTTTCCTGGAGGACTGTGGTGATGAGGGCAGAGCCCTAGAAGACCCTGCCTCAGTCTGCGCCTGTCTGTTCGGGGTGTTCACCTGTGGGCCCTTCAGTCACCACTTGCAGATGAGGTGGGGTGAGGGGTCTACATGCTGTTGGTCCCCTTTTCAGAAAGTGGACTTTAACTGAAGCATAGCACAACCCCAGACACAACCCCAAAGTACACACATCCTAGGTGAATGATTCCAGGTGTCCTCCTAAACTGTCCCTTGGAGATGGTTCCTAGATTAGGAATTAGGACACCAGAGGCTGGCCAGTGATTCACCTGGTACACCACTCAAGTTATAATCTGCAAGAACCCAGGTTCAAGCCTACAGGGCTGCAGGTGTCTCTCAATCTCTCTCCCTTCCCTCTCAATTTCTGGCTGTCTCTATCCAATAAATAAAGTTAATAAAAAGAATTTTTTAACTTTTTAAAGTAAGGATTTATTAAAATAAAGAAAATAAAAATAGAAGTCTGACTAGGTGACATCAGCAGGGACATAGGAGGATGTGTACAGCATGATTCTGCTCATGAGAACTGCATGTGTGGATACAGAGAAGCGGAAGAGAAGAAGCTCCAAAGACGCCTTTGCGGGAGTCCAGCGGTAGCACAGTGGGTTAAGCGCACGTGGCGCGAAGCACAAGGACTGGCCTAAGGATCCTGATTGGAGCCCATGGCTCCCCACCTGCAGGAGAGTCGTTTCACAGGTGGTGAAGCAGGTCTGCAGGTGTCTATCTTTCTCTCCCCCTCTGTCTTCCCCCTCCTCTCTCCATTTCTCTGTCCTATCTAACAATGACAACAACAACAATAAAAAACAAGGGCAACAAAAGGGAAAATAAATAAATAAAATTTATATAAAAAAAAAAAAAGCCTTTGCTAGTGGGCCACTCTGGGGAATGACATCAGAAGGTACACTTCCCAGGGCTGATATGGAGAATAATTCTTCCTTCTAATTTTGTGCTTCTTGGTATTCTTTTTAGGAAAAAAAAAAAAAACTGTATGAATAAGACAAACTTCTACACCTCGCCATGCTCCCCACCCCATTACCACAGCACAGCATTCCATTACCTGAGGCTGGCAGCAGGACCTTTCTTGTTATTCCCAGCATTCTCCCCTGCTCTGGAATTACCCTGGGCAGGGCCTCTAGGACAAGTCTCCCGGGCACTGTAATTTCCCTGGCTGCAATGTGTCATTAGGTGATCTGGGGGCTGACTACATGAGGCCCGGATGCAACAAAGATTCCAGACTCTGATGGAACAGGCCAGACTGGCCATGGAGCCAGCCTCCTGGCAGAGATCTCCCTGGAGTCTCCAGCTGTAGCTCAAGCTTAGAAGACAAAAACTGGGGAAACTTGCTCTTTCAAAGCCACAGAGTTCAGAGGAGGGCCTAGGGTGGAGTGTGTGGTAGGTGGGGAGTTAGGCCTACCTGCCCCCGTGCTCTGCACCCCAGCTGAACCTCTCCTTGAGCTTCCACTCCTCGCCTCTAAAATGGGATAATGACAGCCCTTACTTCAGAGATAACACAAACTTAATCATCAGTAAATGCAGACTGTCCTTATCATCAGGACTGCAGTGCTGGTTGTCACTGTTTCCATCATCTCAAGAGGCAGCCTGTTTCAATTCGGTTTGGAGGGGAGGAGGGAAGTAGAAGCATGCACCAGTCTTTTTCACAAATATTATAAACCAAGTACAAACGCATTTTCCCTGGAGAACGTTGAATGCTCCTGAGATTGTTTCTGCTGGAAAGTAGTCACTCAATACCAACCCTCCCCAGGGCAAGTCAGACAACACGGGGATACTACGCTAAGTTAGGCATGTACATAATACAATGCATCAGTATCAAATAGTGCTCTGAAAAAGCAGAGCGGGGGTCAGGTGGTCGAGCACCTAGCAGAGTGCATATGTTACAATGTATGCAAGGACCCGGGTTCAAACCCCTAGTCTCCACTTACAGAATGGAAGTTTCACAAGTAGTGAAACAGTGCTACAGGTATTTCTTTCTCTCTCCATCTCAGTCTTTCCTTCCATCTTAATTTCCCTCTGGCTCTTCCAAATAAAGTAAATAAATAATAAAGTTAAAGGGGAAAAAGCAAGGACAAAGGGGTAGATAGCATAATGGTTATGCAAATAGACTTTCATGCCTGAGGCTCCAAAGTCCCAGGTTCAATGCCCCGCACCACCATAAGCCAGAGTTGAACAGTGCTCTGGTATAAATAAATAAATAAAATAACGAAGCGGGGGGGTGGGCAGTGGTGAGCTGGTTAAGTGTACATAGTCTGAAGAGCAAGGACCTGCGCAAGGACCCAGGTTTGAGCCCCTGGCTCCCCACCTTCAATGGGTCTGCTTCACAAGCAGTGAAGCAGATCTGCAGATGGCACTTTCCTCCCCTCCCTTCTCAATTTCTCTCTGTCCTGTCCAATAAAAAGAAAGAAAAATGTGGCACAGCTATATACAAATAATGTCAAAGGACATAAATTATGGTGATGTTGTATATGATACAGAAAATCCTAACAAAGGGATATTTCAAAGTACCAATTGCCAAATAATTTGATTAGAGCAATAGCTATCTATTGCCTTCTTAAACCCTAAGACAGCAGGAAGCTTCTGCTTCTACTATAGAGCCTATATTTTCCCCAGTCCTGGAACCTATAGGGTGGGGCTCACTTTTCTGCATGCTTCTCTAAATTGATACCAAATGATATTGCATCCACCGATCCCAACCTAATCAACGCAATGCCTACCACCTCAGCATGCTTCAGTTCAGACTGTGTCCAGAGACATCAGCCGTGGAATGTCAACCCTTCAGCCTCATTACTCAGGTGAGGCCTTTCCTTTCATAGGATTCTCTAATTCCATTCCAGGTGATTCACTTCCTAACAAAGTCCCAAAACCTAGATATAGACCAGGTCCCATGAGATAGAGCATATGTTCACATGTATCCATGAATTAGGGCAACATATATACCAGAAAGCAAAAGTACACAATAGTCTGCAGTGAGTCAGTATAAAGTTCATAATGAAATAGTATCTACTTAGACTTAGATACCCTCCTCACCTACTTCCTATTACAGTTCCCTCACCCACTCCAAAGCTAACCTTATCAAAGCAAGGACTGCAAAAGCTGAATAAGAGCAAGAGACTGGCATACTTTAACAATGACTCTTTAGTCACTATGAAGCCACTCCATCAGCTGGGGCCCTATTCGGGGAGTCCTGAGATTCCCAAACAGACATGATGGTCCTAGACTTCAAATAAATCCCTCTCCCCAATATCACCAGTCATCTCTATCAGGAACAATACAATAGACCCCTTTGTGGGTCCCCATAGGACCTTGCTCTCAACTCAGATTAACAACGGTAGAGAATGTTCCATCCTCCGAAGGGAAGCTGGACAGCATACTCTATGCTCCACCTGAGGAAGATGGGTCCTGATACTGGGGCAGCTTGGAACATTCCTACTCATGACCACAGATTGTGAGCTCAGATATAGAGGGATGCAGAGGTCACATAGGCTCCTAAGCTAAATATGGGCCCCAGATCACATCAAATCAATGGGGTTTACAGTCAATAATATTTATACAACTTTCCCATATTTGGGAGCCACTCTCTTCCCTGATCCAGCTTTCTGGTCCTTTTTCCAGCTATGACATCATCTCCCCAGACAATAACTAGGATCCACCTGCATATCAGATTTCAGGCTCAGGGAAAAAAAAAAAAAAAAAAACCTAGTATAGCCACAAGCCCTTTGGAATATAACTAAAATATGCCTACTAGCTATCTATAAAATGGAGGACCCCTAACTCTTGATCTACACTATTCCAGCCTTTAGGTTCATGATTAGTCAACAATTTGTTTGGCTTAATATGTTAACTCTCTTTTCAGCCACCAGGTTCCAGATGCTGGCATGATGCAGACCAGACTTCCCTGGACAGACAACCCCACCAATATGTCCTATAACACTGCTTCCCCAAAGTCCCACCCCACTAGGGACAGAGAGAAGCAGGCTGGGAGTATGGATCAACCTGTGAATGCCCATGTTCAGTGGGGAAGCAATTACAGAAGCCAGACCTTCCACTTTCTGCATCCCACAATGACCTTGGGTCCATACTCCCAGAGGGTTGAAGAACAGGAAAGCTATCAAGGGAGGGGATGGGAATATGGAGTTCTAGTGGTGGGAATTGTTTGGAATTGTACCCCTCTTATCCTATGGCTTCGTTAGTGTTTCCTTTTTATAAATAAAAAATTAATTAATCAAATCAAATAAAAATGGCCTCCATGAGCAGTGGATTCATAGTGCTGGCACTGAGCCCCAGCAATAGCCCTAGAAACAATAAATAAATAAATAAATAAATAAATAAATAAATATTTTTTAAGAAAAGGTAAATAAGAGCTAGGTGCTGGGAATGCTGTCTGCTGGCTCTAAGCAGTGCTCAGTAGAGGCCTGTTCAGGAACTTTCTCTCTCCTTGGCTGAGTAGGGAAACCCAGGAAGGCACTGGATTTGTCTAGGACTAGGGAGGTGCTGCACCGGGTTAGAATGGTAGCTTCCTTGTTTCTGCAGAAATTGATGGTTTTGAGAAGGGCAGAGAGAGGTGCAGAGTGGCTTTCAGGCAACCAGAGTGGGTAATTGGGGGATTTCCACAAGGTGACAGGGAGGCTGTGCCTTAGTAGGGCACCCCACCAGGGACACTGTTGGAGGAGGCACTTGAGCTTCTGTCAACCACCGCAGATATTTACCAAGATCCCCCATGAGGCCAGAGCTGGGCCTTGTGTCAGGTAAGCTTTGAGTGTGAGGGAGAGGTCATAGTCATCCCCATCAGAAAAACACCAAGTCTCAGTGGGGTGGCACATCAGCAGCTGCCCACTTAGAGCCGGCTGAGGGGCTGGGGGCTGACCCTAGTTGGGATCTAGGGTGCTTTCCTCTTATGCCAACTTCCTGTGGTGGCTAGAGGGAACTGGACCATGGGAGCAAGGCGCCAGGGTCAATGAACAGCTCTTCTGGTGACCTATTGTTCAGAGCCAGTCACATGACTCTGAACACATTGCAAGGGAGGCTGGGAATTCATGGCAGAATTTGGTTGTACTTTGAAGAGAATCTTCTGCTTGTCAGGCTCCAGAGGAGTGAAGGAAGCAACTATAGTTTAAAACGGTTATTGAACTGAGTTCGAAAGAGGCAGATCAGGGTTTCGGGGTGGGGGGGGGGGTTAGAGTCTAGATGTCATGAAAATGGCCAAAAACAACTTTGCCATCTTCTGATTAGGTGGCCTGAGGTCATCATTGACTATTCGAGATTCAGTTTCTTTTTCATAACACGCTGTCAAAATAGCTCGCTTAGGTAGTGCGCTGCTTTGCAATATGCATGACCCAGGTTCCAGCCCAGACCCTACTGCACTGAAGGAAACTTAGGGGGCTGTAGTGTCTTTTACTCTCAGACATCAAATAAATAAACAAATCAGGGATAATCAGAACTGACATCAAAAATCATGAGTAGAATGTGGGTGATAGCTGCCATGTTATTTTTCTGTGAATTGACTACGGTGTCTGTAGTCCTAAAAACACTATTTCTATTTCCAGAGCAGTTGTATCCTGCCTGCAAGTATAGGTCCCTCTCCTCTCCAACAAAGTGCCTGCCATGACCTGGAGACACAGGCAGAAGCGACTGCAGCCCACCCTTGAAGTAGCTGGCCCTTCTCTACAGTTCATGTCCAAGTTTACATTCTCCTCCAAAATCTTCATGTGTTAAAACAATTCAGGCTGCATGGTGGTGCACCCAGTTGAGCACACACATTACCTTGTGCAACAACCCTGATTCAAGCCCCCGCTCCCCACTGTCAGGGGCAAGAGAAAGCTTCATGAGTGATGAAGCAGGTTTGCAGGCTTCTCTTTCTCTCTCCCTATCTCCTCCCCCTCTCAATTTCTTTGTCCTATCAAATAAATTAATTAATATAATTTAATTTTAAAACTTAACTTTACCAAAGCTCCTGGTAAAACAGCAGCTCCAGGAAAACACACCGCTTTATTCACCAGATGTACCTGCCTGTGGCTTTGAGATGTAAGGTTTCAAATTCCAAGGCAGGCTCACCACACAGGCTCTCCAGAAAGCGTCCCCATCTCCCTGTCTCAGGTGGGAGCCAAAGACCCCGTGGGGAGCCCTCATCCACCCTCACACCCTCTCACTTCCCCACCCCCAGCCTGTAAATCATCCCTGAATTAATCAAAGCTTATGCCCCGGTCCACACTCACCAGGGGCCTCCTCCAGTGACCACTTTGTGTTCCGTAGATTAATTGAAGCTGGGGGAAGGGTGGGAATCCATTTTTAGAAAATCATTACTTTCTGAGGGGGGGTGTTGGCGCTTCTGGTGGGAGAAATTGCTGAGCTGGCAGCTCTGGGCTGCTGCTGCAGCACCGTGACTGTGGGGCTCGGCCTGGAGGCCCTTTACTACCTTCTCTGAGATGGGTACCCCAAGTCCTCCATCCCTGGCTGCTCCTGCCTGCACTTCCTGCTCTGGCCTGGGCTCCAGCTGTTTGCTGGCTGCCCAAGTAGGGGTCACCCATATGGAATAGCCCTCACTGTCAGAGGGCTCATTTGGCAGTCTTCCTTCAGTCTGCTGAATGTAGGGGGGATTGTCAGCCCCTAACTCCAGGAAAAAAAGATTGGGATCCCTAGTCATTACTGGCTTGAATTGAGTCGCTAATGGAGTAAATGATATGAAATCACCATTTGGGGACTGGGAAGACAGCATAATGGTTATTCAAAAGACTTTATGCCTGAGGCTTAGAAGCCCCAAGTTGAATCCCCAGCACCACTATAAACCAGCACTGAACAGTGCTCTGATCTCTGCCCCCCCATCTACTTTTTTTTGTATCTCTCATAAAATGAATAAATAAATATTTGTATTGCCACTAGTGTTATTAATGGGCTCAGTGCTGACTCTATGAATCTACTGCTCCCAGAACCTTTTTTTTCCTTTCTAGTGAGTAAAATAGAAATTGAGAATAAAGGGGAGACTGTGAAGGAGAAAGAAAGATAGACACCTAAAAACCTGCACACTGTTCATGAAGCATCCACCTTGCAGGTGGGTAGTGGAGGCTTGAACCTAGGTCCTTATGCATGGCAGTAGGTGCACTTAACTGGGTGCATCACTGCCATAAATATATTTTTTAATTTGGACTTTTCAGGCCAAGAGATAGTTTACCTGGTAGAACACACCACTTATACTTGAGGCCCAGGTTCAAGAGCTGACAACACATGGGAGAACCATGCACAGCTACTGGGTGCTTCATGAATGGTAGAGTGGTAATATGGTATATGTGTGTGTGTCTCCTCTCTACCTCTCTCTACCCAAAATAAAAAGGGAACTGGGAGATAGTTCCCCCAGAAGAGTGTACACTTGACCCTGTGTGAAGACCTAGGTTTGTGCCCCTGGCCACCATATAGGAACACCACTCAAAGGGGGAAACTTCATGAGCGGTGGAGCTGTGCAGTGGCATCTCTCACTGTCTCTCCTGCTCCCTTTTTGCCTTTCATTTTCTGTCTGGGAAAGAAAGAAAGCAGAGGTAGATAGCATAATGGTTATGCAAAAAGACTCATGCCTGAGGCTTCAAAGTCTCAGGTTCAGTCCCCCACACCACCATAAGCCAGAGCTAAGCAATGCTCTGGTAAAAAAGAAAAAGAAGAGAAAAAAAAAGAAAAAAGAAAAGAAAAGAAAGAAAGAGGGAGTCAGGCGGTAGCGCAGTGGGTTAAGCACATGTGGCGCAAAACGCAAGGATCCCGGTTCGAGCCCCCGGCTCCCCACCTGCAGGGGAGTCGCTTCACAAGCAGAGAAGCAGGTCTGCAGGTGTCTGTCTTTCTCTCCCCTTCTCTGTCTTCCCCTCCTCTCTCCATTTCTCTCTGTCCTATCCAACAACAATGACAGCAAGCATAACTACAACAATAAAACGACAAGGGCAACAAAAGGGAATAAATAACAAATATTAAAATATATATTTTTTAAAAAAGAAAGAAAGAGAGAAAGAAGAGAAAAGAAAAGCAAGAACCCTCCAAGAGCTGTAGAATCATGCAGGCACAAAGTCCCTGCAAAGCTCTGGTGGAGATGAATGAATGAATAAGAGAAGGTTGGCCTGGAACGGTGGTATGTTTTGACACCAGGATGTTGCATTAAATGAAAAGACAAGGAAGATCATATATATATATATATATACACATATATTTGATGTTTCACAACAGACAGGGAAAGAAAGAGACCAGAGCAGCATTTTTGGCATAGGAGTTACTGAGGATTGAACTAGAGACCTCATGCTTGCAGTTCCAGAACTCTACCACTGGGCCACTTCCAGGAACACAAACTAGTCATCTTACTCAACCATGACCGACAAGGTTCACTGTGAGTCTCATCCAGCAGCTCTTCCTATGTGTCCTCTTGCCCTACATCCAAGGTGAGTGTAACAACCAGCTTATGTTTCAGACACTGAAGCTTAGAGAAACTAAGTGACTTACCCAACTGAACACTGGACCCACTGGACCTAGACCCAAACCCAAGAACCCTGAGTCACATCCTAGCTCAAGGAAAACCTCTCTCCCAACTGTCCCAACCCTGGTGGTACTTGCTGTCCTGGGCTTTTTCTTTTCTTTTTTTTTTTCTTTCTTGATTTATTTACTTATTTTGATAGAGCAGAGAATAAAGAGACATTGAGAAAGGCAGGGAAAGGAAGGAAACACAGAGGGAGAAAGAGAGGCAGCTGTAACTCTGCTTCACTGCCTGTAACCCCCCCCCCCCCCCCGCAGGTGGGGACTGGGGACTTGAATTCAAATACGTGGTACATGTCTCAGTCAGGTGTACCACTGCCCATCCTGGGCCTGTGCTTTGACGATGTCACACTGACTACTTACCTGAGCCATCAGGAAACCTATGTTTATTATGGGCCCGGGGAACCTGCCAGCTTCCCCCGCCCCCGTTCTCCATGTGTGTGTCCTAGGTGAACCCCACAGTCATTGAAGAGGCTGACTCTTCCTGCATCTGTCTGCATGGGGCATGGGCGGCCTCACAGGGAAGGCCACTGATGCAGAAAATGAAGGGTGTGGTTTCCATTGCTCACAATCAGATCAGCCCAGCCCTTCCAGCCCAGAACTTGTTTTAGAGCAAACATGTGCCCAGCAGAGTCCCTCACCTCTTGACCTGGGCCTGCCCACAGAGGTCAGATAGCACTAGGGTGAGGAAATCTGACGCTGCCACTTAGCAGCCGAGGCACCTCCAGCAACTCTTTGAACCTCAGTCTCTTCATCTGTAGGATGGAGCTGACTGATGAGCATGGTAGCTCCTATTTTAATGTTTTGGTTTCTTTTTTTTTTTTTTGAAAAAATGTATTTATTTAAACACATGTAACATAACAAGTTCAAGTAAAGGCAAAGTGACTATTTCTATCAATTAATGAAATTGGTGTCCTTTGAACATGGTGGTAAGCTTATTCATTTTCTAATATAAGTTGACATTGACTCTGGTAAGATTAATCATTGTTTTCTCCATTATTCACATCCCATTCCAAGGATCTAATTATCTTAATTGTTGTGAACCTTTCTATAGTTAAAAGGACAGACATACTAGCAGTCTTTACTACTAAGGTCCTTGACAAGTGTAAGGAATTCAGCACTGTATTGTGGAAATATATTCCTCTTCCACTTGTGGGATCTTAGTGCTTCTAGTGCAGACACAATTTCAATTTTTAAAAGAGAATTAAAATATAATCATAAATTCAAATTCAGTGATATAGGTTTTTTCCAAGGTTTTCTGTAACATTAGTGAAAAACTTCCAACAGGGAAATAAGGCAAAGAGACATTTTTTTTTAAACTGGGCTTTTTTTTTTTTTTACTTATTTTGGTAAGTCAAACTAAAGTGAAAGTTGAAATTCATCAAGTCATAATTCTAAGACCCCATGTCAATGGGTTTTTGTTGTTGCTGTTGTTTACATTTGCTTTCTTTATGTCCTCAGAGATTGTTTCACATGAGTGGGAGAAAGAGAAGCCAGAACATCACTGGGTACATGCAGAACTGGGAATGAATCGAATCCCGAAGCTTCAAGCAGGCAGATCTCTTGATTTACCAACTGAGATATCTCTCCAGGCAATTTATTTTATTAACATTTTATTTATTTATTTATTTATTTATTTATTTATTTACTAGTGAGAGAAGAAAAGGGAGAGAAACACAGAGAGAGAACTAGAGCACTGTTCTGGCATATGTGATACTGGAAATGGAACTCGTATTTGTTAGTCAGGTGCTGTACACACAGCACTCCCTCCCAGGATGTTGTAAATATTCATAAGAAAGAATATATATATATATATGCTTGTTTGAAAAATAGCAAGAGTGAGCGAGCAGGAGAGAGGCACAGAGAGGAGTACCATTTCATTCCTATGCAGTGCACTCAGGATTTCTGCCCACTGAGTTACCCCTGCAGCCATGTGCTGTTTTTTATTATTATATTGCATGGTGGCTGTAAGGAGATGGGGGACTATCCCAGTGTGAATAATGGCTTGGACCACTGCCCAGCACACTTTCAGAACAAAATCAAGTAAGGGAGACAATATAATGGTTCTTCAAAGACTTTCAAACCTGAGGCTCTGAAGTCCCAGGTTCAATCAATCCCCAGGACTACCAACCATAAGCCAGAAGTGAGCTCTGGTACAAAAAAAGGAAGGAAGAAAGGAAGGAAGGAAGGAAGGAAGGAAGGAAGGAAGGAAGGAAGGAAGGAAGGAAGGAAGGAGAGAGAGAGAGAGAGAGAGAGAGAGAAAGTGGCTGGGTGGTAGCACACCTGGTTGATAGCACATGTTACAATGGGCAAGGACCCAGGTTTGAGCCCCTAGTCCCCACTTGCAGGGGAAAAGCTTTATGAGTGGTGAAGCAGTGTTGCAGATGTCTCGTTGTCTCTCTCCCTCTCTAACACTATCCTTCCCTCTCAACTTCTGGCTGTCTCTATCCAATAAATAAGTAAAGATCATTTTTTTAAAGTGTTTATATTAAAAAAAGGGGGGGGGGAAGAAGAAGGACAAGGAGGATAAGGATGAAGAGATCAGCACTAGTTGTTACAATTAGGACTATAGTTCTCATTCCAGCCTAGGCCCACATCCTGCCTCCCCCTCATTCATGAACCAGGGCTTGTGTGAGCACTGTGGCAGGAGCTGTTAGGGTAGTGGATCCTCTCTGGTGCTCCAGCTGAAACCCTTAAGACAGAATCCTGCAAACTCCAAAGTTACTTTAGGACTGGCATTTTTTTAAGGGGTGGGAGGGCTTCCTGGAGGCGGAGTGACCTCAGTTGTATCCTAAAAGATATAGAGGAGACAAGCGATTAAAGCAGGAGCTGGAGACCACTCTCTCCCTTAGAGGCACAGGAATAGGACAAGTTTGAGGACCTGTAGGCTGGTGTGTGTGTGTGTGTGTGTGTGTGTGTGTGTGTGTTCGTGTTCCATGGAACAGGGTTGCAGAGGAATAAGTGGTCACTGGGACTAGAAGACCAAGGAGTCCATAGATGGCCCTGAGCTCAAACAGAACAGTGGGGACAGAGAAACGGAATGCAGGAGAGAGATTAGCATGCAAGAATCAAGGATTAGATAGGGCAGAGTGGACAAGCCTTGGATTTTTGACCCCTTGACCAGGCAGTGGAGGTGGGTGAGGCCAGGCTTCTGGCAGGGACAGCTCAGGTGTCCCAGGTGAGGGGAAATGAAACCACCAGGAGAAGAGGATCCCTGGGGGGTGGCGTGGAGTGGGGAGGCAGACTCTGTCTAGACAGCCAGGAAAGGGAAGAGGGAGGAGGGAGACAAAGCAGGTGACAGGACAGCTTCTCTCCAAGAGCCAGAGAGACACTCACCTGGTAACACACCTGCAGTGCCATGTGGGCAACCCAGGTTCAAGCCCCAGCACACCACCTGGAAGTACTAGGACATTAAGAGAAGGAGCATCAACACTCTAGTATCTCTTCATCTGTCTTTCTGCATATCTATCTATCTAAAAAATTATCCCTTTGAAGCAAGAGGAGAGGGGTGGGTAGTTGAGTACACACATTACCATGCACAAGGACCTGGGTCCAAATCCCCAATCCCTATCTACAGGGGACAGCTTCATGAGCAGCAAAACAGTGCTGCAGGTGTCTCTCTTTCTCTCTCCCCCTTCCCTCTCAATTTCTGTCTCTATCCAGTTAATTAATCACTTTTTTTTTTTTTTTTTTTTTACCAGAGCACTGCTTAGCTCAGGCTTATTGCAGTGTGGGGGATTGAACCTGGGACTTGAGAGCCTCAGGCATGAAAGTCTGTTTGCATAACCATTATGCTATACCCCCACCCACCCAATTAATCCCTTTTAAAGAGGGGGGAAGCCAGGTGGTGGCACAGCTAGTTAAGATTAAAGACTTAAGTTCAAGCCCCTGGTCCCCTCCTGCAGGGGAAAAGCAGAGCTGCAGGTGTCTCTCTGTCCTTCCCCCTTTATCTCAATTTCTGTTTCTAATAAATAGATGATAAGATAGATAGATGGATGGATAGATAGATCTCCCCTCTAATACAGCTTCTTCCCTTTCACTAGCCCCAGCTTCTCCTGGGGTGCTGACATAGCTAAGCAAGTGAGGGATGGTCCCAGGAACATTTTCTTTCTTTTTCTTTTTCTAAATCTCTTTATTGGGGGATTGATGGTTTACAGTCAACAGTGAAATACAATAGTTTGTACATGCATAACATTTCCACACAATACACCCCCACTAGGTCCTCTTCTGCCATCACCAGGAACATTTTCTGATTAGAGAAGTTTTGAATGAGGCATCAGAGAATGAACCCAGAGCCTCAAGCATTCATAATACCATAACTGAGTGGCATCCCTGGTCTGATGTTTTCTTTTTTCTTCTTCTTCTTTTTATTTATTTATTTTTTTTGCTTCCAGGGATATTGCTGGGGGTTCGGTGCCTGCACTACGAAATCACTGCTCCTGGAGGCCATTTTTTCCCATTTTTGTTGCCCTTGTTGCCCGTGTTGTTGTTATTATTATTATTGTTATTGTTGGATAGGACAGATAGAAATTGAGAGAGGAGGGGAAGACAGACAGGAGAGAAAAATAGACACCTGCAGACCTACTTCACTGCAGGAGAGGAGCTGGGGCTCGAACCAGCATCCTTATGCCAGTCCTTGTGCTTCGTGCCATGTGTGCTTAACCTGCTGTGCTCCACCCAGCCCCCCATTTTTATCATTATCTTGATTTATTGGATAGAGACAGCCAGAAATTGACAGTAAGGGGGGGTACCCTGCTTCACCATTTGCAGAGCTTTTCCCCTACGGGTGGGGACCGGGGGCTTTGCTCATTGTAACGCGTGCTCAACCAGGTGCGCCACCACTTGGCCCCCTTTTTTTTCATTCCTTTCTTTCTTTCTTTCTTTCTCTCTTTTCTTTTCTTTTTTTTTTTTTGCAGTTAGTTTAATGCAAGAATTCAACTTTTTTCTTTTCTTATAACTTATAATGGTTTTGTACAATATCAGTCAGTCACATTTCTAGCTAGTATAGTGACAACAATGATGCACCCTCAGTTCATGGGCACTCTCCTCCCACATACAAAGATGCAGAGAAAGACATCCTTCACAGCCAATACAGAAAACAGCACCTGTCCACCTGTTAAATTTTCATTTGGTCAATGTTTTGCTTTTTTAGAAGGAAAAACAAAAGAAAGATTGATTTCATGGGGAATGGAGAGAGAGAGAATGAGAGTTGGAAACGAGAGCTTCACAGTGGTGCGTGCAACACAGCGATGGAGCTGTAGCCTCAGGCACACAAGCCCTGCTCGCTGCTATCTGAGCTGGTCCCTGACCACAAGCTTTTCCTTCTTTACTGAGAGAAAATAGAGAGAAGACACCACAGTACCACTCCACCACTCATGGAGCTCCCCCAGTGGTTTCCATGGTGCCCCCATGGGGTGCCAGGGCCTGACCTCAAGCACCATAAGACCTGTGCGATCCGCCAGCACCTGGTCTGGAGAACTGCACACATTCTACCTGTGTTCCTGGCCCCACCATCCTGGGCCACTGCCCCCACCCTCCAACTCCACACACAAGTGGGTTACAGCCACCCTGACCAGACGAGGAGTGTCACCAGCCCCCAGCAAATACCCAGTCCCCCCTCAGCATTATTCTGCCTCTGCCACCCCAACAGGATCCGCACACCCTCTCCTGATTCCAGACTCCAGAGGCTGACACCTCCAGCCCAGCAGAGGACATCAGGGGGCTGCTCCTGCCTCTGCCATCACATCAAAGTCCTTGTCCAAGCAGCAGGGCCGGTGACAAAGCGGCAGGTCACCTTCCCCCCTATGCCTAATGCCATCACATAGGCACCCCCAGTACATGGGTCAGAATGAGAGAGCCCTGTCAGGAATGAGACCTGGATGTCCCTAAGAGCTTCTTAAAGCAGTGGCCCTGGACATGACTTCTGACTTCTGGAAGTCTCTTTCTGCGGGGGCATGAGGGTGAGGGTCCCAGTGAGGAGTTGCCAGTTCCCGCCAATGGTTAGTGCTGCGCCTGCACGGCCTTCAGCCTTCACTAAATGGCAACTATTAGTATTAAAGATCTTTCCCCAGCGTGCTGATGCAAGTTAGAGCAAATAAAATGACTCTGACAGTTCCCTGATGTCACACCTCCCACCCCCACCCCACCATCACCACCTGGGAGTTAATTAAAGGCCTCCTGGGGTGTTTTCCAAAGTTGGGGTTTTACACTTGGGAGGAGTGGGGGGGGGGGGGCTGCAGAACTAGAAGAAATGAAGGGTTTCACTTCAACTGATGCAAAAACCCAAAGCTGCTGAAAGAGGTAGTGAGCTCTTATAAGCAAGCTGCTGTGGTTCTCAAATGAAAGGGTGGTGCCAGGGAGACTTGGGCCTTTGTGGTGTGGCCGTAGCTACTGCTCTTTAAAATCATATGGGTTCGACATCCAAAATTTTTTTTCTTTTGATGAGACAGAGAAATTCAGATGGGATACGTACATACAGACAGACACTTGCACCACAGCTTCTCGACTCGTGAAGCTTCTTCCCCCACCCTGCAGGTAGGGTGGGGGGCTTGAACCTGGGTCCTTGCATATGGTCATGTTGAGTGCTCAACCAAGTACACCACTGCCTGGCTCCCAACATCCCAAATATTAACCCTTTAATTCCTGAATTAAGACAAGCTGTTTTTGCCCAACTAGAACTTTTCTTGAAAAAATGATTTTATTATTGAGTAAAGTCAGGAATTGAGAGAGGAGAAGGAGATAGAGGGGAAGAGAGACACTTGCAGCCCTGCTACACCACTCCCCATGCAAGTGTGTAGCAGAGGCTTAAAACCTAGGTCCTTGTGTAGTGTGTATACACTAAAGATCCCAGGTTCAATCCCCAGCACCACCATAGCCAGAGCTGAACAGTGTTCTGGCCTCTAACAAAAACTGTTTTTTACCAGAACACTATTGCTCTAGCATGTAGCAGTGCCAGAACATCGGGCATGTATGTTCTGTCCTTTAATGAGTAACTGACTAGAGTACTGCTCAGATGTGATTGATAGTGATGCATCAATCTTGAACCTGGAATCTTGGCTCAGGTATGAGGCATTTTACATAAAACCATTTTGGGGGCCAGGTGATGGCACACCTGGTTCAATGCTCACATTACATAAAATTATTATGCTGAGACTGGGATTAAACTGGTGGGGGGCCGCATTCCTGTACATGCAAGTTCTGTGCTGTGCCCACTAGTTTACATCGGCCGCTGGTGGTGCCCAGTCTCTTGGGGGAAGAATCCTAGAATCTAAAAAGCTCACGCAAGCAGCAAAAGGGGCAGGTAGGATCAGGGAAACGGTGAATGTGACTGGACTTCAAGCAGAGGTCAGACTGCAAAGCAGGACCAGGATGCAGTGGGCTGTGGCACTTCTTGGGAACACCAGGGTCACAGCCGGTGTCACCCCAACCCTACCCCCAGCCTCGATCCCCTTGCCACTCTAGGGCACCTGTGCTGGAACTCAGGTGGGCAACGTTGCTCCTCCTAGAGGCCGGCACAGAGGGTGCAGAGAGAGGAGGCAGCAAGCAGGAACAGGGTGGGGCTCAGCTCCGTGGATCCTCACCTTATACTACCACCCCAGTGCAGACTCCTTCCTGGTGACCAGAAATGCAATTCCCTCTGAACTCAGAAAACATGAATTAATCTGCCTCTGTAGCCCAGAGCTCCCTAAAATTAATTCTGGGTACCCAGACTCCAGCCAGCATCTTCTAAGGAGCCTGAAGGGAGTGTCTATTCTTTCCACCTAGTTTTCTGTACTTACAAGGAAGAAAAGTACAGAAAACTAGGTGTTGCCTTTAGGGTGCCCACTCCCCCACCCAGGCCTTCACCCTCCCCAGCTAGCCTGAGTTTTGGTGGCTGTCTTTCCCACCTCCATCCAACAAGAAGTAGGAGCCAGAGCACAACATGGAACCAGGTCTACATTTTAAAAATTGTTTAATGGAACATAAACTCCTTTTAGAAAAACATTCAGCCAGGTGATAACACCCATAGAAAAAAACACCAATCTTGTGTTTATCTTTTTTTTTAATTTGGCATTTGTTATTTGCATTTATATTAAAGCAAAGTGCATCTTTTCTTTTTCTTGTTTATACACATTGCACAATACATAAATAATGATGCTTATAAAACGTCTTTATATTTACAAGTAATAATATATTTATATATAACATAAAATACATTTTTCTTTAATAAATCTCAGTTTTTTCCTCAGGAGTCCTTTCTCTCTCTCAAAGCACTACAATGCTAAATTTCCAATGAGAATGTTTCTCTTGTAGTTAGAAAAATAGCTTATGTTAAAGTCTAAACATGCTCATTGAGCTAAGAGCAGTGTCAAAGTATCATACGAGTGTATGAGTTGTAGAAGAAAGAGGAAGAAGAGTTAGGCGTCAGCCCAGGATGGTACCTTGGGATGTGATGGACCGAATCCTTCTTGGGGTGTGTGTGTGTGTGTGTGTGTGTGTGTGTGTGTGTGTGTGTGTGTGTGTGTGTGTGTGTGTGTGTAGGCAGGCATAGTGTATGGGGGGCGCGCACTGCTGAGAAGTCTCCCTCCCAGGGAGGCTCCCCTGGCTGGTCTAACAGCAGAGCTAAACGCACAGGCTGGGGAGGAGAGGAAAGTGCTGGGCTGGTTTTTGAGTCTGGGGAAACACCTGATGTGACCAGGGCAGAGGGAGAGGCTGAGGGCTGAGTGGGCACTGGGAGCAATACTGTGACAGGCTGCCCGGGCAGCCCTGGGGGAGGCCCATCTCATGGGAGATCCAGGAGCAGGGGTCCAAAACAGACAGGACAATGGGGGGTGGGGGGGAGCGGGGGAGATGGACACAGACACAGCTGGAGGACATGTGGGGTCTATGGTAGGGCGGGCAGGTCTATCCTAGTAGGGGAGTTGAGAGAGGGGCTTTCCCTGGGCTGTGAGCAGAGACTCCTCTGCCTCTCTGGACACATCCAAGGGGCAGACATAGCTGGGGGTGCCCACACAGCACACTGTACCCCCAACCTGTCATGGGGGGAGGGGGGCGCACAAGATTCGCTCTCCAGGACCCATCTCCCATTTCAGACCTCAGGTGCCAGCAGCCCCTTTTTCCTTAGGGGGGTAGGGTGTCCTGCCTGCCTCCCCTTCCCCTTTGAAAAGAGTAATAATAATAATAATAACAACAATAATAAAACCCCAACAATTCTTCTCATAAGCTATTTCTCCACGAACAAAACAGAACATAAACAAGGACGACACTGGGAGGTGGGGGGGGGGGATAACACCAACTGAGGAGTCTGAGCGAGCACTTAGGAGAAAGAGGAGGAAGAGGGAGAGATTAGCAGCAAAGTAGTTTTGGCCTGGGCCCTTGGGCGGGCGCGCGCTCATCCCCTGGGCTACCGGCTGTTGAAGATGACCTCCAGCCAGCATGGGCAGCTGCTGATGAACTGGCGGGTGTAGCACTGGCCCCAGCCCTTGACGAAGCTGATCTGCACGGTGAAGCCAGTCCACGGCTGCTGCATGAACTCGTGGTCATTGGGCCGCTGCAGGCTGTAGGCCTTCTCATAGTCAAAGGCCTTGATGGAGAAACCGGGGAACACTTTGTGCACCAGCAGCGTCCTGGAGTCGGGGTTGTCCAGTGTGGCCGACTTGATGAAGATGGGGTAGCTGCTGCGGTTGTACACCCACACGCCGTCCACCTCTCGCGTCAGCTGGATGCCGCAGCCGATCTTGCTGCGCACCTTCTGCACCAGCTGGCTCTTGTTGTCCGAGTGGAGCTGGCCGAGGCAGAAGCCATTCCCCTGAGGTAGATCATAGAAGATGTCCAGGGAGGGTTCTTGGACACAGTAGAGCCTCCCCACTCTCGTCTTCTCCTCCCAGTATGCCACCACGCACCAGTGTGACCGATCCCCGGGCTCCAGAAGAAGTTGGGAATCTACAAGACAAAAATGGCAGATTGGGTTGGTGAAGGTGGAGATGAGCGAGGGCCCTCCAGCGGCTGAGATGCTTGGGTAATGAGTGCACCCCACATATACACCTCCCAAAATGAATCCTTCTATTTCTCTGTGCAAGGCAGAATAGAATCCGGTAGGGGGTACCATCCTACTGGGTCTCCTGGGGATTGGAAATCTTTTTTATTCAATGTACTTTTCTTTCTCTCTCTCCCTCCCTCCCTCTCTCTCTCTCTCTCTCTCTCTCTCTCTCTTTCCTTGTTTTACCAGAGCATTGTTCAGCTCTGGTTTATGGTGGTGCTGTGAATTGAGCCTGGGACTTCAGAGTCTCAGGCGTGAAGTTTTTTTTTTTTTTTTTTTTTTTTTTTTTTTTGCAGAACTCACAGAGAGATAGACAGATGCAGACCAGACACTTCCTTCAACACAGTGGGGGTGACAGGCTTGAACTTGGGTCATGCACATGGCAAAGTGACACACTATCCAACAAGTGAGCTATTTTGCCAGTCCTGGGACTGGAACTCTTGATCTACCAGTCAAACAGCCCTACCTCTAAACCTGGGGCTCATGGGAACCTCTCTTCCCTCCACTGTCTCTATCCTATGATGATGTAGGACACCAACACACGCACACGCCTGCCCAAAAAAAAGCCTTTCAGAAGCTGGAGCTAACTTGGCTGGCGGTGGTTTCAGGCCTAGGAAATGCCCTAGAGGTGGCCCAGAGCTCTTTAAACTGTATGGGACGTCCAGCTGCCCCGGCCTCTGGACACTCCTGTGTGAGACCTCTGACAACTGGGACCACACAGCGGGAACCAAGACCATCCCCCAGACCCACCTACAACATCAATCTCTCTCTCTCGTTTTCTTCTTTAACCAGAGTACTGACCAGCTCTGGCTTATGACAGTGCAGGAGACTGAACCTAGGCCCTCAGAACCTCAGGTATGAGAGTCTGTATGCATAATCATTCTGCTATCTACCCCACCCTCTCTCACCCAATTATAGACCCGTGTCTGGGGGCATATGTCAGTGGAGGTAGTTTGTGACAAAAACACCTGTTTTCCTACTAGTAAAATAAACCTCAGCTACCTGGGGGTCGGTGAGCAGCAGCTCTGTGCACACAGGGCTCACGCAAGCGTCATATACCAAAGGCCAAATCACCGTGGGCAGGTGAGGTCCCACTGACCGGCTTCCTTCAACCCAGACAGATTATGTGTCTAAAGCAGCCTTCCTTGAAGTGTCCCTCTCTGCCTGCCCACAGCCCTCCCTCCCCTACCCACTCACCCAGAGGCCTGTAGACAGGGTGCCCTTCCTCCCTCCCTTGGCTGCTCTACCCCAGCATCCCAACATGGTGGTGGGGTGGCTCTAGTAAGGTGACTTTTCTCTTGGGTTGCTCAAGGTGGGGAGATCATGTGGACTGAGGAGGAGCCCCAGCTGGCATTGCAAGTCCTCCTTGCTAGGAGCCAGCGGGCTGGGAGTAGAAGCCATAAATCTCCCCGCCTGGCCGGCGGGCTGCAGAAACACTGTGGTTTGTGGTGGTGAGGCGGAGCCGGAAGTCTTATATTTGTTAACCAAAAAAAAAAAAAAAAAAAAAAAAGCGGGGGGGGGGGGGGGGAGCCAGGCCCCCCTCTCAGAGCCCCCCCTCCAACCCCAGTTCTCACTTGGGGATATTTGACTTTCATGATTTGGCAAGTGTACTAAAAGGGTCACAGAAAGGTCATGCAATGCAGAGGCTGGGGGCTGGGGGGCATCAGGCAGGCTAACCCAGTGTAGCTCAGCACAGCAACTCCTCCTAGCATTCAGAGGCATGTTAGGACCTGGGCACCAGTCACCTCCATTAATTTTTTTTTTTTAAGCAGCAGGCAGTCTGGCAAGGGGGCGCCCATGAGTGAGTCTGTATAAGCATGCACTGAAGCCCCAGCCCTGTGAGTGGTCGGTCGGCTCCTGCAGACATCCCGGCTACCCAGATAGCCACATAAAAAAGTGGGGGCAGGAGGAGGAGACTTGTTCTTTCCCCCTCAGTCTTGAATTCCAGCACCAGAGGGGGGGGTTCACCCCCAAACGTGGCATCGCAAAAGCGTGATGAGGAGGTGTGCCCTGCACATGTAAGCACATGCGTGTGTAAGTGCATGTGTGTCGTGTGAGTGTACGTGTCTGAGCGTGCGCTGGGACCGACGGAAAAACAAAACAAGAGAAGGACAGGGCTGGGAGTGAGGTGACTCATGTGGCATGAACTTGTTCCTGCAGAGTATCCATCAACTGCTAATAAACTCGTGAGTGTTGGCAATCTTTGAACTTTCTGGCAGAGGGAGTGGGGCTCCGAAGGTTACTGACAAAAAAAGACTCAGAATGTCCTGGTTTAATCAAGAGACACTGTTGGGCAGGAGGGGAGGAGAGGGCCCTCTTGGGAAGTCAGAGGAGTTTAGGCGAAGAGGGTATTTTCAAAATCTTAAGACACACAACATGGTGCTTCTCAGCCCAACTCTTCTTGCAAACAGACAGCAAACAGATCTAGCAACAGGGCTAGTCAAGTGGCCCTGCCAACACTTTGTTTCATGAGGAGGTCACCAGGTGGGGTGGGAGCAGACCCACTAGCCCACCAATGCCAGGGTTTCCAGCTAGGGGTGGGGGCTTGCCTCTGGGAGGGCTTGTGGGGGCAGAGGAAGCTGGGCGGGGCCTGGGGGGAGGGGGAAGCAGGGTTCTCTTTCATCTGCGAAGGCCAGCATCCACCCCGCAATTTGCTTCCAGACAGTCTTTTCAAGGAGTCTTTTTTTCTGTTGAGGTTAATAGCCCAGCCTGGAGAAACACCAGTGTGTGGGTGTCTGTGTGAGCAGGGCCCTGAAGGCTGGGCCCTGGGTGCCCTCACCCCACAGTAGGATCCCTGCCTGCTCCCCTGGCCTCCTGGGCACCCCACCAGCACCCCCAATCCTCCCTTTCTCTGCTGACATATGCCCTCCAGCCAAACCAACTAAGCAGTAGCCAGGGCCCCCTCGAAGACATCACATTGGGGGGAGGTCCTATACACAAATCCCCCCAACACACACACACTCCTGTGCCCCAAACACCCTGCTGTTTAGGGCTCGTTGGGGAACATTTCTGCAATGCATCATCTTCAGAGAAGCACAGTTCCCTGAATGGGGCCCACAGCTGCAACCTGTCCCTACAAAGGGCTATGTGGACATTGAAGCTTCTGGGAACTGGGATGCCCCCGGACACTCCCCCCCCATGAGGATGGGGGATCACAGGAGCCCTACTTTGGGCTGCCTGTCTTGCTTGCTGATGCTCAAATCTCCAAGGCAAAACTGGCAGCTCCTTGTTCACTTCTCTCTACTTTATAAGCCTTTTCCTTTCCGGTATTTTGAGCAACTTCCCTCCCCCACCTCCAAAAACTGTACAGGGGCTTGTTTGAAAACTGTATTTGTGCATTTTTAAAGCATCCCGAAGAAAAAGAAAAGCCACGTTGTAAAAAGCTAACTAATCAGATGCCTACTCACAATTTTTTTCTTTATTTTTATTACAGTTCAGGGAATTTTTTTGGATCAACCCCAGAAAAATGCTGAATCGGCCTAAAATTCCTTTAAGGTTGCCTCCCTTCCCCCCCCCCCCCAAAGCATAAAATCTCCTCTTTAAAAGGCAGGGATGAGGTGGGTGTTGAGAAGGGGAAGGGCTTTCACCAGTGTTTGCACCTGCATTAGGGAAGACCACTTAGCTAGGAGCTGCCTGCCTCTCACAAAGACTCATTTAATTACCTTGGTCATGAATGAACAGACCAGACCCTTCTGGAAAACTAGAGGCTCATGAATGAGTCTAGCGCCCAAGGGCTCCACTGACTGGGGTGACTAGACCTCAAGGCCACATTTTAGGTAAGCCAGGAATGTTCTCCCTTTTAGAGGTTTTATTTGAACATGTGAGGCGAGGAAGAAGAAAAAATGGGAAGGAGAAGAAAGCTAATAGCAAGTGCCTCCAGCTTCTGTCACTGATAGTGCAGACTAGAAAAGCAGAACTGTCCTGAAAAATCCCTGGTGGGCTTTCTGGGAACACTGGTGGACCTGCTGAGCCCACACTTGGGGGGGAGTGGTAAGAGTAGGTCCCCTTAGAGCCAGGCTAGGGTATGGATCGACCTGCCAATGTCCATGTCCAGCAGAGAAGCAATTACACAAGCCAGACTTCCCACCTTCTGCATCTCACAAACATCATTGGTCCATACTCCCAGAGGGATAGTGAGGCTTCTAATGGAGGGGGTGGGACAGGGAACTCTGGTGGTGGGAACTGTATAAATTGTACCTCTCTTATCCCACAATCTTGTCGATCATTACTAAATTACTACTACTACTAATAATAATAAAGAAGTTGAAAAATAAGAAAACACAAAGCAGAACTTGGACTGTTTTTGGTGTATTGCACCAAAGTAAAGGACTCTGGGGTGGAGGGGAGGGTTCGGGTTCTGGAACATGATGGCAGAGGAGGACCTAGAGGGAGTTACTGAGAAATGTTACACATGTACAAAGTACTGTATTTTACTATTGTATAAGTACCGCGCACTAACCGATTGTACCACAGGAGCTCCTATATTTTACTACTGACTGTAAACCACTAATCCCTCAATAAAGGTGGGGGGGGGCCCACAGGTGTCCTGAGATTTGGACCTGACAGGACAGGGACACACTTGGGAAATGAAACCAGTACGGGCAGAAACACACACAGCAGTGAAGGCAACTGCACTCAAAGTGTACCCAGTGCCAGGGGTGGCTGGATGGACCCAGGAACCTCCCTCCAAGCCTCAGTTGCCCAGCAGAGAAGGCTGAGGCTGGGGGACCTTAACTGGCACAGGCTGCTGAGGGCAAGCCAAGGGCACAGATGTAGACACAGAAGTCAAACCCAGCAACCCCGGAATGCAAACATCACCACACCCCACCAGCGCCAGGTCCAGGGTCCTCCCTCTGCGAGGACTCAGACACCACCAAGGGTTGCCTCATCCTGTCCTGCCCCTCCTCCCCCATCGGCCATCTCAAAGGTTAACAGCACCCATCAGCCCTGCTCCCCACCCAGTAGGGCTGACCTGGGAGCAGCTAGTCCACTGCAGGGAAATGAAGGAGATAAAACAGGGACCCCTTCATCTTAAGTACCTGCCATGAACTGAGACTAAAAGGTATAGTAAACACACAGACAAAAAAAAAATCCCTCAGCATGGGCTAGGTTCTGTGGGGTCAGCTCTAATCTGCCATGTTTATGATTTCAGACAGAGCAGGAAAGAGCCTGCCAACCCCCCCAACACAGCAGACATGGGGGGGGGGGGAGTTTAGAGCAACCTATCCAATGGGAGTGGTGGAGAACAGGAAGGGGTCCAGTGGATTAAGTTCCCAACTCTGATCCCAATAATGCATGTGCCAGAACGCTGTTATGGTTCTCTCATAAACAAACAAATCCAGGGAGGAAGGGCTCAGACCCAACTCTTCCCAAGCTGCTTCATCAAACCCAACAGAAAATGGAAATCCCAATGGGCAGAAGGACTAAGATCCCGCCCACCCCCCAGACTCTGTAATAGCTTCTCTCCTTTGGAAGTCAACATGCTTTCTCCTCTTCCTGGGTCCTGTCAGCTGGGTCCCCAAACCCCATTTCTGAAGGAGCTCCAAGGTACACACTCCCACACCCACCAGCTGACCAGTCACGGCCTCACAAACCCAGGGACTCAGATCTGTCTCCCAGGGAACCTTGGCAGTGACTCAAGCTCAGCCCAGTGGCCACACCTGCAGGGACTGTGTCTTCTCCTGTAGGTCCTCCCACTGCTTGGAAAACACTGCCCACTCTTGCCCCCTGTCCCCAGACAGAAGAGTTCTGGGTGGTGCCTGCTCCTCCTAAGCTCTCACTATGCACAAGCCCTTTCTGATCCATACGGCCCCACCCCCACCTCACCAAGAGGCCACCCTTCCAGAGGGGAACACAGGCATCTCCCTTACCTGTGAGCATCAAGGCCAGAAAGCTGCCTGTTGCATGAGCTAAAGGAGGACACCACTCCCCAGTGGCCTTTGAAGCCACCATCCCCACCCCAGCTGCTAGAGGGGAAAGCTAGTGCCCCTGAAACACTCAGTCTGCCTGCTCCCAGTGTGCAGAGCCCTCTTGCCCAGAGAAGCAGGGAGGGAAAGAGCTTCGTGAGCTGGCCATCTTGCCCCTTCTGCCCTGTCCCATAACTGCTATGAAGGGACTGGGGGGACCCCACTTCTAGTTTCCACCACTCTGTGATTCACAATGTGACCTATCTGAACTCAAACAGCCCTAGTTCCATTTACTTTTACGACCTTTTTGGAGAGCAAAGAAGGGGGGGATCATTTATCAGAGAGCAGGTTTTTTTGCATTTCATTTGCAACAATGAAAACACAATCAAAAGGGGAGGTGTGTGTGTGTGTGTGTGTGTGTGTGTGTGTTATCTATAAAGAAGAAAGAAGGGCAGGGGAGATAGCATAATGGTTATGCAAATGACTTTCAAGCCTAAAGCTCCCAGGTTCAATCCCCAGTACCACCATAAATTATAGCTGAGCAGTGCTCTGTTAAAAAAAAAAAAGTGGAAGGGTTGTTCTGATGTGTCCACTCAGTTCTTTATCTGGTCATCTCCTTAGCACCACCACATGGCCAGAAACCACACAGGCTGGAGACTGGGAGCATTGAATTCCCTCCCCCTGCAAATGGTCTAGAACAGCATTTTTGGTGGCTCCTCCCACTTCTAGAAGTAGGATCTGCAACTGTGCCTTAAGAATTGTGATGACTAATCAGTTACTCCTGGCCCCCCCACCCCACCCCTGCCAATCTCAAAGTGCCTGAAGCCCCCACCCAGCCAGAGGGTCCCTCCTCTCCTCAAGGCAGTATTTTGCCATCCGAGAATATAATTGAGGGGAGCGCCGGCCGGGGCGGGAAGCCACACAAATCCAAAGCTACCCTCTGTCTCGCCAGCCCGACTGACGCGGCTTCCTGTGCCCCAGCCTTCAGCCGTGCAAATTATAGCATGGACGCGGCTGCCTGGCTGCCTGCTTCAGGGGCCAGCTCTGCCCGGCTCGCCCAGAGGCCTGGGAGGAAGGGTGGGGACACCCAGGCGGCCAGCCCCATTCATAATATTTACAGTCAAGGGGCCTCCTGGCCGGTGGAGTGTGGGGCCAGCCTCCTTGCTCCTGGGGCTCCAACTTCTGGGCTTGGCCACTTCCTGGGCATCCAGAGTCAGCACCTAATCTCCCTCCCCCAAGACCAGGCAGCTTTCTTCAGAAAGGGTGCACCTGCTTTGGTCAGGCACACAACCTGGATTTGAGCCCCTAGGACAAGCTTTAGGGCTATGGAGTCTGCTTCTTTCAATCTGGAAAAGCCCAGCAGCGCCAACAAATAAAATGATAAAAAGAAAAATGGGGAGGTGGTGCAGTGGAGAAAGCACTGGACTCTCAAGCATGGAGTTCTGTGTTCAATCTCCAGCACTGAGTGCCAGAGTCATTCTCTGCTGTGTTCTCCCCCACCCTACCCCAATAAACCTGCACACACAGCTTCTTCCTGACCTAGTCACTCCCAGGAAAACAAAGCAAGTAGGGACATCATTACAGTGGGGAGATGCCCAAGTCAGACCCCTCCTGCTTTCACCCACTTCCCACCTGGAAACAAGCCAGTGGATCCCCCCACCCCAAACACACACACACACACCACCACCACCACCAATTCTGTACTGGGTTCCCAACTGAGAATAACTGCTGGTCCGGAGATGGCGCAGTGGATAAAGCACTGGACTCTGAAGCACGAGCTCCTGAGTTCAATCCTCGGCAGCATATGTACCGGAGTGATGTGTGGTTCTTTCTCTTTCTCCTCTTATCTTTCTCATTAATAAATTAATAAAATATTAAAGAAAGAGAGAAACTGCACAGTGGATCTAAGAGAAGACCCTCACTTTCTTTCTCTTTGTTGCCAGACTATAAGGTGAGTGACTACAAGAAAGCCTGGTGGGGCTTCACTAACACCCTGTGTGTAACAGCCCTTCTTCTGGCAGAACAGGGACCCCAGGGGTGAAGCAGTCCCCACCTGCCCTCTTCGGGGCTGGGGGCTCTGTCCTCATGTTGCAGGCAAGGTATCCCAGGCCTCAGAGACAGGCTAAGCCCCAGCCTCAACCCCAGCCCCCACAAGGTGCCAAGCCAGTTCTGGTTTTTCAAGAGGGAAGGAAAACCCTCAGAAGACATGGAAAAATCCAGTAGAGAAACAAAAGTCCTTTTCAGCCCTCCCCCACCAGTCCCCCCACCTCAGTTCCATAACAATTATGAAAACTGATGGATGGGGCGGCATTTTGAACATTTATTGCATTCCGGCTAATAAATTCCAAAGCAGGATCTGATGGAAAGGCCTCCCTCTCCCTCTGGCTCCCCGCCTCCTGCTCACTCATTCCCCAGCCCTCATTCTTTCTCTGTCTTTACAGCCTAGTCCCAGGGCCTGGCCTGGCCCGCACTGTATCACAAGGGGAAAAAAAACAACAGTACGACAGGCTGGAGACACTGAGCAGACTGGAAAAGTTAATCATTACTTCTGTCTGCCTTCCTAATCTAATCTCTCCGGCTTTGACACACTCACAGCTCAGCCATCCCAGCCCTTTCACCCCCAAAGCGCCAGGACCTCCTAGGCCTCAGCCTGCCCTCCCCGCCTCCCACCTCTAACCTCTGGTGAAGAGGCCAAGCAGAATGAAAGAGGGGGCCATTGCAAACCCCCCCCACACACACACACAATAAATACAACATAAATCGCCGACCATTCTGTGCAGTGTGCCCCTGCCAGGTCTAGCTTGGATTACTGGGGTACACAGGCTACATCTCTTACACAGCCGCCCTCACTGAACAAGGTTAGACTTGGCCCCTCACACATCAGCCACCCCCCCCACTGCCTCTTCACCTTGCCTCTTTCACTCTCCCTGCCTCTCAAGCTCTCCCCCAAATCTACTGCCCTCCGTCCCCTCTTTCATTAGACTATGCAGAGACCAAGATGGAGGGGCCTTAAAAAATTAAAACAGAATGGCCCCAGGATCCAGTACTGACCCCATGTCTGAGGATACACCTCCAGAACAGAAAGAAAGCAATGTTCCAGGTCATGTCTACTCCCAGGTTCAGAGCACAAGAACCAGAAGGAGGGGGCTGAGGAGACAGCTCAGTGGTTCTGCAAAATGCTTCCATAGGAAGGCTCTGAGGTCCCAGGTTCAATCCCCAGCACCAGCTAAGGAGTGCTCTGGCCTTAGTCTCCTCCCTTTCTCTGTCTCTTGTTAAAATATTATTCATTCAACAAGAGCAACAAAAAGGGAAAATAAATACATGTTTTAAAAAATGTTTTTAAAAAGTATATATACATACACACACACACACACACACACACACACACACACACACACATACATACATACACAATCCAAGAGTTCATGGAGAGATGGCTGGATAAGCAGAATGTATATACATCTACATAAGGAGAAGGGAACACGCACACGAGCATGGAGGAGCCTTGGAGACATCACGCTGAATGGCATTAAATGATGTATCCTTCTATTTATGAGGCATCTGCAGGAGTCAGATTCATAAGGTGGAGGCTGCCCAGGGCCGGGGCCAGGGTTGGGGGGGGGGGGGGATTGTAAAGTTTCGGAAGTGGGAGGCAGTGAGGGGTACACAGCAGTGTGAAGCACTTCATGTCATTGAGACATATACAATAAAAAATGTTTAGGATGGCAAATGCTACACATATTTTGCTCTTTAAAGGGGGGGCTCTCCTAATGTCATCTCCAGCATGTCCCCCCATAAACCTGCCTTCCTGAGTGTAAAGGCAGGCTGTGGCTGCTCAAGGTGAAAGGCCCTATGGAAATGGATGCAAATTTGGGTGATTCTATGTGGCACCAGCACACTTTTCTAGAAGACTCCTCAGCTTTCCTTCTTTCCAGGAATGCTCTGCAAGCCAAGAAACAGAAGAACCATCGTGTGCGTGTACACACGTGTGCACGCATACAGGCTTAGAATATAGGCTGTTAGCTCCACCACCTATGCTAGTGTTTCGCTGGTTCACTCTCTAATTGACAAATATATGAATAAATATGTAAACAAATAAGGCTGTCAAACATCTCACTTGGAGGGTGTGCTGCTTTGCCCTGTGTCCCACCCAGGCTCAAGCCCAGCCCCACCACGCTGGTGGAAGCTTTGGTGCTGTGGTCTATTTTGCTTTCTCCCTGTCTCTATCTAAAAATAATAATAAGTGAAAATTCAAAAGAAAGAAAACTGAAACCCAGGACACAAAAACAGCTCCAACTTTGGCCCTGTAGCCAGCTGGTGCACCCCCCCACCCACCCACCCACTGACACACACACCCAGTCCAAGCAAGGTCTGACCAGAAAGCCTTGGAGGGGTTGGTTGAGGGACAAACTGAAGGACACTTCCCTTCCACTGTCATCCTCCCAGTTCCCTACCTCCCTCATCTGCAAAAATACTGGGCGTCTTTGCAGACCCCAGACTCCAAGGGTCTTCTCCAGGAAATACAACCCAGCAGGATTTTAATGGGACCCCACATCCCCATTTCCTAGCCAGTGTCCTGTCCACAAAGTCCTCTGAGCCCAGTGGGCTGAAAGGTGGGAAGGGACAGCAGGATAGTTCATGTAACCTCCAGAGGGGAAGAGCAGAAAGGAGTCTGTGACCTCACACTCCCATCCAGGCCTTGACTTGTTTTTGTTCTGCTTGAGCGAACATCCTACATTAAAAAGTTAAAAAAATAAAATAAAGCAGCACAGAACAGAGCCAACCACCAACAGTCACTCACTGAGTGGCTTTGGAAGGCAGACTTTCCCAACTCCACCAGATCAAGTTCACGTGGCTTCTTCCTTTCCTGCCCCAGGTTCAAACCCCAGGTCAAACCCCAAACACAGCTCTCAGGGAGCTTTTTCTGGCCAAGGATGAGAAAGAAAGAAAGAAAGAAAGAAAGAAAGAAAGAAAGAAAGAAAGAAAGAAAGAAAGAAAGAAAGAAAGAAAGAAAGAAAGAAAGAAAGAAAGAAAGAATGAGAGGGAGGAAGGGAGGAAGGGAGGAAGGAAGGAAGGAAGGAAGGAAGGAAGGAAGGAAGGGAGACAATTTCATTAAATTAGTGGATTCTGAGCAGAGAGCCACAGGCGGGCAGGATGAGCGTCAAAACGAAGCACCTTGGTGGGTAAGGATTCAATTACTGCTTTGTGGAAAGCCAATCACGGGGGAAGCAGGGCCTCACACGGGGGGAGGGGGGGCGGGTCTGGGATCTCAGAAATGGACTTGACCATGGGCTTAAAAGTGGAAAGCCAGAGCTGCATCTCTAGACAGTCAAGCAGGAGAGTCACGGTTCACTGAGTGAGAAAGGGGCAGTCACACTGCTGGGGTTCCAAAGTCCCACCACCCCTCCCCCTCAACACACACAGCCTAGGCTGGCAGCTCCCTCAGCTATGGGGACATTTCAATGCTGTGGCCCAGGTTTCCCCCACTCCCTGGGGATAAGATCCCACTAAAGAGTCCCCTCCATGCAATACTGAGTTCCCTGGTAGCTCCAGTCTGTAATATGCAATCTAACTTTGCTCTCTGTTGCCAAATTGTTATCTTAATATTATTCAGATCTACTTATTTACTTTAATGTTTAATTATTTATTCTAATTTGATAGGGCATGAGAGAAAAATGAGAGGGGAAGAGAAGATAGAGGAGTAGAGAAAGATTCCTGCAGTAAATGCTTCACCACTCGTGAAGCTTCCCTCGCTGTAGGTGGGGACCAAGGGCTTGAACCCTGATGCTTTGCACATGGAAACATGTTCCACTTAACTATGTGTACCATTGCCCTCTGCTCTTTTTTTAAGGTTCCTTAAGGAAAAAGGAGAACCACATTATCACTCTGGCACACAGGATGCCAAGGATTCAACTAAGGCCTCATGTTATTGAGTCCAACACTATCCACCATCCCCCTGGTTGCTGCTTCTCTTATTTTAAAAAGAAATAAGCTTTTTTGGGAGTCAGATGGTAGTGCAGCGGGTTAAGCGCACATGGCGCAAAGCGCAAGAACCAGCGTAAGGATCCTGGTTTGATCCCCCGGCTCCCCACCCGCAGAAGAGTCGCTTCACAGGTGGTGAAGCAGGGCAGGTGTCTTTCTCTCCCCCTGTCTTCCCCTCTCTCCATTTCTCTCTGTCCTATCCAATAACAATGACATCAATAATAACAATAATAACCACAACAATGTTAAACAACAAGAGCAACAAAAGGGAAAATAAATATTTAAAAAAATTTTTTAAAAGAAGCTTTTTTTATTTTGGAGGGGACCTACATGGTGGGGGGGGGGGGTTTAGTGGAACCAGAGCAGATGTCTGTTTATCTCAACAGACCACACAAGCAAAGCAGAGACAGGGGGCTCCACCTGGCCTTTGTGCTCAGAAAGGCACCCAAGGGCCCCCTTTCCGGTACTCCTGCTGTGTCTTAGGACACCTCACCTCACAGATATGGTACCTCAGAAGCTGCCCTCTGCCTGACTTCAGACAAACTATTACATCACTCTTTTCCTTCTACCAATGGTTCTGCCTAGGGAAGCCCAACAGCAGATGTTCAATAACAAGACCTGAAAGCACATTAGGGATGGGCCTCCCACCAATCCCCAAGCCATCAGGCTCCCCCTATACCCCCAGCTTTATATTTGGCAGACATAGGGAGGATCCACTGGAAGGAAAGCCAGGCCTTCTAGGGAGCCAGAAGGGCTCAGGCAAGAGAGGGACTCCCACCCCCACCCCCATGCTGTCCATCCTTGTCCCAGTTCCTTCCCTTCCCAGGCAGCTGGGGCACATCCCGAAAGGCATTTCCAAGCCAGGCACCAGCCTGGCACCCTCTGCGGGCACGCCACCTGCCCACAGCATTCTGCCTGGCGTCCTGCTCTGTTTGGACAAGTTACCCTCTCGTGGTGTTCAACAATGCTTTTACACACCCCAGGGCTCTTGTTGTGTTATGAAAACAAAACAAGCACACTACAGAAAAAGCCAGGGCAGGGGGGAGTGTGCAGCAAGGGTGAGGGCAGGGGGACTACAGCAGGCTGCACTGTGTATGTGTCTCTGTCTCTGCCTATCTCTGCCTCCCTCATCCCTCAGCACTAGAAACAGTGACATCATCCAGGAGGGGACTTGGGAAACCAGAGGCTGTGAAAACTATGTTTTCATACCTGGGGCAGAAGCAACCTCCTTCAATACCACTGTTGTTGGACCATGGCAAAACCCACCCCCAACAGAAACTTCTGGAACCTTTTAGATGACTCAAAGGCCACAGCTACCCCAGGAGGGCTCTGAAGACTGGTCCCTCTCCTTTCTTCAGCTTGTTTTAAACAGTTAAGATATATAAAATAATTACTTTTTCAAATGGTGGGTGGGGTCAGTGTGCAGGTCACAGCACCAAATCAGCTTCACTCCCAGACAGCAGCTCTGCCCGGCCCCACCATCGGGGTGGGTGGGGGCGCCTGAGCCAGTCATGAAAGATCCCTCAGTAAGCCAGGAACTGAGGCTACAGTTACCATTTCAACTGGAGGTGACCTTTCTGCTAAAATATATTTTTTCTAATAAGAAAAATAACAGTTCTCAAAAAGGCTCTTTTTTAAAGAAAAGGGTCTAAATGTCCTCATGGGAGTGGAAGGGAAGCAGAAGGAAGCTCATGCACACACATAGGTATGTACGTGTACACACACACAAGCTCATGTGCACACATAGGTATGTATGTGTACACACACTCATATGCACGCATAGGTATGTATGTGTACACACACTCATATGCACGCATAGGTATGTATGTGTACACACACAAGCTCATGCACACGCATAGGTATGTATGTGTACACACTCATGCACACGCACAGGTATGTACGTGTACACACTCATGTGCACACATAGGTATGCATGTGTACACACACAAGCTCATGCACACGCACAGGTATGTATGTGTACACACACACACTCATGCGCATGCACAGGTATGTATGTGTACACACACACTCATGCGCACGCACAGGTATGTACGTGTACAAACACACACACACACAGCTGGCCACCTCGCAAGCCACTACCTTTCACGAACTCAACCCCCCTCACCCAAGTTCTTCTCATAAAAGGAATGATGCAATTTCCTGTCTTGTCCCAATGTTTCCTGCTCGCTTACAAGGTGAAAGTTTCACCATGTTCTAAACAACAGTCCCAAATGCCAGTCCTTTGCTCCACATCTTAGAATGTAAATCCTACCATTTTCTCCCTCTGTAAAAAAAAAAAAGCTGGTTTTCTGCAGGGGTAGGGGTGTGTGTGTGTGTCTGTGTGTGTGTGTGTGTGTGTGTGTCAGAGGGCAGTGTAGGATTTGCATGTGTGAGGCCCCAGGATTGAGCCTGGGTTCTCATCTCTATCTCTCACACAAGAGAGAAAGAGGGAAAGGCAGGGAGGGGGCAGGAGGGAGGAAGGGAGGGAGAAAAAAGGAAGTTGTATCAGCTGGAAAGGTGGCTAGAATGATGAGTATAAAATGATGAGCTGAGAGCCTGTGGTAGGGCAGTACATGTGGTGCAAAGCGCAAGGACCAGAATAAAGATCCAGGCTCTCCACCTGCAGGGGAGTCACTTCACAGGTGGTGAAGCAGGTCTGCAGGTGTTTATCTTTCTCTCCCCCTCTCTGTCTTCCCCCCCCCTCCATTTCTCTCTGTCCTAACAACAATAAAAAAGGCAAGAAAAGGGAAAATAAATGAATAAATAAATAAATATGATGAGTTTGATCCCCAGCGTCACATATGCCACAGTGATACTCTGGTGCTTTCTTGGGGTGGGGTGGGGGAGGGAAGGCTCAACAGCCTGAGTTCAATCCCCAACATCACATGTACCAAAGTGGCGCTCTGGCTTCTCTCCTTCTGCCTTGTTTTAGGGGGGGAGGAACACAGAAGCTATAGCACATAAGCTTTCTTCAGTGTAGTGGAGGCCAGGCTTAAACATGGGTCTCAAACATGGACAAGCAGTGATCTCTGAGGCTAGTCCTCTACCCCGCATCCTATCCAAGTGAGCTACTTTGTCAGATCTTCCTCCTTCCATTTGCCTCATGGGGAGCTCTTCCTCTCACATATAACAAAATAAATCTTAAAAACAGAAATTGAGGGTCTAGGGGGTAGCATACCTGGTTAAGCGTACAAATTACAGTGAAGGACCCAAGTTCAAGCCCCTGGTCCCCAGCTGTATTGGGGTGGGGGAGGGCCTCACTTCATGAGTGATAAAACAGGTCTCCAGGTGTCTCTCTGTCTCTTTACTTTTCTCTCCCCATCCCCTCTCAATTTCTGTCTGTACCAATAATAAAGAAATCAAGGGACCGGGTGGTGGTGCACCTGGTCGAGTGCACGTGTTACATGTGCAAGGGCACAGGTTCAAGCTCCCGGTCCCCATCTGCAGGGGTAAGCTTTGCCAGTGTTGAAACAGGGATGTAGGTGTTTCTCTGTCTCTCTTCCTATCTCCCTCTTCCCTCTCAATTTCTGGCTGTCTCTATTCAATAAATAAATAAGTAAAGATAATAAAAATAATAAAGAAAACTTTTAAAGAAGGAAGGAAGGAAGGAAGGGAGGGAGGGAGGGAGGGAGGGAGGGAGGAAGGAAGGAAGGAAGGAAGGAATCAAGGCCGGGTGGTGATACACCTGGTTCAGAGCACATGTTATGGTGAGCAAGGACTCAGGTTTGAGCCCCTGGTCCCCACCTGCAGGGGGAAAGCTTTGCAAATGGTGAAGCAGGACTGCAGGTGTCTCTCTCCCTTTCTATTAACCCCCCTCAATTTCAGACTGTCTCTATCCAATAAATAAAAATTTTAAATGTTCTCTTTTTCCCCTTTATTGGGGGATGTTTTACAGTCGCTAGTAAATACAATAGTTTGTACATACATAACATTTTTCAGTTTTCCACATAACAAAATGATCTTTAAAAAACAAAAAAGAGGGGAGTCGGCAGTAGAGCAATGGGTTAAGCGCACGTGACGCAAAGCACAAGGACCGCATAAGGATCCCCTGGTTCAAGCCCCCAGCTCCCCACCTGCGGGGGAGTTGCTTCCCCTCCTCTCTCCATTTGTCTCTGTCCTATCCAACAATGAGGACAATAAGAATAACTACAACAAATAAAACAAGGGCAACAAAAGGGAATAAATAAATATTTTTTAAAAAAGAAGAAATCAATCAAGTAGTGCTGGGGAAACAGCATAATGGTTATCCAAAAAAAAAAAAAAAAACTTTCATGCCTAGGCACCAAAGGTCCCAGATTCAATCCCCAGCACCACCATAAGCCAGAGCTGAGCAGTGCTCTGGTGAAATAAATAAAATAAAAAACTGAGTTTCCTATGAAATCTCAGACTCTCGAGGGCAGATACTTAGTCTTAGCTACACCAAGAATGGGGCTAGAGGCCCAGTTCTGCCCCCCCCCCCAACTTGGGAAGCAATGGAGGGGCTGTGGAGGGGGTGGGGGTGGCACACAGCAGAGCAACACCCCCCCCTTGAGCCCTCATGTCCCCACAGAGCAGCCAGGCTTATCGGATGCCGCTTCCTCAGTGAGCTAGCCACTGAAGTGAGCACCGTGCCTCGGCAGTTAATAATATCTCCCCACTGAAAATAGCCAGCGGAGGAAGCCACTCTGTGACAGTGGGCACCCCGCCAGGCTCCAGGCTGGCCATTCAACCCAGGCAGCCGGGTGAGAAGGGCGGCAGGGCCAGTGGTGACCTCCCAGTGGCCGAGAGGTACAGTTTCCTCTCACCAGGCTCTGGAGCCAGTCACCACCCTGCAACCTGGATGGACCAGGTTGTCACATCCAGTGGGGTACAGGCAGTGGGACCCAAGCAAGGGTGTGGATCACCTAGCTAGGGTGATGGGAGGATGCTAGGCTTGGGGTGATAGTCCCCAGAACCCAGCAGGACAGGCAAGCCAGGGGGCAAAACACCAGGGCAGAGAAGGAGCCCCTGCTCCCTGCTCTCTAAGCTCACAAGCGAAAAGGAGGCAAGTTAGGCGGGTGTGTGTGTGTGTGTGTGTGTGTGTGTGTGTGTGTGTGTGTGTGTGTGTGTGAGAGAGAGAGAGAGAGAGAGAGAGAGAGAACCCACATCTTGCCATTTCTTTTTTTTTTTTCTTTGCCTGCAGGGTATCTGCACTTCTGTGGCTTTCTTTTTTTTTTCTTTCTTTTTTTTTTTTTTTTTGACAGGACAGAAAGAAATTGAGAGGGGAGGGGAAGACAGAGAGGGAGAGAGAAATACACCTGCAGACCTGCTTTACCGCTTGTGAGGCTTTCCCCCTATAGGTGAGGAGTCAGGGGCTTGAACCAGGATCCTTGAGCTGGTCCTTGAGTTTCTGTGTGTGTGTGTGTGTGTGTGTGTGTGTGTGTGTGTGTGTGTGTGTGTGTGTGTGTGTGTGTTGGGTTTTTTGTTTGTTTGTTTGTTTTTGACCAGAGCACTGTTTAGCTCTAGCTTATGGTGGCGCAGGGGATTGTACCTGGGACTTTGGAGTCTCAGGCATAAGAGTCTGTTTGCATAACCATTATGCTATCTACCCTCTGCCCACTATGCATGTTTAACCTGGTGTGCCACTGCCCAGTCCCCAAAACCCACATCTGAGAGCCTAGCGGTGGCACACTTGGTTAACTGCACAGATTACCATGCGCTAGAACCCAGGTTCAAGCTCTCGCTCCCAACCTGCAAAGGGGAAGCTTCAGGAGAGGTGAAGCAAGGTCTACAGGTATCTCCCCTATCTCTCTGTATACTATTAAATAAATAAAAAGAAAAACAAAAAGGAAAGGCTGCCAGGAGCATTGGACTCATCATACAGGTGCAGAACCCCAGTGATGACCCTGGTAAGCAAGTAGCTAAGTAGGGAGGGAGGGAGGGAGGAAGGGAGGAAAAAAGAAAGATCCACCAGCTACTTCAGATCAAATAAGTCAGAGAAACAGGCCCTCACCCCAGAGGAGTCACTTCACAGACAGTGAAGCAGGTCTGCAAGTGTCTATCTTTCCTCTCTCCCTCTCTGTCTTCCCCTTCTCTCTCCATTTCTCTCTGTTCTATCCAACAACGACAACATCAATAACAACTACAACAATAAAAACAAGGGCAACAAAAGGAAATAAATACTTTTTTAAAAAAGTCAAGCTCAATCATGACTACTTTGATCTCTCCCTGTCCCTGCCCTCCCAGCTCTAAGCTGGCCACCACAGTCCCATGTGTCTAGAAGCACCCCTACCCTTCTGAGCTAAGAATAAAGGGTGGGAGGGGGGTCCACCAAGCTAGGCTGCAGCCCAGAACTGAGGGCACCAGCCCTCCTGGCTGCCCTGTTCTGCCTCAGTGGAGGAAGCAGCCAGCAGCACCCAGCTTGTCAGGTGGGCAGGGCAGCCTAGGTCTGCTCCAGAAACTCTCACCCTGCACTGAACCCTGAACCCTGGCCTGGCTGGCTACCTCACTCTCTGGGACAAAAGGGGTTGTACCCAGACAGCGCCCTCTACAGTGGCAGGTGCCTGGCCTTTCCTGAGTGTGCCTCTCCAAGAAGAGTAGAGCTCATTACCACATGCAAAGACCTGGTTTCAAGCCCCCATCACCCACCTGCCTGGAGGAAGCTTCAAGAGTGGTGAAGCAGTGCTGCAAGTGTCTCCCTTTGTATCTCCCCCTTCCCTCTCAGTTTCTTTCTGTCTCTATCCAATAAGCAATAAATAAAATACTTAAAAATAAAATAAGGGGTTGGGGTGGTTCCCTCATATCAGTACTTTAGTCTGCTGCACACACACACCCCCCCCTTCCTTGAAACCCTCAGGGCCCCCACTTTTCAAGTCTAATCAATTCCAAACACCAGCTGCTGACTTCCACTCTGCCCCCAGCATGGGTACTGAGGGCCAGGGGTGGCAGAGTCAGCTCTCAAGGAGGAGGGGGGCCTGGGCTTTTTACAGTCGAACCATCTAGAGCTTGGGAGTATGCCGGCATGCTGCAGCCCACCCAGCCCACGACTGCAAACCCATTCCCTCAATGCCCTCCCAGCAACTCCAGATGAAGATTGCAAAGATGACAGCTCCCAACACATGCTTCTCATTAGCCCTGATCAGCCAGAGCCCCAAAGCCGGCCGCCCTACTCCCCAGGGCTGGCTATCTCTGCCAGGCCTCGCCAAGGTGGGTCTTCCTGGGCAGGGAGACAGCCCAGCAGGGAGACATCCCAGCAGGGAGGACCTGTTCTGAAGCCGCCTGCTTTCCAAAAGGCGCCATGCTGTGAGAACTGAGTGGTGTTGCCAAGTGACAATTCAGAACCAGTCCACAAGCACCGCCCCCCCCCTTGCCTGCAAGGTGCCGTGTCCCCACACAGGAAGGGCCCTGCTGGCCACCTGTGTCTCAGTGAGGGGCCCAAGAGCTGTCCCACAGCATGACCCTGGGCATCTGCCCATTCACATGTCTATGCACGGGGCTGTCTGTCTATACGTCACAGACAGACAGACAGACAGACAGACACACACACACACACACACACACACACACACACCCTGCACAGAGCAATCCATCTGTCTCAGAGAGCCGGCTGTCAGAAATGAAAGTACAATCTCCTGGAAGCAAGTCACAAGCCTTCTAAAAATGTTTTCCCAGACTGGGGGAAACTTGCAGGGGTGGGGTGCGTTCCACTGCAGATCGCGATTCCCCAAGGCCTGCGAGGCTGGAATTCCAACCTGCAGCCAGCGGGCTGACTCCCAGGACTCCTGCCCACCCACTCCCCTTCCTTGCAGGAAAAGGGAAGGGCCAGCCTTGGAGTCACCCCGCATTTTGCGAGGGGAGGGGTTTGAGCACACTCCCCACCCCTGCCCCCCACCTGAGGAGGCACCACATTTTCACATTTGGCTGTTTTCTGCTTTCCCTTCTTCCCTTGCCAAGAGAATCAGGCCCTGGCTCCCGCTCCCGACCTTCCTCCCACCCTAGACTGAGCCCCATTCATTAAGCTGCTCTCAGCCAGGGCGGACAGGAAGGAAAACAACACACAGGGGCTGTGAGAGAGACACTCAGAGAGGTGACTGGGGGTGGGGGGTATCACTCCCCATCTCAGTGCTCCCTTTCCTGAACCAGGGGCCCAGACTCATCCAGCCCTCTCCCCCAGGCCCACTGGTCTCATCCTCTTCTAGGGGAACACACCCAGCTACCCCCCCCCCCCGCGCCTCCATGGAAAGATCAGCTTCTTGGAAAAGAGAGGTCTAGGCTTTCTTCTTTCCTTAAGAAAAAAAAAAGGAAAAAGGAAAAAGGGAAAAATTTTAAAAAAAACTAAACCTCTGCCCTGGACCAGAGCCATTAAAATCATCTAGGGGTAGGAAGAAGATATTCACCCTACAAAGAGTGGAAACCCCGCCTCTTCTCTGGGGCCCATCACCTCCCCTCCTCTCCCCCTCAAGACACTCCCCCTCCCCACAAAAATAAAACCACTGGCACCAACTCAACACACGGGTTCTTCAATTTCCCCCCACGGCACATTATTAATAAACTGCTCCAACTCGGAACGGAAAGAAGAAAGAGCTCAAACTTTGAAGCCTTGGGAATTAGTAAATCAAGAGCTCAAATTCAAAACAAATGCTCTTTCATGTGGAAGCCTCTTACCCCTCCACCTTTTTTTTCCCCCTTTTTGCATTTTGCTTTAAACCACGGGTTCCTCAGAGGCACCCTACTCCTAGCAACCCCTACCTATCCTGAGGGGAGGTTGCAGAAATTGGGGGGGGGGGGGGACACACATCCAGTCTACCCATCTTGGAAGGGGTTGAGAGGCCCTGCTCAGTGGGTGACACTGAGTTCTCAGGGTGCTGGGCCTGTGTCAGTCACTTCCTCCAACAGGAGATAGACAAGATGTTATCAGTAAGACAGCCCTTCTGAAGAGGCACCCCACACACACCCTTCAAAAGGTCTGGCTGCCTTTGCTTATTTCATGTGGTTCTGAGCTCCCTGCACACACCGAGACTGAGAAAATAAAACATTCAACAGCATCCTGAGTGTGTGGCTTTGCCCAGGCCCTTCCCTCCCCTCCCTCTCCTCGGCCTTTTTTGGTCAGCCTTAGAGAACATAAAAGGCTGCTGTCACCCCACTGGCCCCAGCCCCCTCCCCTTGCTGGGTCCCCCTCTCTCAGGCCCAGTCCTCATTAGGAGCTTTGAGTCAACAATACCCTCTGCTCAGATAACAGTCAGAGTATATTCTGTGCTGAAATAAAAACAAACAAAGATCTCCCTCAAGACACAGCAAGCTCAGTTCCTGCAGAGAAGCTGCCAGGCAGGGGACCGAGCGACGCCTGACCAGTTAGGTCACTTCACACAAGAGGGTGACTCTCACTCCACTCTAAAGACAGCACCAATCCCAGCTGCTATCATTCTCAGCCAAACACCCCAAATGTAAGAAATGACAATAGATGCTCAGAACTCTGCAAGAATTTCTTTCTTCCAATATATAATTTATAATATATATAGTAATATATTACTATTTCTAACATGGAATATATATATTTTTTCTCTCCAGGTAATCTTCCTTTTGATTTAGGGAGTTCTCTGACCATCCAGAGGTGGCTGTCAGCAGGGGCAGGGGCAGGGACAGGGGAGCAGGTGGCAGTCCTCATGCTTCTCCCAGTCTGTCCCTCTCTGCCGGGCTCCAGGGACAGAACTGCCAACAAAGCCCCCTGACTACTGCTCATCAACCTTGCAACCCTCAGGCCTGCATTCCTCAGGTCTGAGGAAACCCATCTCTGGGAGGTAGCAGAGTCAGCACCTCTACACCCCACCCACTGTGGACCCACCATATGCCCCTCTCCATGTCTCCAACATGCAACACAGAATCTTGCACTAGGCTAGAATGGGAATCCCAAGGTGTCCAGCTCATGGAGACACACCCCCACCCCCACCCCCACACACACACACATACACTTAGGATCTGTCTTTGACAAGATTCCAAAGGTAGATCCACCATCCACCATCCCCTTCCCAGAGCCCAGAGCCCAGAGCCCAGAGCCCAGACCCAAGACACACTGGGCAGGAGCAAAATGAGCTTAAACCTGTGCAAAGCCACCTTCAGGCCAGAAGCAGGAGGAACAGTAAGCCTGACACACAGCACACCCCAAGGTTCCCAAGGTAGACTGTGGGGAGCAGGCCCAGTGTCCTGACACCTAAGAGCCAAGCCCAGGGACATCAAGGGTCCCCACCAGGCTGCCTGCATGCATAAGTGTGAATCCCAGACCAGGCTTGGTGGCCACAGCCACCCTTCTCCCCCCACCCCCTGCAACTTCCAGGAAAAAACAGAGAAGGAACTCACCTGAAAGCCCCCCAGGGGCCAGATAATTCGTTCCCCCAGTTTCGGCGGAGGAAGGCACAGCGTCCGGACAGTCTGCTGTGGATGTAGAAAGGGGAAAAGAGAGGTAAGTATGGTGTGGAGAAATAAATACAAACATCAAGATTAATCTTTAAGCACATGAGAAGCAGCATTAAAGAGAAACCACACATTCCGAACAGAGGATGACTCCCTGCCATGGTGCCCATTATTTACGGCCTGCTCCCTGTCAGAAGGCAGACCACAGCACCTTGTCACCCATCTGGGCAGCCAGTTAATCATTCCTCAAGTCAGGCCCCATCACAGACTGGTTGGAATGTCCCCTGCTGAGGAAGCCAGGTAGTTCTCCCAAGGTCAAAGTGGATCTAGGTGGGCTTTGCTCACTCCACGCTGGTCTCCTGCCACCTCTCTCCCAGGGAAACATGCTGAGCAAAGACTCCTCGAGTGGGCCCAGTAGTCTCTTGCACACTCTCAGAGTGGTCTTTGCTTCTGGTTTGTTTGGAACCAGAGCCCTACTCAGCTCTGACTTATGGCGGTGCTCGGGGATTGAAGTGGGGACTTCAAAGGTTCAGGCATCAGAGTCTTTCTGCCCGATCATTCTATCTACCAATCATCTTACAGAGAATTCCCCCAGTTCGTGTAGACTCAAGATTGGGGCTGGGTTGTAGGGAGTTCTTAGCCCTTTTCTTTTCTTTTAAGGATCTATTTATTTATAAGAAGGAGAGGTAGAGAGAGAACAAAGCATTACTGTGGCACATGTAATGATAACTGGGCTTGAACTCATAACCTCACATGAGTTCAGCACTTGGTCCACTGTGCCACCTCCCAGGCCAACTTCTAGCTTTTTTTTCTTAATATTTATTTATTTATTTATTCCCTTTTGTTGCTCTTGTTTTTATTGTTGGAGTTATTGCTGTAGTCGTTGGATAGGACAGACAGAAACAGAGAGAGGAGGGGAAGACAGAGGGGGGAGAGAAAGACACCTGCAGACCTGCTTCACCGCTTATGAAGCGACTCCCCTGCAGGTGGGGAGCCAGGGAAGCCTTACGCTGGTCCTTGGGCTTTGTGCCACGTGTGCTTAACCTGCTGCACTACCACCCGACTCCCTTCTAGCTCATTTCTAACTGCTGTGTGAGGACAGCAGAGTAGCCAAACCCCAAAGCACATCCATGAAGATCACCAGTGCCTACACCTATGGGAAGCCACCACCAGATCCAGAATATTCTCAATGGTCTGCCTCCTCTCAGACTCAACTTCCCATCTCTGGAAAGCTTCCTGGGCACCCCTAGACCCAGGGGGCTCCCTGCCCCACACCCTTATGGAAACTTCCTGGTGTTTCCTTCTGTTGACTCCCTTTTCCTTCAGACCCCTCCCACCTGCCTCTTCACCTATGTCACCCTCAGGTGCTCAGTGACCCAGATGAGGACAAACAATAACTTCAAGTAAGAAATAGACTTGCTCCAAATGTTACAAGAAAAAGGAACATAACTGACCAGTCCCAGAGCAAAGTACACAATGACAGACTCAAGACACAAGCCAGGCAGGATCCACGGTGATGTTTTCCAGCTCTACAGCAAACTTGCTAGGCTGTGTGATGTCCCTGCCACCCCAGTCCAGGCCCCTGGGGGGCATCATGCTCCCCAGAGGTGTACACAGCATTGGTTCCCCACTGGGCCAGGTCCTAGACCACTTGATCCAAGGAGCAGTCCTTCCTCCCTTCCTAGCTCCAAAGTGGCTCCATTTCCTAATTCAGGAATGATGGGAGGGTCTGAGTCTGGCTTACATGAAGCCTCAAACTGCTTCTGCTGCCTGATTTCTACATCCCCTCCCATCCCCACCCCACCCCCCAAAGAAATACCCTGAAATTTTTTCATTGACCCCTCTCCAGAGCTGGAAAAACAACTTTTCAAAAATTCTCCTGGACAGGGAGAAAGAAGCAGAGGGGTGTGTGTGTGTGTGTGTGTGTGTGTGTGTGTGTGTAAAATCTCCTTCCATCAGGCTAAAGTATCTGAACAGGAATATACAGTTTTACAGGATACACTTCATCACATGGAAAACAATGGGAGGAGGAAGGGCTTCTTGCTCAAGGGTGTGTGTACCAGGCACTTTCTAAATGATTCTGAAGGCCTTCATTGGATTTGAAACATTTAAGGATGCCCGCCTCCCCCTTGAATGGAAGACAACCCCATTCTAAACTCCGTAACTTAGCCATGACCATGCCTCTCCCCCCACCCCCCGCCAACCCCCGCCACCCCACTCCCCAGGCTGGCTCACTCCCAGAGTCAAGGTGTGGTTCAAAGAGAAAAGCCCTGCATATCTCTCTCTCAGACTGGGGACCACAGTTGGAGTGTCAGCCCAGCTCAGATCAAAGGTAAGCCGGGCCCAGTACTGGCAACCACAAGCTTTTTTTTTTTTTCCTTATGAAATGATGCTCTGCCCTTGTGCAGCCTTTGATCTCAAGAGGGAGTTACAAACATTAATTAGACGGCCTACCTACCTCTCCTGTGAAGTTGCAAAGTATACCTGTTCCACACGCATACAGGTAAACTGAGGCGTCATTGACTAGCCCAAGGGGCCACCCAGTGTGCTGGGCTGAGCCACATACCACACCCACAGTTCACCCTCCCCAGGAGGCCAGAGCCCCAACTTCTTGCCTACAGGAAGGCAGATGGGGACAGTCCTCAGCATCCTGACCAGAGCTCCAGCTGCTGCCAAGCCTGGAAAGGTCAAAGAGACCACGCCTCCCATAGCTCACCCACAAAAAAGCTCTCTAGTCTGGGGTGAGACTTCTGACTTCTTCCTGCCTGTGTCCCATCTCTGTCTGCCTCTCCCCCCAAAAAAAATTCAACCCCCCCACCCCACCCCATCCCAGCAATGGAGCCCAGGAAGGCACCAAGGCTCTGGGCCACTCCTGGCTCTCATCCATCCCTAAGCATTACCAACCATCCAGTGAGGGCAAGGCTCTGTGAGAGAGAAAAACTCACTCCCATATGGGCCAATAAATGCACTGAAGAGAGAGGGACAGGGAGAGGGAGCAGGGGACCCCACATCTCTTAGCAGGAAAATGGTTCCAGGAAAACCCTAAACAGTCTTCTCAACTTAGCTGAGCTGCCTAAGTACTATGGGAGCAGAAAAGAGGACCCTCCCTCAAATTCCACCCATGTACTCCATTGTATTCCCTCTGTCATAATCCACAACTCAGATGAGCCCTAGTCAAGGAAGGACATGTCACTGCACCGAAATCACCAGCTATTAAACAGACACATCACTGGGCCTGCAGAACAAATGAATGAAGCGATAAATAAGCAGATGAATGAATGAATCACTTAACTCTTTAATCATCTGGATTTAAATAGAGGGTTGGAGTTAAGGCAGGGCTCCAAAACTGGCTGTTCAACTAAGCTTTGCAGTTCCGGGTACTGGTTACCAGGATTCCACTCTAAGCAAGTAGGGTGTCCCCAACCCCTCCAACCAAAAAGTCATTCTTCAGAACTCTCAGAGGATCAAGTACTAAGAACATGGTAAACAGCATCCACAAAAGCAACCCCCCTCAAAGCACCCACATTCCAGAAACTGAGATTTCAAGGAGAAATTAGACCCTGTAATGAGGGAAGGAGAGATTCCCTTCCTGACTTTTTTTTACTATTAAAGAACAATTTAACTTATGAAAGAGAACCAGAGCACCACTCTGGCATATGCAATACCAGGGATTGAACTCAAGACCTCATGCTTGGGAGCCCAATGCTTTATTCACTGAGCCACTACCTGGGCAACCTAATTTTTGATTAATTAACTAATTAATTAATTTAATTTTAACCAGAGCACTGCTCAGCTCTGGCTTATGGTACGGGGGATTGAACCCAGGACTTTGGAGTCTCAGGCATGAGAGAGTCTCTTTCCATAACCATAGTGCTATCTACCCACCTCCTATTTATTTTTTTAACTCAGAGGACAGAGCAATGCTCCAGCATATATGATACTGGGGATTAAACCCAAGGTCTCGGACATGCTAGTTGTGTGCTCTACCTGTCATTTCCCAGACCAGCAGCCACAAATAACAGCCACTTTAACAATAGGCTTGGTCACGACCAACACTCACAGAAGTTAGCCCTTAGCATCCACATCCACAGGGCCAAGAAGCTGCTGGGAATGGCTTGAACCAAAACAAAACAGAGTTCTGAACCTCCAAATGCTGCAGGTGCCCCCCACCCGACCTCACTTCCCAAACTAGGAGTCACAGAAGAGATTTTTATTTTTAGATTTTATTTATGTATTAATAAGATAGGAGCAGAGAAAGAACCAGACATCACTCTGACACATGTGCTGCTGGGGATCGAACTCAGGACCTCATGTTTGAGAGTCCAAAGCTTTATCACTGCGCCACCTCCCAGACCACATTTTTTAAAAAATATTTATTTATTCCCTTTTGTTGCCCTTGTTTTTATTGTTGTAGTTATTGATGTCATCATTGTTGGATAGGTCAGAGAGAAATGGAGAGAGGAGGGGAAGACAAAGAGGGGGACAGAAAGATAGACACACCTGCAGACCTGCTTCACTGCCTGTGAAGTGACTCCCCCTGCAGGTGGGGAGGCAGGCAGGGGGCTCGAATGGGAATCCTTATGCTGGTCCTTGGACTTTGGGCCACCTGCACTTAACCCGCTGCTACCGCCCAACTACAGAAGAGATTTAAAACTTGTCCATTGTATAATTGTGTTTCTGGTTCTTACCTAATGACCCAAGACCAAAAAGTCAACCCACAGTTCTGAAACTCACAAATGTTAGTGGTTGATCAAAATTTCCCTGGTCAGCATTCTCTCAGGTACAAGGTAAGGATAGGAAAAAAAAACCTGTATGGGGGTCTGGGTGGTGGTTAAGTACACACATTATAGTGTAAAAGGACCTGGGTTCAAACCCCAGGTCCCCACCTGCAGGGAGAGAGCTTCACAAGTGTGAAGCAGTGCTGCAAGTACTCCTATCTCTCTCCCTCTCTATTTCCCTTCCCTCTAAATTTCTCTGTCCTATCAAAATAAAATAAAGTTGAAAAAAAGAGAGAGAGAAAGAAAGAAAGAAAAAGAAAAGAAAGAACCCTGAGAGACCTCAATGTCCTTGACCACCTGGTCAGTAAACAGGACCCAGGCCCATAAGGGGTCAGGGACATGGGAAGAGTCCCAATCTTTACCCTCCAAAGGCTCCCCAAAATTCCTGCTCAAGAAAAAGGGGGCTGAGTTCTGTCTCGGACGACCCTCAGGCCCTTATACAAAGTAACCTTTTTCACATTCCCTTTTTCTGCTGCTTTGTTTCAAACAAAAATTGTTTTGGGTGAGTAACCAGCTGTTTGGGGTTTCCGACTGGCAGGTTAATCACTTCCTATTGGCCGATGTGGAGAACTCCCCCCACCCCATACACACACACTGGAAATGGCACATTCCTGTCTTTGTGGCTTCTCTGTTTACACACATTTTGCTACCTAATGTCAACACTTGCTAATGAATAAATATATCACTCCACTCACTGAAAATGAGGTCCTGGCCTGGCAGAATCCTGCAAACAGATTGATCTTTGCAGGAAACCCAAGGAATGTGGTCCTTCTCTGCTTTGGGAAGGTTTGTGGGAACCTCAGTGGTCTTTACTCAGGGGCGGCAGTTCTCTCTCTTCTACAGGGAAACCCTTCAAATCTGAAGAGGAGGGAAGGAGAAACCCCAAACAGCATAGATTCCACACACACCCTCCCCCTTGAGCCAAAGAGCTCAGACAAGTGTGGGTGAGTTCAGCTAACGTTTGTGACTGCATGTGAAGGAGCTGGCTATCTTCTCATTAGTGACCATTTATCTGGTGTTTTGTAAATCGAAAGCAAAATATCACATGCTCTGCAGGCCACTTATTATACCGGCACTAGGCAGGCAGGAACACCTCCCCAAGTCCAGGGCGGCGACGCTCGGAGTCCCGGGAGGGCTGGCTGAAGTGCCCTGGCTTCAGTTACACGTTCATTAAAGTATTTAATTTATGACATCGCCCCGGCAGAACTTTTAATTAGTGGGGGGCGGGGAAGGGGGGGCACCAGCCAAAACTGATGAGGTGGAAGAACTTGCAGAATTCCACCGTGAGCGAAAATGGTGCCCAACCCTTTTTCACTCTTCCTTTTCCTGGGACCATGGCAAAATATGACTGTCACAAGCGTTGTGGTTTTTTTACGGGTTTTTTTCCAGCCTTTTTAAAGCTGAGCCTCAAAATCAAGTCACACAACCTGTGCTTTCAGGGAAAAGGGCCTCTAGCTCTAAGAAAGGGGGCTCCGGGACAGAAACCCCATGCTCTCTCTCTCTCTCTCTCTCTCTCACACACACACACACACACACACACACACACACCTCCCAGGCCTATCTTGAACTTTCTAGCCCTGGTGAGGGGAAGATGGAGACCCCGCCTTGGGGCGACAGCACACAACCCCAAGGCTGGTGCTGGCAGTCTCAAATAGGCTTTTGCCCTGGGCCCCAGGCCAACCAGCCAGCCAGCCAGCCAGCCAGCAACAAAGCAACAGGCAGGCAGAGTTATGCTAGAAACTTTTACAGCCCCTACCAAGAATTGCCAGAGAAGCCTGGAGGGACAGTGTTGGCCCAAGCAGCAAGCCCATTCGCATAAGGGGTGCTACTGGCTTTTACTTTTCCAGTCCACCCCCCCCCCCGCCCCACTCTTATTCCAAACCAGCCTTCTGGGTGCCAGCTCCAAAGCTGTCTCCCTTCATGTGCCCCACTGGCTCTTGGGACACTCACAAAGTATCCGTTCCAGTTTCCCCCATCAACCTGTCCTAGTTGGCTCCCACCAAGTTCTGCAGGGATCCAGTTCCATCCCACCCCAGAGCCAACACTGGTGGCAGACACAAGAAAAGGTACCAAGATGCAAAGGCTATCGAGGAAAGGCCTTTGGAGAAAGGGGGGAAAAAAGGGCCCACACACGACATCCATCTGTTTTTATAATACATAACCAGTCACAACAAGAACTAAAAGAGCCATGAAATGTCCACAGTGATAACCAAGAATCTCCCCAGGCCCCAGCCACAACATGAAAGCTTGCCCTTCGCAGATTGCTGGTGTATAACTGAAAGCAGAAAAGTATTAGAAAAAGGCATCTCAACTCACCAGTTGGTTTGAGAAAATCCATCGGGTATCTGGAGTAAGGAGGCGGGGGAGACTCTGGAATTAAGAAAAAAAAAAAAGGAAGAGAAAAAAAATAATAAAGGCCGGTCCCTGAGAAAGAGAGATAGAAACTTATGATAACACAGGCATTCTTTTAGCCCAACTGTTTGTCTAAGCTGTGGGGGTTGGAGGCAGGGCTGAGAGGCGGTGATTGCCTTGATATTTAGCTGTCAGATAAACAAAAGAGGCCGCCTGGCGCCAGCCTCGGCGCTCCGCTCCTCCACGTCTGCGGCCGCCGCCGCTGTGCTCCGCCCGCCCGGCTGGAAACCACCGACCCGGCTGCGGCTCGGCCAGAGCCACGCACTCTGCAGTTCACTGGGGGTGAGGGGGTTGTATTTGAACCCCCTTCCCGACCCGGAACTTGCAGGCACCCGCCTCGAGTCAGCTCCCCCCCCCCCCCCCCCCGTCCTGCCCTCTCCTCTGGGCGCAAATCACCTCCGTCGTCCCACCACCCCCTACTCCGCCCCAAAAGGGAACTATGGCTACCTTTCTCCAACTCACCCTGGGAGGGGAGCACAGCCCCCCATTAAATATGCGGGTGCACTTGGGAGGGTCTGTGGGCGCCCGGGGTGAATCGTGCCCCCCCCCCAGCAGACACTGGGGGGGGCAACACAGTGAGGAGCAACGTCACCCACGTGGCTAGGGGCACCACACCATCGGATTTTCAACTTTCCTGCACTTGGAAGGGAGAAAGTAGGGGATACCTCAACTTCCCCAAACTCCTAGGTAGCACTTTTCCCAAGTTGGGCTGGCTCAGTCAAACGTTAGCTCTCCAACTTCTGGGTAGGGTCGCTCCCATCCTCACCCTCTGCCCCCCTAAGCCTCAAAAGTGCGTGGCCAGGGCAGTCTCCGGGTCACCCGGACCTCACTGCCACCCTCCCCCACTAAAGGTGTAGACACTCGCCAACCTTCGCAACTCATTTCTCCCAGCCTTCTTCCTTGGCGAGCTTGGAGCCAATCCAAATCGGCCACACACCTCCCTCTAAGTCTTTCAGGGTGCAAGGGAGGCGTGACACCCCCCCCACCCCAGTTTTTTCTGTACCCCTTTAGCTGACCCGGAAATGAGGGCATCTACATTGTAATCTTCTGTCTGAAAAGTGTTCCACCTCGGGCAAGAGAAAAAAAAGGAAATGGGGGGGGACTGGAAGGAGACCGCTTCCAGTGTGAACCCCCTCCTGTTTTGGCCTCTCCCCCCCACACCTCGAGCACCAGAGACGGGCAAGGTGAGCACAGGCCAACTTCTCACCTAGTTCGCAGAGTCGGCTAAGGTGATGGGGGTTGCAGCACACCAGCTCGGGGTTGATCTTCCCGTAAGATTCACAGCAACACAGCCTCTTGACTTCCGAGGAATGCCTGAGATCCGGCCACCTGAACACTTTGCAAAGCAGGAGGGGGAGCGAGTAGGACGCGGACGAGGGCGGCTGCGCGCCAGCGGGCGGCCCTAGGCCCAGCCTGCAGTCCAGGCGGCCGGGCAGCAAGAGGCAGGCGGTGCGCGTCCCGCCGCGGGATTCCACGGCCTGGAGCAGCAGCTCCAGCTGCCGCTCCTTGAGTTTCTTGAGCACCGAGTGCGTGAGCGCCTTCAGATCAGCCTCGGCGCCCCCGGCCGCGACGGCGCCCGAGGCTGGGGGGTGAGGGTGCTGTTGGTGACCTTTGGCACCTCGGGCCGCCTTGCCCAGGCAGCAGCCAGCCCTGCCCGCGCCGCCGCCTCCGGCCCCATGCGCCCGGCCGTCCGTCGCCCCGTCTCCCCGCAGCTCGCCGCCGCCTCCGCCCGCGCCCTCCTCCTCGTCCTCGCCGCCGGGCGCACGGCTCCTCCAAAGACGCCGGACGAGCGCAGATCGTTTGGTCCTGAACATGCGGGGCGAGGAGGCGAGGAGGAAAGTCGTTTGGCGGCTAAGGAGCGAACATGACCTCCGCACACCATGAAGAAGTCGGGCGCCGAGTTGGGGCAGCAGGCGCAGGCGGCAACAGCAGCAGCAGGGGCCCGGGCAGAAGCGGCGGCGGCCCGAGGGGCGCTCCGTGGCATGCGCCAGTCTCCCGGACGGCCGGGCGCGCGCGGGGGCCCGGGGGCGCCCGACGGGGCTCGGGGGGCTGCGCTCCGGCTGCCCCACCCCGCTCCGTTCCCGCCGCGGCGCACCCCGGAGGACCGCGGCCGCCGCTTCCCTGGGGGCGGCGGAGCCTGCCCTGCTCGGCGCCTCCCCAAAAAGAGCCCCCCCCGCGGCGTGTCCCGAGTGTCAGGCTCGCCAGCCTCGGCTTCCTACATGAAAGATCCGCGGGGGCAAATTGAAAAAAAAAAAAAAAGAAAAAGAAAAAGGTGCTCAGCCGGGGCTGTTGGAGAGAGGAGAAAGCCTCTGTCTTCTCTTGCTAAGCAACTTGATTTGGGGGTGGGGAGAAGCAGGCAATTAAAAAAAAAAAAAAGCAGGCACGCGATTTATTTATTTTTTCTCTATATATCCTTAGTAACCGGATCTCCTCGAATTCCGTGCAAACGAAGACGCTGGGAAGGGGGCTGAGTGGGCTTCACTCCGCATGAGATGTCTGGCCAAAATCAGGAGACTTGCTCACAACCTAAAAACCAATATGCAACACCCCCCCAGGGGAAAAAAAAATCGCCACCTCCTCGCTCCACGGAGGTCTGGTGGGAGCCCGGCTGGAGGTGGGGTTTAAAAAAAGAAAATGTTTACAAAATCAAACAAGACTTTGGGGTAGGAAAAAAAAGTATCCACGAGTTACATCCCCCCCCCCTAATGTTTTCCTTGCAGAGCCCCCCCCCCGTCTTCCTCTCCTTGTCTTCTGCCAAAAAGGAAAAAAAAATGTTTGTTTTTTTTTAATCCACAGAAAGCTCTGGCTAGACTGCTTCGATCCTCCGCATCTGGGTGTTTCGGGGAGTCTCTGGTCTTTCCCGCTTTGCTCCGGGGGCCCCGGTCCTCGGCGGGGACTTCCTCGGGGCTGGCAGGGGCTCCAGAGGCTGGAGATGCTGCGGCGGCTGCGCCCGGCGGGGCTGACAGCGCGGGGGAGGGCGGCACGGCGACGGCGGGGCCCGGCGGATCGCTAGCTCTCGCCTCCCGGGTGCAAGCCGCCGGCGGGTGCGGGGGCCGTGCAAGGGCTCTCCGTGCGGGCTGCTCGCCCCTACCCGGCTGCGGCGGCGGCAGGAGGCCCGAGTGTCCTCAAGCCGCCTCCTCCTCCTCCTCCTCCTCCTCCTTCTCCTCCTTCTCCTCCTCCTCCTCCTTCTCCGAGACTCTCGTGCTGGTCCCCCGTCCGCCCTCTCCTGGCGCTCGGGTCCCGGTGCCGCCTCGGGGGCTCGCCGCGCCTCGCTCTGGGGCTCCGGGGCTCCGGGGCCAGGCGCTCGGCAGGTCGGCGCCGGTGGGCTGGCTCCGTCGCGGGCGGGCTCTTTCGGTCCGGCGCGGCGCCCGGCTGGCTCGGCTGGGGCGGCTCAGGGACAGGCTCCGCCGTGCGCCGAGCGAGAGAGCGAGTGTGCCCGGAGCTCGCTGCCTCCCGCAAGGCCTCCCGCTCCCGCCCCCTTCCCTCCCCCTGGCCTCCCCCGCCCCCGCCCCCGCCCCCCCGCCTCCTCCCCGCCCCCCGCCCCCCCCCCCTCGGCCCTTCGCTCGGCTGCTTCCACTGCGCAGTGGCGCGCCCGGCTCCGGCCTCGTCACGTGGCCGTCTAGACACCCTGTCGCTTTAAAAAAAAAAAAAAGCGATTGTGTTTCGCAAACAACAGATCCGGTTTCTAAAAGCTATTTCTCCCCCGCCCGCCCCCCCAACCCGGGCCACCGCCACCCCCCCTCGTGGGTCCGCTGCCCAGGGGAGACCAAAGCTGGGGGCAGCTGGGGGGTGTACAAAGAGGGGGAGGGGTAGTGCTGAGAAGCTCCGGAGCCGGCGGAGACCTGGCGGGAGCAGAGATCGGAAGAGCCGAGAGCACGGGCGAGCTGGGGAGCCGCATAGGGGACGGGGAGGGCGGTGTAGACGCGGCCCGCGCGCTCTCCCTGAGCTTCATTCATTCGCGGTGTGCGCGGGGCCCGAGCGGTGCAGCACCGGGCGCGCGGGCCGGGGTGGGCGGTGTCGGGGGGGCGGCAGGGCGCTGTCTGGGTTTGGAGGCGCGTCCGCGGGGCTGGAAGGAGGCCCCGGGCAGTGTGCGCGCTGGAGGGAACAGCCGGGCCGCCGAGGGCGGGCGGGGAGGCGGCGCGAGTGTGACCTCAGCGGGGCCGCGGCCTCCCGCCCTCTCCCGCTCGGGGCTCGGGTTTCTAGGACTGCCTGGAGGAGCGCGGCGAGCGCGCAGCTCTGGAATGCATTTGGCAGGCTGACGAGCCGCGAGGGGCAGCGTCCTGGCGAGAGAGGGAGGGGGCGGGCGGCAGGCAGGCGGGGAGGGGGGTCCTGGAGAGGGGGGCTCGCCCGCCAGCCGGCCCGCCGCCGGCAGGTTTCCTCCAGAGCCCGGAAGACCTCCGCCACCCCGCCTCCCTCCCGGCGCGGGAAGGTTACCTTCCGAGCAGACCTGCCCGGGGCATGCGTCTGCATGCGGGCCTGCTCCTGCGCCCTCCTCGGCCTCCGAGCTTTCTAGGCGCTCGGCGTTGGAGAGCTGCACTCCCCACCCGGGATTGGAAAGAAGAGGATAAATAAATAAATAAATAAATAAATAAATAAATAAATAAATAAATAAATGCAAAGCGGTGGCCGAGCAAAGGACCTCAGTGTGTTTAAACTTGGTGGAATCTGATGGCACTGAGAAGCGATGGGTTGGCCTCTCCGCGTTGGCCAGCACTGAGGCCACTGGTTGGCATGATCTAACCTTACATCTTAGTGAAGCAGTACTTATCCCCCCACCACGAAATCTTTTAGATTTGTGAGATCAAAATGACAAAGTCAATGACGGATTTTAAAGAAATCTTTTTGAAAAGGCAAAAAGTACAATTTTTCCATTTCCCCCACTAAATTATTAATAGACGTTATTTAAAGGAAAAGGTGTGGCTGAAGTCAGAGGGGTTTTAGCTCAGACCCTCCACCCTTCCAGCAACTTAGATGTCTGAAGTGCAGTCAGTCCATTAACAAGTATGGGGGGGGGCCTGAGGAAATCATTATGCAAAATACCTTTCATGCCTGAAGTGCCAGGTTCAGACTTCAGCACCACCTCAAATCAGAGCTGAGCAATGCTCAGGTAGCCAGAGAGAAAGAAAGAAAAGCAAAATGTTTAGGAGTTGTTACCAAGTTGGCTAGAACTTGAAGGGGCATTTGGACCACCACCCCCCCAAGCTCACCCAAAGCACCTGAGAAGATGTAAATATCAGGGAACAGGCAACACTGACTATATTTGCTAGAACACAAGAGGCTGCCTGATTAAAATGTTCCCTGTGAAAAGGGTATGTGTGGGCCGGCAAAATATGGCTATCAGAAAAGTCATGACGTATTTTTCTCTGCAAAAATGACTTTTCTGACAACTCAGTAGCTCCCTTGGATAGTGCGCTGCTTTGCCATGTGTGTGACCCAGGTTCAAGCCCAGAGTCCACCACACTGAAGGAAGCTTTGGTACTGTGGTTTCTTTCACTTTGTCTGGAAAGAAGGAAAGTAGAGAGATAGCATAATGGTTCTGCAAAGAGACTCAAGCCTGAGGCTCCAAGGTCTCAGGTTTAATCCCCCACAGCACCATAAGTCAGAGCTGACAAAATAAAAAATAAACTTTCCTGCCTGAAGCTTCGAAGTCCCAGGTTCAGTCCCCTGTACCATGATAGGACAGAGCTGAGCCAGTGCTCTGGGAAAGAAGTATATTTTTGTAATCATCTGCAAAGATGGCAGCCAAGGAAGGGGGGGGTTCTAGATGTGGATGATGACCCTGTGATCATATGGCAGGGAAAGACAAGAGCGACCCTGGATTGGAAGAGGGTTGTCTGGAGGAACTTATAGGCCCTGCCCACACTAGCAAGAGCATTGAGCTGGAAGCCAGAAACCCTAATTCCCGGCTGGGCCTCTGCCACTCAGTGGTTAAATAACTCGCACCAGTGGGGATCCTCGCGTTAGGCAAGCTCTTGGCAGAGTTTTGAAAGCTTTCTGAGCAAGATTCCTGCCCTCTGGGGTCCCGCTCCCCCCTCCTCTGCCTTGGGCCTCCCAAGCAAGGCTGGGCCAGGCCACAAAGGGACGGGAAAGACTTGAAGAAACAGAAAGCCACAGTCCTGATTCGAATTCAGCTCCTGGACGACTTGGTGGAGCCGCAGGGTGTTCTGGCAAGCTGGCCCCAGTTAGATTAGCCTAGGCAGGGACGTGGGGGCAGGTAGGCCCAGTGGGTGAGGTCTGACGTCACAGTTTGTCTGGGCTGAACGTGCTTCTGCTTGCAGAGCTGTGTTCCCACAGAGGGTAATTGTGGGTGCTTTCATTCAGCATCGCCATTCTCTGGCCCTCTCGCATGGCCATCCTCTCCCATTTTACTGTCCCTTGGGAGGCGATGGGTGGGATGCTGGGCAAGTAGCTACAAGGTCGGGGGCTGCCTAGCAGCTCCGGAGCTCGAAGCCCTGGCCTTCCCTAGAGCCTGCCCCACCCACTTGCCTTCGAGTCCCTTCCTTTCCAAGGAGGCAGGGAACTCTGGCTGGCTTGGAACTCAGAGCCTGGGAGGGGGTTGGGATGACTTTCTTTCCATGGGTGCCAATAAGACACCAGCCCCCCCACCCCCACCCCCAGCGGTATTTCAAATTCTCATAATGAGAAGAAAGGGGGGGAAAATTAAGTCAGGAATTCACCACCGCACTATTGTGAATGGGTTTGATTTTAATCATTTGCTGGCAGGGAATATGGAAGAAAAGATCTCATTTGCCATTGTTTATTTCCTGTTGTGGCCTCTATTTTCATCTTTTAGTCACTTTGGTGATAGTAATCAAACCCCAATCGTGGCGCAGACACAAGTCACAGACCAAAATAACTTGCAGCAGGAGTTATGACAAACAAGGATGGAGTCGTCGGGGTAAAGACCTGGCTACTTAGTCAGTGGCCCCTGCGAGCGCCCCGAGGACCACTTGACTGAGCGCAGGCTAAGCCCCTGGAGGAGAGCGGAAGCGGGAGGGAGGCTGCTGAAGCCCCGTGGTCGCTGCGCGGTCAGGGCCTCAGCGTGCAGGGAGGAGCGGCGAGCCACAGGAAGTGGAGGCCCAGCAGGTGGGCCGGCGCCTGGAGAGAGGGAGGGCCCAGGGGCGAGTGATGTGCGAAGTTCAGTCTCCACCACACTGGGAAGCCATCTCATGAAAGGCTTTCTAGGAAGTCAGGATTTTCCCTTTCAATACATTTCTCTCGCCCCCCCCCCCCATTATTTTTCTCTTCCTTCCTTTCTTCCTTTTCTTTCTTTCTTTTTAGAAATAGGCAGAGTGAAAAAGAGACCACAGCACCAAAACTTCCTGCAATGCATTGAGGGCCAAGCTCCAACCTGGGTCCTGCCCACACAGCAAAGCAGCCCATATCCAAGTGAGCTATCCCTCACTCTCCCCCCCTTTTTTTTTAAAGAAAGTGTCAGAGAGTTGTATCAAAACAAAAAGACTCTAGGAAAGGAGGGAATGGGAGATGGGGGAAAGCTTTGGGATTCTGGTGGATAATGATGGAGCTGGGGTTGGGGTGAGAATGTTGTGCAGGCACCTATCATGGGGAGATGAAAAACTGTACCTGTGTGTCAACAACATTACTGTAAACCATTAGCACCCCCCCCCCCAATAAAACTGAAAAAGACAGGCAGAAAGAGTGGGAAAGACTACAGCACCAAAACTTCCTTTAGTGTAGTGGGGAGCTGGCTCAACATGGGTCACAAACAGCAAAGTTTTCTCATTTCCAGTGGTTCCTGGAGGAGATCAAAGTGTGTGTGTGTGTGTGTGTGTGTGTGTGTGTGTGTGTGTGTGTGTGTGTGTGTTAGTAGGAAGCAAGGATCAAAATTTTTTTTTTCCTTGCAGAAAAACCCAAGGAATAAATTATGGAAGAGTCCCCCAGGCCCCCCAAAAGAAAAGAAAAAAAAGAAATTGAAAATATCAACATGTCTTGCACAAATATGGGGGGATGAGTATGAGCCAGCCTTGAACCCTCTTGAATTGGCAACAATACAATAGAAGCCTTACCTGGCCTCATGAGAAGACAATAATGAAGGCAGGAGCCAGACCCATCTTAGAAAAACAAGGACCTGAGTGAATGGCAAGACATCCAGTTCACAACCCAATAAAGACACTGTGAACCCAGCTTCATCAAATACTCTCGTATTACAGACAGGCTGTCAGCTGATTCAAACATCTGCCAGGTGAGGTTGGGGTGGTGGGGTGGACTGGGCAGGGGAAATAAGAGAAACAACCAGAAAAAGTCAGAGTCATATCGTTATCTACAGAAGTAACTTTAAAAAAAATTTTTTCCTTTTTATTTTATTTTTTTTAAATAAATAGTTCCTTTTTAAAATATATTTTATTTATTAATGAGAAAGATAGGAGGAGAGAAAGAGTCAGACATTACTCTGGTACATGTGCTGCTCAAGACCTCATGCTTGAGAGTCCAGCATTTTATCCACTATGCCATCTCCCGGACCACTTTCCTTTTTATTTATTGAACAGAGACACAGAAATCAACAGGAAAGGAGCGAGACACCTGCAGCAATGCAGGTCCTGAAGCTTTCCCCTACGGATGGGACTGGGATCCTTGTGCATTGTAATGTGTGCTCTACCAAGTGTGCACTGCCAGGCTTCCCAGAAGTGATTCCCCCTACCCCCCAACCCCCAGAGCACTGCTCAGCTCTGCTTTCTGGTGTAGTTTAGTTTTGTTTTTTATATTTATTTATTTATTTATCCCCTTTTGTTGCCCTTGTTTTATTGTTGTAGTTATTATTGATGTCATTGTTATTGGATAGGACAGAAAAATTGGAGAGAGGTGGGGAGGACTGAGAGGGGGAGAGAAAGATAGACAACTGCAGACCTGCTTCACAGGCCTGAGAAGCGATTCCCCTGCAGGTGGGGAGCCAGGGACTCAAACCAGGATCCTTAAGCCGGCCCTTGCTTTGCGCCACATGCGCTTAACCCACTGTTCTACCTCCCGACTCCCTGCTTTCTGGTTTTGTGAGGAGTTGAACCTGGGATCTTGAACCCTCAGGCATGAAAATGTTTTTGCAGAATTATTATACTGTTCACCCACCCCCCACCCCACCCTCCGCCAAAGTAGTTTCTTCCAGGAAAGGGGCACTGGATGACTGCAAAACAGAACTAGAAGGGGAATTTCACTGTCTGTAACCTTTTGTACCTTTTGTACCTTTTGACTTGTTACTTATTCCAAAAACCCTGCACATCTTGAAAGAGCTGTGTTGTTGCAATTCTCTATTCCGGCATGGCCGGGTTCTGAGGTCCCTGGAGAAAAGGAGCTGGCAAGGCCCCACATGGAAGTGAAGCAGAGATCTCTGCAGGACAGCCACTCCAGGAAGCTGGTGACAGCCGGGGCCAGTGTGTCATCGCAGACAGCCAGGCGGAGGAGCCTGCCACCTCATGACCCAGTGGGAGAGAGTGGGGCAGCCCGCCAGCCCTAATCAGAAGTCCTGCTAGTTCTCAGTCAGGTGCATGTCCTCTCTCAGCCTCAGCCTCCTAAACTCTGCTGGCACAACAACAGAAGCACAGGAAGGAGCCAGCAGACCTGCAAGCATAGGAGCTTTGCATTTTAGAGCAGAAATATGCTCAGACTGGGGAGACAGCATAATGGTTATGCAAGACTTTTATGCCTGAGGAGGCTGTGAGGTCTCAGGTTCAATCCCCATCACTACCATATGCCAGAGCTGAGCAGTGCTCTGGTCTCTATTTTTCTCTGTATCTCTCTTTTTGTTTATTTATTTTTAGTTTTTTCCCTTTTGTTGCTCTTCTTGTTTATTGTCATTGTTGTTATTATTATTTTTGTTATTGCTATTGTTGTTGGATAGGACAGAGAGAGATGGAAAGAGATAGGGAAGACAGAGAGGGGGAGAGAAAAATAAGGCACCTGTAGACCTGCTTCACCGCCTGTGAAGTGACCCCCCTGCAGGTGGGGAGTCAGGGGCTTAAACCAGGATCCTTACTCCGGTCCTTGCTCTTCACACCACGTGTGCTTAACCTACTGTGCCACTACCGGCTCCCTGTATCTCTCTCTTATTAAGTTAAAAAAAAATTTTTTTTAATGTACTCACATGAGCAGCTAGGGGAAATGGTTGAACTTGGCTGTCTGTGGTTATCAGCAGCAAAGTGGTGCTCTGACTTTTCTCTCTATGTCTTAGGTGAAACCCACTCTCATGTGTAAGAACTGGGACTAGGCATTGGTGCAACTGGTGGAGCGCACATGTTACCCTGCACAAGGAACCAGGTCAAGCCCCCAGCTCCCACCTGCAGGGGGAAGCTTCATGGATGGTGAAGCAATGCTATAAGTGTCTCTGTCTCTCTTCCTCTCTATCTCCCCTTCCCCTATCAATTTCTCTCTGTCTCTATCCAATAAATGAATTTATCAATAAATTAAAAGGTTAAAACAATTTTTAAATATTTATTTATTCCTTTTGTTGCCCTTGTTGTTTAATTGTTGTAGTTATTATTGTTGCTGCTGTTGGATAGGACAGAGAGAAATGGAGAGAGGAGGGGAAGACAGAGAGGGGGAGAGAAAGATAGACACCTGCAGACCTGCTTCACCGCCTGTGAAGCGACTCCCCTGCGGGTGGAGAGCCGGGGGCTTGAACCGGGATCCTTAAGCCTGTTGCACTTTGCGCTATGTGCGCTTAACCCACTACACTACCGCCTGACTCCCGGTTAAAACAATTTTAAGGTAAAATTTTTATCTTTTTTTTTCCCTTTTGTTGCCTTTGTTGTTTACTGTTGTCATTATTATTGTTGTCATTGTTGTTGGATGGGACAGAGAGAAATCAAGAGAGTATAGGAAGACAGAGGGGGAGAGAAAGATAGACACTTGTAGAACTGCTTCACCACTTGTGAAGCGACTCCCCTGCAGGTGGGGAACCAAGAGCTGGAACCTGGGTCCTTATGCTGGTCCTTGCACTTTGCGCCATGTGCCCTTAATCCGCTGCACTACTGCCCGGCCCTCTATTTTTTTATTTTTTATATTTATTTACTTACCAGAGCACTGCTCAGCTCTGGCTTATGGTGGTACAGGGGGTTGAACATGGGACATTGGAACGTCAAGCTTGAGAGTCTCTTTACATAACAGTTATGCTATCTACCCTCACCCTAAAGGTAAGTTTTTAAAATAAATAAATAAAAATGCATCTTGGAAATGTGTTCTCCTGAGTCTCCACTCCATGTGGGCAGTAGGAAAAGGGGACGCACTGAACAGCCCCTTTCTTTCCACAAGCAGCACACAGTCCACAAGAGAAGTAGCACAGGGAAACAAGGGCTAGTACCACTCAGAGCGAAAATGGAGGAGCTTGCTGGGAAGGAGAGAAAAATCTTTAAAGTATATATAGTGAGGCTTTATCAGTGAGTAAAGCATTACACTCTCAAGCATGAGGTCCCGAATTCAATCCTTGCATTGCATGTGCCAGAATGATGCCCTGCTTCCTTCTTATGTTCATATATAAGAAAATTTGGGATGAGGAGTCAGCATAATGGTTATGCAAAAAGGTTTTCATGCCAGAGCCTCTGAGCTCCCTGGTTCAATCCCCAGCACCACAAGCCAGAGATGATCAGTGTTCTGGTAAAAGGAGAAGGAGGGGAGTCGGCTGTAGCGCAGCAGGTTAAGCGCAGGTGGCGCAAAGTGCAAGGGCAGGTGTAAAGATCCCGGTTGGAGCCCCCGTCTCCCCACCTATAGGGGGAGTCGCTTCACAAGCGGTGAAGCAGGTCTGCAGGTGTCTATGGTTCTCTCCCCGTCTCTGTCCTCCCCTCCTCTCTCCATTTCTCTCTGCCCTATCCAACAACAACAATAATTACAACAATAAAATAAAAACAAGGGCAACAAAAGAGAATAAATAAATATTGAAGAAAAAAAAAAAGGAGAAGGAGGGTAAGGAGAGAACAGAGAAAGCCAAGGACGACACACACACACACACACACACACACACACAAAGTTTTCTTTTGTTGTGGAGCTGGGGCATTAAGGTGTGCACAGTTTTGCTGCTCCCCTATCAGACTGCTTTTTCATTCTGGTGGTGGAAGGGTGAGGCCTCTCTTACTTTTCAAGCCATGCCTGTCACTTTAAGTCTTCATGTCTTTCTATAAACACTCTGAAGCCTCAGGAGAGTTATGAGGGAGTGTTCTGGAAGAGTGTCTCTCTGAGAATGAAGCTTGCCTTTATGGAAAGAAGCGGTAGAGATAACATTAGAGGAGCTACAGAAAGTTTCTCCTCAAAGAACTGAGGAAATCTCCATGAGCTCTCCATTTCAACTCAGCAGTGGGTGACTAGGAGGAAAAGTGCCTTGAGGCTTGAACTTGGCCAGCCTTGGCTCAGTAATGAAGACAGACTTAAAAGATGCCCTCAGAGGGGGCTAGGCGGTAGTGCAGCAGGTTAAGCGCACATGGCGCAAAGCACAAGGATGGGCATGAGGATCCTGGTTCGAACTCCTGGCTCCCCACCTGCAGGGGTGTCGCTTCATGGGTGGTGAAGCAGGTCTTCAGGTGTCTTTCCTCCTCTCTGTTTTCCCCTCCTCTCTCGATTTCTCTCTGTCCTATCCAACAACAACAGCTACAATAACAATAACAACCACAACAAGGGCAACAACAAGGACAACAAAATGGGAAAAATAGCCTCCAGGAGCAGTGGATTCATAGTGCTGGCACTGAGCCCCAGCGATAACCCTGGAGGACAAGACCCAGCGACAAGCCCCAGCGATAACCACTGTAGCACAAGCAGGAGGACATCAAGTTGGCTGATTCTCATAGAGCCTAGAAACATCAGTATTACTTTAGATAGGGTTGAGGAGATAGCATAATGGCTATGCAAACAACTTTTACAGTATTTTATTTATCTATCTACTGGGTAGAGATAGAGAGAAATCAAGAGGGAAGAGGGACATAGAGACATTTGCAGCACTGCTTTACTGCTTGTGATGCTTACCCCTTCAAGGTGAGGACCAGGGGCTTGAACCTGGTTCCTTATGCACTGTAACATGTGCACTTAACCAGGTGCACCACGGCCATCCTCTGAAACATTATTATTATAACTAATTAATTAATTTTTAAACCAGAACATTGATCAGCTCTGGCTTACGGTGGTGTGGGAGATTGAACCTGCAAATTCGAAGTCTCAGGCATGAGAGTCTTTTTGCATAACCATTATGTTGTCTACCTCTACCCTGTATGCTGTTTTCTGACCCACATCCCATTTTCATCTTTGTCATCCTTCTGCTAAAATTCACATTCTCGATTATAGCATAGACAAAAAGACATGATGCCAAAGGATGACTTTGGTGCTCAATCATTTCTAAACATATATATATATTCTGCTCAGCTCTGGTTTACAGTGGTGCAGGGGATTAAACCTGGGACTTTGGAGCCTCAGGCATGAGAGTCTGTTTGCATAACCATTATGCTACCCCCCCATATTTTATTTATTTATTTTAATGAGAGAGAGTCACCAGAGCACTGCTCAGCTTTGGTTTATGGTGGGAGCTGGGGGATTGAACCTGGGACTTTGGAGCCTCAGGCATTAGAGACTCTTTGCATGACTATTATGCTATCTAACACCCCGGACCCCCCCCCCCCATTGGTGCTCAACTCTGCCTAGTAAGTACTGATTGAGATCACTAACCAAGACAAAACTGGTCATGGTGAGTTGGAACTGGGCAGCCTACAGAAGCCAAGAATAGGGGTCAGAGGTAACCACACACACTAGCCTTGGCATGTTTTGGCACCCCCAAGAAGAACCCAGCCCCCCCCCCCCCAGTAATGGCCAAAGCACTGATGGAGTGGGTGGTTCCAAAGGGAGCCCCGGTCTAGTTATAAGTGTATATACAGGTCTGGGGCAGATGACATTATGGTTATGCCAAAGACTTTCTTGCCTAAGGCACCTGAGGTCCCAAATTCAGTCCCCAGCACCACCATAAGCCAGAGCTGAGCTGTACTTTGTTTTTTTTTTTTTAAAAAGTGTTTATACACTCCTCTACCATGACTAGCTGAAACCGTGGGTAAGAGAGCTGTTTCCAGAGTCTGTCTGCCTTCCTCAGCCAACAAACAAATTACCTTTATCTGGTGTGTGCCAGACCTGGAGTGAGGCTCCAAGAACAAAGGCCTCTCCGTGGGGGTGCTGGACCTGAGACTCCGGGCTGCTCCAGCACTATGTAAACTAAGCCATATCCAGATGCTAATCACCCTGGAATCTGTGAGTCCGGGAGGCCGGACCCGCCCCGCAAAGTAATGCGGCAGAACCTTCCAAGCCAGGAAGGAATTTTTTAAAGGAAGGAAATGTCCAAGTAATCTGGGAAGAAGGAAGTTGCTCTTTCTAGGGTCTGACTGGGGCTTCTGGTGGGTTTCAGAGAGAGAGAGAGAGAGAGAGAGAGAGAGAGAGTGTGTGTGTGTGTGTGTGTGTGTGTGTGTGTGTGTAGGGGTCCCCATCCTAGAGGTCAGACTGGCCTCCAAGCTAGAAAACAAAACAAGCAAGCCCTGGAAGCTCTGTCAGAGGGTGACAGCAGGGGCTAAGAGAAGACAATAAAGAGAGCTCCTAGTCCTTCCCTAGCCTGGCCTTGCATCAGAAATCCACCCTGGGAGAGCTTTGCTGCTAATTCTGACAAGCAAGGCGGAAGGAGCAAGGTCCTCTCCCTTCTCCTCCCCCCCCCCCCCCCCCCCCGTCCCCTCCGCGGGGAACAACATGCCTAGGGAATAGAACTCTCCCACTTTGGTCTTGTAAAGAAAAATATTTTACTGGGCTGGTGAAATAGCTCACTTGTATAGTGCACTGCATTGCCATTTGCACAACCCAGGTTCAAGCCTGCCCCCACCACACTGAAGGAAGCTTTGGTACTATGGTCTCTTTCACACTCTCTCTTTCTCTGCCCCTATTATCTTGTTTGTTTCCCCTCTCTCTTGTCTCTGTCTCCATCTGACATAGTCATTCCAGAATGGTGAAACCTCTGTGACAGCAAATATTCATATTGATATTAATATTAATTTTCTTTCTATCTTATTTTAATGAAAGAAAAAGAGATACAATGAGAAAGACACCAAGAGAAGACCTGAGCACTACTTAGCTCTGGCTTATGGTGGTGCTGGGACTGAACCTGGGACATTAGAGCCTGAGGCATGAAAAGTCTTTTGCATAATCATTATGCTATCTCCTCAGCTCTAGCCTTTTCCTTTCTTTCTTTCTTTCTCCCCCCCCCACTGCCCAGCTAAGGTTATCAGGGGGCACCTGCATAATTCCACCACTCCTAGAAGACTGTTTTATTTTAGTCTATGTAATGCACAGGCTGCTGGGATCAAACTTAGGATTTGATGCTTTCAAATTCATTACTTTGTCTTTTTTTTTTAATTTTTTTTTAAATCATCTTTATTTATTGGATAGACACAGCCAGAAATCAAGAGGGAAGGGCTGATAGGGAGAGAGAAAGAGAGACACCTACAGCACTGCTTCACCATTCACAAAACTTTCCCCCTGCAGCTGGGGACTGGAGGCTTGAACCCAGGTCCTTGTGCATTGTAACACTTGCACTCAACCAGATGCACCACCACCCAGCCCCCCCTTTCTTTTTTCAAAAATTGTCTTTTTTTTTTTTTTTTTTTTTTTTTACCAGAACGCTGCTCAGCTCTGGCTTATGGTGGTACAGGGGATTGAACCTGAGACTATGGAACTTTAGGCATGAGAGTATCTTTGCATAACCATTATGCTATTTACCCCCAACCCCAAAATTGTCGGCTGTGACGCAGAGGGGACATCTGCACAGCACAAAATTGTCTTTATCTTGGGAGAAAAGCAAGGACCAAGTGCCATGAAAGATGGAGGAAGAGATGACAGAGAAGGGGCTGGGCACTGCACACCAGGTTAAGCACACATATTACCAAGTGAAAAGACCCAGGTTCAAGCCTCCACTCCCCACCTGTAGGGGGTTGCACTTTGAGAGCAGCGGTGAAGCAGGTCTGCACATATGTCTGTCTTTCTCTCCCTCTCTCTGTCTCCCTGTCCTCTCTGTCTGTCCTATCTAATAAAAATTAGATGGAAAGAAGGAGAAGGAGATGGAGGAGTAGGAGAAGGAGGAGAAGGGGACAAAGAGCTAGCCTGCCACACACAGTTTCTGTGCAAAAGATCAAATCTGGGACTATGAACTCTAACCACTGAGCCTCCTCCCCAACTCCAAGTGAGTTCAGTCCTGATCCTGCTCAAGCCTTTCAGTACTTACTGGGTGTTATTTAACACTGCTTGAGTCCCTAGGACCAACAGAGAAGAGAGAGAGAGTTCAAGAAATCCATGCCTCGGCCTCGCGTGAGCTTAATGTGCAGCTTGGTGATACGAGAATCCGGCATGAAGCCCAGCCAGTCTATCTTGGCGTTACTCTCGATCGCACTCTGTCATTTCACAAACATCTCATAAAAACTGTAGCAAAGGTGGGCACGAGGAATAACGTCATTGCAAGACTGGCCAGCTCCTCATGGGGCGCGAGCGCTTCCACACTACGATCATCCTCTCTGGCATTATGCTATTCCACTGCAGAATACTGTGCCCCAGGATGGTTCCGTAGCCCCCATGTCCATTTGGTCGATTCCAAATTATATTCCTCCATGAGGATAATTTCTGGAACCATCCGTTCCACCCCGGTTCCATGGCTGCCAGTTCTTAGCAACATCGCCCCGCCAGATATTCGACGGGATGCGGCATCATCTAAGTTCATTTCCCACGTCTACGCTCGACCAGACCTGCCAATATACGCGGATATCTTCGCCCACCCTGTCCAACGCTTGACGTCTCGTCACCCAATCTGGTCCCCTACGCCTACACTGAACTTCTCTGTTCCAGACTCTTGGAAACAGAGTTGGCAGTCAGCTGAGGTAAAGAACAAACACCTCATCACAGACCCCTGCAAGCGTCAACCCGGCTTTGACCTAGCACGTTATGATTGGGCCCTCCTCAAACGCTATCGAACAGGCCATGGCCGGTGCGCCGCTATGTTCCATCGCTGGGGAGCCAGAGACGACCCGAACTGCCCCTGCGGCTCCAGACAGACGATGACCCACATAGTCAACGACTGCCACCTCTCCAGATTCAAAGGAGGTCTCGAAACTTTACATCAGGCTCAACCTGATGCTGTTGACTGGCTATGGAAGAAGGGCAAACACTAGAAGAAGAAAGGAAATCTACAGGAAGGTCAACTTAGATAGAGCTCCAAGGGATTTTAGAGGTTTCACAACCCAGAGAGATATCTCCACTTCCAGATCAAACACCAGAACCAGGCATCCCATCTCAAGTTTGCAAAGTGTAATGCACTTTGTTGTTTTCCAAATGCTATCAGTACAATGCTTGGAATTTGAAGTTCCCTTTCTGTCTCAGGGCTTTCTGAATATGCCATACATGCATGGTAGTGCGTAATTCAAAACACAAGAGAGTCTGCAGAGAGAAGCAGGATGGCTGGGTGGTGGCTTCACCAGTGCGGAACATTATGCACCTATGTGCGAGGCTCAGGGTTCACTCCTGGGGGGCACACATGATGGAGCCCTGTGCAGCCTGCTTGCCAAAAGTGCTGGGCATGAGGTCTAGAGTTGGGCTCTGGCATCGCATGTGCCAGAGTGATGCTGTGCTTCTTCTCTCTTTATCTCATAACCAAATGCAAAAAGAAAGAAAAAAAGAAAAAAGAAAGAGAAAAATTAAAAGAAGTCACTCTCCTTGACTTCATTTTTTAAAATTTTAATTAAATTCATGAATTCATTAATTTATTATTGAATAGAGACAGAAATTGAAAAGGGAGAGGGGGATAGGGAGAGAAAGAGACAGAGAGACACCTGCAGCCCTACTTCACCACTCATGAAGCTTTTCCCCTGCAGGTGGAGAGCAGGGGCTTGAACCTGGAGCCTTGTGCACTATAATGTGTGTGCTTAACCAGGTGCACCATCACCTGGCCCAGACTTCATTTTATTTTTTTAAAGGGAGGGGGCGGGGAGATAACATAATGATTATGCAAAGAGTCTGTCAAGCTTGAAGCTTCAGAGTCTCATATCTAACCCCACCCCACTCCCCACCACCATAAGGCAGAACTGAGCAGTAATGTGGTTTAGGGTGTATCTGTGTGTGTGTGTGTGTGGGGTGAATAGCTCCCTTGGATAGTGCGCTGCTTTGCAATATGTACGACCCAGGTTCTAGCCCAGTTCCCACTGTATTGAAAGAAGCTTTGTTGCTGTGTTCTTTCTGTGTGCATTTAACCACCACCCAGCCCCCTGTGCTGTGGTCTCTTTCACTATCTGCCTTTCTGTCTCTAGATTAAAATAAAGGGGGTACAGGCTGGCAGTGGCACAGGAGGCTGAGCAGACGTTTTATCAGGTTCAAGTACGTGATCCCTACCTGCAGGACTAGTGAAGCAGTGCTGTAGGACTCTCCCTCTGCCTCTCATACCTTTCCCTCTCAATTTCTCTGTCCTGTCAAATAAAATAAATATATAGTTTTTCATTTTTTTAAATGATTTTTTAAATCTTTTTTTTTTTGCCTCCTGGGGCTCTATGCCAATACTACAAGTCCATTGCCCCTGGTGGCTTCTTCTTTTTCCCTCTGTTTTATTGAATAGGAAAAAAAGAAATTGAGAAGGGAGGGGAAGATAGAAAGTGGAGAGAAAGACAGATACCAGCAGACCTGCTTCACCACTTGTGAAACAACCCCCTGCAGCCAGGGATCCTGCTTGAACCAAGATCCTTGCACGGACCCTCTCCTTTGTACTATGTGCGCTTAATGTGGTGCGTGACCATCTGACCCCCAAATCTTTATTTATTTATTGCATAGAGACAGTCAGAAATAGAGACGAGGATAGAGACAGAGGAAGAGAGACAGAGAGACACTTGCAGCACTGCTTCACCACCCACAAAGCTTTCCCCGTACAGGTGGGGACTGGAGATTCAAACCTGCATCCTTGTGCATTGTAACATGTGAGTTCAACCAGGTATGCCACCATCTAGACCCCATTTTTAAAAAATATTTTAATTTATTTATTTATTCAATATTTATTTATATATATATCCTTTTTGTTGCCTGCCAGGCTAGCATTGCGGGCAGGAGAGAGGATCCAGGAACTTGTGGCGGCATGGTAATACAATTTTCATTCACACGGAAACACTCCAGAGTCGGGTGAGAGCACAGCGGGTTAAGCCACTGGTGCCAAACTGCAATGGCCACCTCCCACTCTGCACACCAGCCTGTCTCCAGTTTGGGATGCAGGAGAGAAAGAGAGCGAAACCAGGAACAGAAGTGGGTTTTATGGGATAAAACCGGAAGTGGCAAGTCGGGAACAGAGATGGTTGGGAAAAGGGGTGGAGAAAAGAAAGAGCAGGAAGGTAGAAAGCTTCCATAGCAATGATTTCTAGGGTTTTAACTGGTGGAATTAATGTACCGTGCAGGGAGGGCGGGTCTCCAGGTAGAAAGAAGCTAGATCAATGGGTGGGGATCTTTCAGGCAAAACAATGATTATGTAAATAGGCCATAGTATCAGCAGTGGAGCATGGAGCATGGGGGCTGCCCGACAGTTGCCCTTGTTTTTATGGTTGTCATTGATGTTGTCGTTGGAGAGGACAGAGAGAAATGGAGAGAGGAGGGGAAGACAGAGAGGAGAGAAAGACACCTGCAGACTGCATGTGAAGCGACTCCCTTGCTGGTAGGGTGGGGAGGTGGGGGAGCCTCTAACCTGGATCCTTATGCCTGTCCTTGTGCTTGGCACCATGTGCGCTTAACCCTCTGTGCTACCACCTGACTCCTTATTTATTTATTTATTTTGCCTCCAGGGTTATTGCTGGGACTTGGTGCCTACACTATGAATCCACTGCTCCTGAAGGCTATTTTTCCCCTTTTGTTGCCCTTGTTGTATATTGTTGTTATTATTATTGTTATTGCTATCATTGTTGCTGGATAGAGAGAGATGGAGACAGGAGGGGAGACAGAAAGGGAGAGAGAATGATAGACACCTGCAGACCTGCTTCACCGCCTGTGAAGCGACTCCCCTGCAGGTGGGGAGCCAGGGGCTCATACCGGGATCCTTACACCAGTCCTTGTGCTTCGCACCATGTGCGCTTTACCCGCTGCACCACTGCCCAGCCCCCTAAATCTTTTTATTTATTTATTATTGGATAGAGAAATAGAGAAATTGAGAGAGGAGGGGGAGATAGAGGGAGAGAGACAGAGAGATACCTGCAGCCCTAGTTCACCACTCGTGAAGCTTCCTCCCCTGTCGGTGGGGATCAGGGGGTTCAAACCCAGGTTCTGAGTTCTGTAATATCAGTGCTCAACCAGGTGCGCCACTGCCTGGCCCAGTAGCCCCCATTTTTAAAAATGTTATGTATTTTTGGAGATAGAAATTGAGAGGAAAGTGGGGGGAGAGAAAGAGAGAGACAGAGAGACACCCACTGCACTGCTTTACTACTAATGAAGCTCCCTCCCTCACACAGGTAGGAACCAGGGATTTGAACTTTGTTCCTTGTGCATTGTAGCATGTGTGCTCTGCTGGGTGCAATACCACCTGGCCCCATAAATATGTTTTTTAATTTTTTATATTTATTTTCCCTTTGTTGCCCTTGTTTTTTTTAATTGTTGTTGTAGTTATTATTGTTGTTGTTACTGATGTCGTTGTTGTTAGATAGGACAGAGATAAATGGAGAGAGGAAGAGAGAAAGATAGACACCTGCAGACCTGCTTCACCACTTGTAAAGTGATTCCCCTGCAGGTGGGGAGCTGGGGGCTCAAACCGGGATCCTAAGCCAGTCCTTGTGCTTCTTGCCAGGTGCGCTTAACCCACTGCACCACCGCCAGACTCCCATAAATATTTTTTTTATTGGTGGTGTTGGGGGTGGGGCAGTAGCGCAGCGGGTTAAGCGCACGTGGCACAAAGCGCAAGGACCGGCATATATCTATCTGCACATATCTATCTGTCTCTCCCCATCTCTGTCTTCCCCTCTTCTCTCCATTTCTCTCTGTCCTGTCCAACAATGAACGACATCAACAACAGTAACCACAACAAGCCTACAACAAGGGCAACAAAATGGGAAAAAATGGCCTCCAGGAACAATGGATTCACGGTGCAGGCACTGAGCCCCAGCAATAACCCTGGAGGCAAAAAAAAAAGTGGTGTTGTTGGGGGGAGAGGATCAGGAACTAAGTCTCCCCAGAAGCACACATTTTACTATGCTTGAAGGTAGAGGTTTGAGCCCTGGTCACGACATGGAAGCACCATGCAGCGGGGAGTCTTCATGAATGTGCCATCATGCAAGGCTATTATGTGTCTTTCCTTCTCTCTGCTTCTCTTTCTTTCTCTTTACCTTGCCTGGTGGCAAGATTCTACTAGGAACAGTAGAATCACACAGTGGCCAAACAAAATAACGCTAGCAGGTTTATTCAAAACCCTTAAGGTGAAGCTGCACGAGGTGTCACAGTAGGTAGTGTTGGATGTTCAGGCATGAATGCAATCCCTGGCTTCACATGTGTCAGAGTCATGCTATAACATGTTCTCTTTCTCGCTCTTCCTCCTCTCTCCTTTCTCTTGTTTTTAATTTAATTTTAAATTATCTTTATTTATTGTATAGAGACAGCCAGAAATTGAGAGGGTGGGGAGAGGGGAGAGAGGGAGAAAAGGAGAGACCAGCAGTCCTGCTTCACCACTTGCAAAGCTTTTCCCCTGCAGGTGGGGACTGGGGGCTCACATCCAGGTCCTGGGCTGGGGAAACAGCATAATGGTTATGCAAAAGACTTTCATGCCTGAGGCTTTGAGGTTCCAGGTTCAGTCCCCAGCACCACCATAATCCAGAGCTAAGAAGTGCTCTGGTATCTTAAGAAAAAAAAAGAAAGAAGGAAGGAAAAAAAGAAAGGAGAGAGAGAGGGAAAGAAAGAAAGAAAGAAACAAAGAAAAAAATCCAGGTCCTTGGGCATTAACATATGCGCTCAACCGGGTGCAACACAACCCAGCCCCCTCCTTTCTGTCCCCTCTCTCTCCTGTCTTCATAAATAAATCACACACACACACACACACACACTCACCCCAACTAGGGAAACACCTTATCTGGTAGAGTGCACTGCAGGACTGTCTGAGGTTCCTGGTTGGCTTACTTGTTGTTGTTGTTGTCGTCGCTATTGTTTTCCCCAGAGCATTGCTCAGGTCTGAGTCATGGTGGTGCTGGGGACTGAAGATGAGACTTTTGGAATCTCAAGCATGAAAGTCTTTTGCACAACCACTATGCTGTCTTCTCAGCCCAAACACTCAAATCTTGCCTTTGAAAAAACAAACAAAAAGGGGGCTGGGTGGTGGTACAGTTAATTGCACATAGTAATACGTGCAAGGACTCGCGCAAGGATCTGGGTTCAGGCCTCCAGCTCCCCGTTGCAGCAGGGACGCTTCACAACTGGTGATGCAGATCTACAGGTGTCTGTCTGTCTTTCTCTCTGCCTCTCTGTCTCCCCCTCCTCTCTCAATTTCTCTCTGTCCTAGCCAATAAAATGGAAAAAATGGCCACCAGGAGCAGTGGTTTTGTAGTGCAGGCACTGAACCCTAACAATAACCCTGGAAGAAAAAAACACCCCAAAACCAAAAGGTTCAGTCCCCAGCACCACTATATGCTACAGTTGAGCTATTCTCCCCCTGCCCCCCTTCTTTCTTTTGCCTCCAGAGTTATCACGGGGCTCGGTGCCTGCACTATGAATCCACTGCTTCTGGAGGCCAATTTCCCCATTTTTTGCCCTTGTTATTCTTTATTTTTAATTTATTTATTAACTAATTTATTAATTTTCCCTTTTGTTGCCCTTATTGTTCTATTGTTGTAGTTATTATTGTTGTTCTTATTGATATCATTGTTGTTGGATAGGACAGAGAGATGGAAAGAGGAGGGAAAGACAGAGAGGGGGAGAGAAAGACAGACACCTGCAGACCTGCTTCACTGCCTGTGAAGCAACCCGCCCCTGCAGGTGGGGAGCCGGGGGCTTGAACTGGGATACTTACGCCAGTCCTTGCACTCTGCACCACATTCGTTTTATCCGCCGGGCTACTGCCCGACTCCCTCCCTTGTTGTTATTCTTATTGGATAAGACAGAGGGAACTTGAGAGAGGAGGAGAAGACAGGGGGAAAGAAAGATAGACACCTGCAGACCTGCTTCACCACTTATGAAGCGACCCCCCTGCAGGTGGGGAGCTGGAGGTTTGAATCAGGATCCTTATACTGGTCCCTGTGCTTCGCACTATGTGCTCTTAACCCACTGTGCTACTGCCCACCCCCCAACCTCTCTCTCTCTCTCACACACAGACTCTCTCTCCTATAGTAAATCAGTAAACTTTAGTAACTTCATTTATAGGCGGGGATAGATAGCATAATAGTTATGCATAGTCTCTCATGCCTGAGGCTCTGAAGTCCTAGATTCAATCCCCCCTCAACACTATAAGCTAAAGCTGATAAGTATTTAGGTAAGAAAAAAAAGTTTGGGAAGGCAGGCATACAATCAGTCACTTGTGAAAGTTCCAGGGACCTAGCCCATTGGATTGGCTGGGTTCTGGCCTTTTCAGAGGATGCCCACTTCCCTTGAATGTGCTTTGTTACCTTGCCAGATTTCACTGGCTTGAGAGAAGCAAATCTCACCCCAGCTCCAGGAAATACGGGTCCCAAAGGGCATCCAGCAGAGAGGTGCTTCCCCCTCTACTGCTGAGGGTTGAGTCCCTGGGGCCTTTTCCTTTTCTGAGAGAATGCACTCCAGGGCTCCAGGGCTCCAGGGCTCCAGGACAACACTGGCCTCTGCCCCCAGGCAGACACTCTGCTCCTGCTAAAGCAACTTAACACTTGGATGAATCTGGCCAGATGATACTCACATGGCCACATCCTCTGGTTCATATTGTTTGAATGTACCCACGAGGTGCCTGTAGGCTGGATGTGTTGCATATGGCAAAAACATTGGTTCTTCCACTCTGAGAATGTCCATTCCTGCTTGAGTCAGGGCAGGGGTATCTTCTGGTATTCTCGGAGAACTAGAGTGAGCCTGACAGAAAGCAGGAGTCAGGTCATAGGAAGGCACAGCATCCTGAGGCCCCAACCTGGCTCAGCCACCTCCCCAGGCTGTGTCCACACAGACAAGGATGACGTGATTGACAGTGTCCTCCCCAAGGGCTGGGGAAGTCACAGGAACCAGTGAGAGCCCGAGTTCAGAGTGACTTGTAAGAGAAGTCCTGAACTCAGTGTACAAATGCCAGAAGCTCCCAAACAACTCAAATCTTTGCTGCCTTTCTTGGGGGTCTGGGCAGTGGCATACCCAGTAGAGCACACACATTATCATGCATAGGGACCCAGATTTAAGCTCCTGGTCCCCATCAGCTTGGGGAAACTTTCATGAGGAGTGAAGCAGTGCTACAAGTATCTCTCTTTCTCCCTCTCTATCTCCCCCCCCCTCAATTTCTCATTGCTTCTATCCAATAAACAAACAAACAAATAAATAAATGTATTTAATAGTTAGGATGGTCACTCTTAGGCTGGGTCTATCTTACCACAATTTAAAACAACAGTTTTTCTTTGTTTGTTTTTTTCCCCCCCTTACCAGAGCATTGCTCAGTCCTGGGTGATGGTGGTGCAGGGGATTGAACCTGGAACTTGGGAGCCTCAGGCATGAGAGTCTCTTTGCATAATCATTATGTTATCTTAAACCTTAAACAACAGTTCTTAATTCTGACACTATAACCCATCTGTGTATGTGCATTCCAAGGACACAGGGGTCTCAGAGAAGAGGACAGAGATGTTTGTACAAGCCTTTTCTTTTCTTTCTTTCTTTCTTTCTATCTTTACTTGACAAGACAGAAAGAAATTGAGAGGGCAGGGGAGGTGGAGAGGAAGAGAGACACCTGCAGCACTGCTTCATTGCTTATGAAGCTTCCCATCTACAGGTGGGAGCTGGAACTCAAACCTGGGTTCTTGTGCATCTATGCATTCAATCTGGTGTACCACCACCTGCCCCCACTCCCCCTCCAAAAAATTAAAGACCATCAGGAGGACAGGGGAGACAGCATAAGGATTATGCAAAAGACTCCAAGGTCCCAGGTTCAAGCTCCATCACCACCATAAGCCAGAGCTGAGCAATGCTCTGGCAAATAATAACAACAATAATAAAATAAATACCATCAAGAAACAAAGCAGGGGTGTGGAGGGTAGGCAGTGGTGCACCCAGTTAAGTGCACATAGTACAAAGCACAAGAATCCATGCGAAGATCCTGGTTCCATCCCCTTCACTTGCAGGGGGGGTCACTTCATAAGCAGTAAAGCAAGTCTGCAGGTGTTCTCTGTCTTCCTCTCTATGTCCTCTCCCGCTCTCAGTTTTTCTCTGTACTATCTAATAAAATGGGGAAAAAATAAAAGCCTCCAGGAGCAGTGGATTCGTAGTGCTGGCACTGAGCCCTACGTCATAACCCTGGAAGGGGAAATAAAGAAAGAGAAAAAGAAGCAAAGTAGTAGTTACTTCTGTGCGGCAGGAAGTGTACATTTGCTTTTATGTCGTTCAGATGTTTCTTACTGCTTTCTAATGAATGTGTATTAGTCAGTTTGTGCTGGAGAAATGACAAATCAATGGAAAGGCTGAGAGGTAGCATAATGGTTATGCAAAAAAGATTCTCATGCCTGAGGGTCCAAAATCCCAAGTTTAGTCCCCAGCACCACCATAAACCAAAGTTGAGTAGTGCTCTTGTAAATAGGTAAATAAAAAATAATAATAATAAAGAGGGAGTCGGGCGGTGGTGCAGCAGGTAATGCACACATGGCGCAAAGCACAAGGACTGGCATAAGGATCTGGGTTCGAACCCTGGCTCCCAACCTGCAGGGGTGTCACTTCACAAGTGGTGAGGCAGGTCTGCAGGTGTCTATCTTTCTCTCCCCCTTTCTGTCTTCCCCTCTTCTCTCCATTTCTCTGTCCTATCCAACAACAGCGACAACAATAATAACTACAACAATAAAAAACAAGGGCAACAAAAGGGAATAAATAAATAAATATTTTTAAAAAAGAAAAAAAGAAATAAAGAAAAGAAGGGTGGGGGTAGATAGCATAATAGTTATTCAAAGAGGCTCTCATCCCTGAGACTCCAAAATCCCAGGTTCAATCCCCTACCACCACCGCCATAAGCCAGAACTGAGTAGTGCTCTGGTAAAAAATAAATACTTAAATAAATAATAAACCAGGGACCAGTTGGTGGCGCACCTGGTTGAGCGCACATCTTACAGTGTGCAAAGACCCAGGTTCGAGCCCCTGGTCCCAACCTGTGAGGGAAAAGCTTTGCAAGTGGTGAAGCAGGGCTGCAGGTGTCTGTCTCTCTCCCTTCCTATCACTCCCTTCCCTCTCAATTTCCAGCTGTCATATCCAATAAATAAAGATAAAAAAGAAAATAATAGGGGCTGGGTGGTGGCGCACCTGGTTGACTGCACATGTTACAGTGCGCAAGGACCTGGGTTCGAGCCCCCAATCCCCATCTGCAGGGGGAAATCTTTGCGAGTGGTGAAGCAGTGTTGCAGGTATTTCTCTCTGTCTCTCTCCCTTTCTATCTCCCCCTACCCTCTAGATTTCTGGCCGTCTCTATCCAATAAATAAATAAATAAATATAATTTTAAAAGAAAATAATAATAATAGTAAACCAAAAATAAAGAAAAGAAGAAATAAATTAATGGCAAAAGGATTGTGAGCTCAGTGCAGAGGCCTTAGATCCCTTCTGGGCCAAGCTTCACCACCTAGGCCCCAGCAGGTGCTCCTGAAATGAATCAGATGGGCCTACCCAGCACCTGGCCTGAGTGCAAAAAAAAGCCAGGAGCAAGACCTGTGATTCAGAAACTGTCACCAAAGGCATCAGCCGCAGTTCTGTCGAAATTTGGGGGACACAGACAGCCGCCACATCCAGACATGTCAGAGGCGTGACAGGCACTTAGGGTCAGACTTGAGCTTCTTATTGGAAGAGGATGTGGTTGACAAGCCTGATTCATAAGGGTCTAGCTAGACGGGCCAAGGCACAGTTTGTATCACATGCCTAACAGAGGTATGAGAAACTGAGCAGGGCTGGGGTGACAGCATAATGATTATGCAAAAAGACTTTCATGCCCGAGGCTCCAAAGACCCAGGTACAATCCCTGGTACCATCATAAACAACGGCTGAGCAGTGCTCTGGTTAAAAAAATAAGGGGGGGGAGGGCGGTGGTGACACACCGGGTTGAGCACACATTTAACTATGCACAGGAACCAAAGTTCGAGCCCCACTCCCCACCTGCAGGAGGGACAGTATAAGAGTGGTGAAGCAAGTGCTGCAGATGTCTATCTCCCCTCTGAGAAATTCTGAGAGAATTTAATTCTCTCAAATAAAAATAGGAAGAAAAAAATAATAAAAGGAAAAATGGCCACTGGCCGTGGTGTATTCAGCAATAACTCTGGAGGAAAAAAATATATATTAAATGGGAGGGGGCAGGTAGGCAGTGGCCCTTCCAGTATAGCACACACATTACCATGCACAAGGACCCAGGTTCAAGCCCCTGATCCCACCTGCAGGGAGAGAAGCTTCACAAGCAGTGAAGCAGCACTGTCTCTAGTCTCTCCCTCTCTCTCCCTGCCTTCTCTACATGTGATGCCCAGGATTGAACTCAGAACTTCATACTTGAGAGTCCAACATTTTATCGTCCATGCCACTGTCCAGGTTATGTCAAATCGTATATATGTATTTATGTATTTATTTGATTTTTTACATTACTTTATACTTATTTATTTATTGGACAAAGAGAAATTGAGAGAGATGAGGAAGAGAGACAGGAAGAGAATGGGAAAGAGACAGGAAAAGAGAGAGACATTTGCAGCACTGCTTCACTGCTGAGAAACCTTCCCCTTGTAGGTAGGGACCAGGGGCTTAAACCTGGGAACCTGGCTCCTTACACACATGCACTCAACCAGGTACACCACTGCCTGACCCTAAATTTTATTTTATTTTATTTGCCTCTAGGGTTATCGCTAGGGCTCCGTGTCTACACTGCGAATTGACTGCTCCTGAAGGCCATTTTCCCCATTTTGTTGCCCTTGCTGTTACTGTTACAATTGCTGTTGTTGTTGTTGGATAGTACAGAGAGAAATGGAGAGAGGCAGGGAAGACAGAGAGGGGGAGAGAAAGGCAAACACCTGCAGACCTGCTTCACCACTGTGAAGAGACCCCCCCACCCCCGCAGGTGGGGAGCTGAGATTCAAACCGGGATCCTTGGGTCAGTCCTTGTTCTTCGCACCATGTGCACTTAACCCGCTGTGCTACTGCCTGACCCCCCAATTTTATTTTTTATTACACTTAGTTTGAGAAGGGTTGACATCTCTGAGACCATGCTCACATGTTTTCACGACTCTGGGTCAAATTTTTCATACACACACACACACACACACACACACACACACACACACACACACACACACGGAGAGAGGGAGGAATGGGCCGAGACCATAGTACTTGGACATGTCACTAAACCTCCTTGGTTGTCATTTCCTCAGTCACTAAAAAAAGGAGCTCAATTCCCTGGTCTCCCATCTCTGTCCTGCCAACCATTGACATTGTACCTTACTAAGCATTCCCACCTACACAACAGGACACTGCATTGGCATCCTTACTGCTGGGTTGTAGATTCACTTAGTCAATAATTGGCACTAAGGGGAGTCGGGCTGTAGTGCAGCGGGTTAAGCGCAGGTGGCGCAAAGCACAAGGACCGGCATAAGGATCCCGGTTCAAACCCCGGCTCCCCACCTGCAGGGGAGTTGCTTCACAGGCGGTGAAGCAGGTCTGCAGGTGTCTATCTTTCTCTCCTCCTCTCTGTCTTCCCCTCCTCTCTCCATTTCTCTCTGTCCTATCCAACAACGACAACACCAATAATAACTACAACAATAAAAAACAACAAGGGCAACAAAAGGGAATAAAATTAAATAAATATTTTTAAAAATATTTAATAAAAAAATAATAATAATTGGCACTAAGAAAAATCACCTGATGCCCAGTAAGGGCATCAGCTACAGAAAAAACCCCAAGAATGAAAGGGTTTTGATTCACCTGTGCATGACAAAGAGGCCAAGTCTCACCCTGAGAGGTCAATGACTGCATTCTCCTAGTTAAAGATGAAACTTTAGATCCTGAAATAAGAGATGCTGGAAGGTCTCTCTCTTCAGGAGAGATGGACTCAGGGTTGGGAAGAACTTTAGAAATGATCAATGCATAAGGTCACCCAGCCTGTCTAAAGAGTGTGGTGAATTCCCTGCTTTCCAGGAAACTCTTCCCTCTCTGACAGACTCTCTAGCTACAAGGCTGACTCCGGCAGTGAGGAAGGTAGCCGAGTGGTGGGGCACAGGACACACATGCATGAGTCCCAGGGCTCATCCACCAGCACAGGACACAGAGAAATTGAGAGGGTAGGAGAAGACAGAGAAATCGAGAGACCTGTGGCACTCTTCACCACCCATGAAGCTTCCCCCTACAGGTGGGGACTGAGGGCTTGAACGTCGAACCTTGCACATGGTCATATGTGCACCACCACCAGGCCCCATAAGTAAATTGTTAAAAATAAGACATGGGGTAGAAGGCATACCTAGCCATACATGAGGACACTGGTTTGAGCCTCTGGCCACCTTATGGGAAGGGTTCATATTAGGTGGAGCAGTGCTAGGGTGTCTCTTCTCTCTCTCTCCTTCTTTGTCTCTAACCCTCCATCTAAAGAGAAAGAGACAGAGAGTTCAGCATTCAGGCAGGGTTTTTTTTTTTTAATTTTTTTTCCTTATTTATTTATTTATTTATTTTCCTTTTTGTTGCCCTTGTTGTTGTAGTTATTATTGTTGTTACTGATGTCGTCATTGTTAGATAGGACCGAGAGAAATGGAGAGAGGAGGGGAAGACAGAGACGGGGAAAAATAGACACCTGCAGACCTGCTTCACCGCCTGTGAAGTGACTCCCCTGTAGGTGAGGAGCCGGGGGCTCGAACCAGGATCCTTACGCCGGTCCTTGCGCTTTACGCCATGTGCGCTTAACCCGCTGCACCACCGCCCGACTCCCCAGGCAGGGTTTTAAAGAGAGAGAGATGCGGGGAGGAAATGAGAAAGCTCAGCATGGTGAAATCATGTAGGTGCAAAATCCCAGAGAAACCCAGGCAGCAAAATAATAATAATACATCTATTAAAATATCTATTTTAATGAGAGAGAGATAGAGAGACTAGAGTACAACTCAGACTCAGCTCTGGTTTCTGGTGGTGCTAGAGGTGGAACCTGGAACCTCAGGAGTCTCAGGTATGAAAGTCTTTTTGCATGACTATTATGTTGTCTCCTCACCTCCTTATGACTTTCCACCCTTAACCAGCAACTACATAACAACTGTCACCTACCTCCTCCACCTGTCAGTCCTTCCTCATTGTCTTCTCCACCTTTTCCTTCAGAACTTCACATGTCCTGTTCTGTCACAGGAGTCCCACACCCCTCACAATTGTGGTCACCCTGCTCAAGGACCCTGTGCTGGTCAGCATCGCTGGGGAAACCTGGGATCCATATCTCAGTGTTTTGGGTCGGGAAGGTCTAGACCCAGAGGCTTCAGTGCAGAATGAATGAGTGAATGAATGGATGAAGTAGCTCAGCCAGTGTTAGGAGATGGCAGAACCAATAACGAAAGTTCAGATGATATTCTCTCTTCCAAGTGGAGCTCATTGGTGTGTGTGTGTGTGTGTGTGTGTGTGTGTGTGTACATGCATATGGCATGCCTGTCTAGACCCTTCTCCTTCCTGGAGAGATAAGGTCATAAGAAAGCTCTCCCTCTTGCCACCTGGGGTATAGCAAGGGCTTATTGCCTGCACAACTCCATCGTTCCTAAAGACACACACGCACACTCACATGCACACACACACATTTTTTCTAAATATTTACTTATTCCCTTTTGTTGTCCTTGTTGTTTTATTGGTGTAGTTATTATTGTTGTTGTTACTGATATCGTTGTTGGATAGGTCAGAGAGAAATGGAGAGAGGAGGGGCAGACAGAGGGGGGGAGAGAAAGAGAGACACCTGCAGACCTGCTTTACCACTTGTGAAGTGACTCCCCTGCAGGTGGGGAGCTAGGGCCTTGAACCAGGATCCTTCCTGTGGTCCTTGCGCTTTAGCACCACATGCGTTTAACCCGCTATGCTACCCCCTGACTCCCTACACACCACATATTTTTGAATAAAGCTTGCCCAGGCAGGAAGTAGATAGCATAATGGTTATGCAAAGAGACTCTCGTGCCTGTAGACACCCTTATAGTCTGACAGAGCAAGGTGCTCTGGACCCACCCAAACTATCTCTTGTCCTGGTTCTAGAACCAAGCATGGGTTTGAAAAAGCGAGGGAGATGGCATAATCATTCTGCAAAAGTTTTTCATGCTTGAGGCTCTGAGGTCCCAGGTTTAGTCCCCAGCACCACCATAAGCTAGAGTTGAGCAGTGCTATGGTCTCTCTCCTCTCTCTCTTTCTCCCCACCCTTCTCTGTGTGTATATCTTCCTCTCTGGATCTTCTTCATAAAGAAATAAATAAAATAAAGAGCAGATTCACTCTTTTCCCATAAGAAGCAGAGCAGTGTGTGTGTGTGTGTGTGTGTGTGTGTGTGAGAGAGAGAGAGAGAGAGAGAGAAACATTTTATTATCAGGCACCAGTCATTTGCCAATGATATCTGATGACCAGTGGGGGTTTTCCCCACTTGGGTTTGTGGCTGGGGGTCCCAGCAGCTTTGTCCTCACCTTCCCATGTACTGGCCTTTCTGCCCAATAGTTTTCAGTGAGCTTTGAAGCCACTTTCCTCCCTCCCTCACTTGGGCTGTGGTGTAGATCCGCCCCAAGTGAGTCAGGCAGCAGAGCTGGGGGAATAAAGCAGAGAGGTCCTCTCCTAGCCAGGCCTCTGACCTGCCAGCCTGGTACACAGCTACATAAAGATAAACACACACACACACACACACACACACACACACACACACACACACACGGCATCAGTGGGGAGGGTGACAGAGGCATTCTCTCTGAGAACAGAGTTCAAAGGAGAAACTAGGGTGACACAGCCCGGCAGGTCTGAGCTGGCCTGGGGTTTTAGCTCTGGAGGAGCGAGTGCCTCAGACCGGGACCAATTAAAACCTTTTAAAGTAATTGTTCTCCTGCCTTCTTTCAAAGTTGAGAGCTAATCGCCTTTCATTCTTCCTCCCATCCCATCATTTTCAATTAGACCCCTCACTTCTCCCTCTGCCCCATCTGGCCCAGCACAGAAATGTTCCAACATGTGTCTGTGCAGACATGTGTATGGAGTTGGGGACAGGGAGGGAGGGGGCCCACACTTGCTTTGCTTGAACAAAGTCACTGCAGCTCTGTCACCACACCCCCCACCCCCAGCAGAGGAGAGCATCCGGCCAGGTAGTAAAAGTTTCAGGAGCCCAGCACTGGGAGGAGAGTCCACTGGCCTCACAGCTGCAGGTGGGCAGCCCCCCTCCCCCGCAGGCCCATAAACGTTTTATGATTCTCTGCAATGTGACACATCAAGGTGACATCACCTGTCCACCTTCATTCTTCCTTCCCTTCGATGCTCCTCCCTTTGGGTCCTTTTGGAAGAAGGTTCTAGAAGGCCTTAAGGTTTTGAACAGTGGGGTGGGGTAAGGTAGACAGTGGAGCCCCCCCCCCCCCGTTGGTGAGAGTATACCAGCTACTGAATGAAAGCTCTCAGGTAGTGAAGGTGACCATGACCTTGACCGAGGCTTGGAGCGCACCTTTCAGACAAAACAAGCTGCTTGTCGCCTTTGATTTGATTTTAGCTTATTAATATTTTCTCTCTACTTTGCCTCTGCTGCCTCTGAGCATTTGCGGGAGAAGGCACCCCAACCTGGGCTTCCCGGGGCGCAGACAGCTCCCCCATGGGTGTGGGGGGGGACTGGTGGCCGGCCGCGGGCTGCGACCCGGACCCAGGCCTGCAGACGCCGCCCGCGCCCCGGCGCTCCCCATAATGGAAGGCTGAGCTCCATTAAAAGTTATTTTAGGAATTCCACAAGCCCACCGCCACCTCTCCTCCTCCTCCTCCACCACCACCACCACCACCACCGCCACCACCACCCCGGTGGAAAATTTAGGTAAATGAGTCAAAATAAAGCCACCGTTTCTTAATAAGTATGTTTGGAGTTTCGCTCTGAAACCGGGACTTAAAAGCTCCCAGTGTTCTCCTCTGTGCAGAGACGACTATTTTTACCAGATTGAGGACGAATGCAGCTCCCCGCCCCCACCCCAGGGCAGGCCGGGCGCTGGTGTCGCCTGGCCCTCTCCAAAGTGTCCCCTCCAAAGTGACCCCGGGGTGAGCCCAGGGTAGTAGGCGGGGTGTGGGTCTCTGCGCGGGACCCTTCCCCTCCTCCTGCACCCAAGGAGAGGCTGAGGGTCCGGGCGTGGGATCCGGAGTTGGTTGAGTCTGTGGAGGGAGTAGGGGGGGTTTCCATGGGCAGCGGGGGTCCCGGAGGAGGCTCCCCGGGTGCACCCGAGGGTGGGGAGCCCTGGCTGTCCCGCACAATAGCTGGTGGAAAATTCCCGGGGCGGGGTGGGTGTGGGGCTCGCAGCCCCCTCCCCAAGCTGCGGGGGTCGGAGGCCCGCGCCGATGGCCGGGCAGCACAGCTGGTGACTCAGCCGGGTGGCGGTGGCGGCGCGCGGCCCGGGGCGGGGGGGGGGGGGGGTGCTGGTTCTGCGCGCGGCCGGGCGGCGGGAGCGCGCGCGGGGGGAGGCGCCGGGCGGAGACCGGGTCGGGCCAAGCGCCGTCTGCCCGGCGCCGCGCTCCCCGCGCCCGCGCCGCCTCCCGGGGCGCCGCAGGTAGAAGCCGAGGCGGGGGCGGGGGCCACCCGAGGGCTCAGGTTCCAGCCTCGGGGCGCGGCCGGCCGCGGGCCCCGGGGAGCCTGGGCAGGCGGCAGGAGCCCGGGTGCCAGCGCCCCTGCTCCGCGCGCAGCCGCAGCCGCAGCCGCGGGGCGCCCCCAGTCGGGCGCCGGGGCGGGAGGCCGAGAGGGCTCGGGGGGCGCGGGGGCGCGGCCGGCGGGGACTCCGGGCGGGGCGGGCCGCGGTGGCGGCGGCGGCGGCCTGTAAACCTTAATGACAGCAATCGAGCCTGTCTGCGCCGCTGACTCACACGGTGACCCAGCCTCCAGTCACCCGCCGCCTCCCGCCGCCCTCTGGCCTCAGTTTCCCCGGCCGCCGCCGAACAATGAGGCCACTGTGCGGCCTTCATTCCTCCCAGCCCATTCATGGGGCGCTCCGCCGCCTCCCCGGGGCCAGCCTGGCCGGCGCGCTTTCAATTATCCCTGGGGGGCCAGCTCCCCTGCCGGTTTTGAGGTTTCTTTTCTTTCTTTCTTTCTTTCTTTCTTTCTTTCTTTCTTTACCATTGGACAGCTCATCTCTGGTTAATGGTGGTGTTGGGGCTTGAACTTGGGGCTTCAAGCTCAGGCACAAGTCATTTGCATAACCATTTAAAAATTTTATTTAGGTTGGAGGGATGGGATAAAATTACATATATTTAAATTTTTATTATCTTTATTTGTTTATTGGAATAGAGACAGCCAGAAGTCGAGAGGAAGGGGGAAACAATGAAAGAGACAGACACCTGCAGCACTGATTCATCACTTGCAAAGCTTTCCACCTGCAGGTGAAGACGGGGGCTCGAACCTGGGTCCTTGAGCACTGTAACATGTGCTCTCAACCAGGTGTGCCACCGCCTGGCCCCGTATATATAATTTTTTTAACTAGAGCACTGGTCAGCTCTGGTTTACAGTGGTGTGGGGATTGAACCTGGGATTTTGGAGCCTCAGACTCTTATGCTATCTATCCCTGCCCTTTTATACTTTATTTAAATGAGAGATACTGAGAGAAAGACACAGAGACCAGAGCACTGCTCGGTTCTGGCTGAATTCTGGTGCTGGGAAATGAACCTGGGAGCTCAGAGCCTCAGGCATGAAAGTCTTTTCATAACCATTATGCTGACTCCCCAGCATAACGGGAGCACTGCTCAGCTCTGGGGTATGGTGCTATGTGAGCTTGAACCCCAGACCTTGGAGCCTCGGTTTAGAAGCATGACTACTATGCTGTCTCCTCTGCCTTGGGCCTCTTCTTTCTCCCTAGGAGCGGAATGTTTGGAATTTGCTCCCTTGCAGCTCTGGTGATGCTGCTTGTAAAGCACACAACACTCTTGACTCAACCGTCTGAATCTGGGGCTTTTCACAGACGCTGGGAGCTTTATGGGTCTGCGTGGCTGCAAACTGGAGCCCCTACTAAGGGCCAGGCAGGCTGACTTCGTAGGCCAGACCTGAGTATCAGCCTTGTGTAGGAAGAAAGAGATCACATTACTGAGACTGTCTACAGGGTAACCTCTGCATCAAAGAAGCCAGATACAAAACAATACGTACATTTTAAATTAAGAAAAAAAATTGTTTTTCCCAACAAAGCACTGCTCTGCTCTATTTGATAGTGGTGCTAAGGATTGAACCTGGGACCTCAGAGCCTCAGGAATAAAAGTTGTTTGCATAACCATTGTGCTGTCTCCCAGATGAAAGAATAGGCATTTTATAACAGGGTGGGGGTGGTGGGCTGTTAATACCTTTTAAAACCTTAAGACAGACACATCAAATCCACAATCCACTGAAAACCCATCACTTTGTGGGGGTGGGGAGGTGGGGGAAGGGCTGGGACTGGAATGAGGTACAAAGAACTCTGTGGGGTGCCAGAAATGTCCTCTTCCTTATCTTGATTAAAGTGGCTCCATGGGTGTTTACAGATGTCAAACCCACCAAACTCTAAACTTCACTGGGTGTATTTTATTGTGTGTGGATTGTGTCACAATAAATGGAGTCCATTAGTCTCAAATCTGAAAGCTTGGTCAAGGTCATAGAGCTAATCAGTCTTTTGCATCATAACAGTAAGAATACAGGGACAGAAAAGCCAGTGTAACTCACACATGCATCTGTGTATAGACACAAATTTCACAGGCATGTACTGTGCACACTTCCCATCTCTCTGGGCAGGGACGGGAATTGAGGAAGAAGTGTCGGCTGGCTGAGGATTCCACAAAGAAGTCATCGCAGGTGCTGCTGACTAAAAGCCTCCAAACTCCTAATACTGCAGTTGCAGTCACTGCTCCCAGGATGCAGCGGAGGAAGCCAATGGCCAGAGGGGAGTGCCCACCCATCAGTGGACCTCGCCTGAGGTCATCACTGGGACACAGGTGTGATAATCTGCAAAGACTTTGTAGGTCGGGGACTAGGCTGTGGCCTGGGGCTTATTGATCTCCAAGTGTCAGTAAGGTGGAGGAAGTGTCTGCTTGGGTACATGAGGTGCTGGGAAGTGCTCACTCAGGTGGGTGCTTGATTTAACCTAGGTCATTGTTGTCCTTGGGCAAGTCCTTTGCTATGAAGGTATGCAGGGGTAGAGGGGTGGGGAGGGTTGGTTGTTATCTGAACTCTCAGCTCAGTCCCACATCTCCTAGTCTGGAGCTTTTTGGAAGGTTGATTGGGGGTAGGGGAAGGATTAAGTGATTTCCTGGGGCCTTGCTTCCCCAGCAGAACCTCAGAGTGGATTCCTGGGGTGCTTGTCTTTCTCTCCCTCCTTTATAAGATTTATCACTTAATGCCTCCAAGGCTTTGCTGAAGCTTCACACTATGTGACTCCACTGCTTCTGGCAGGCTTTCTTTCTCTCTATTTTTTACTTTATTATTATTTGTCTCCAGGGTTATTGCTGGCGCTCGGTGCCTGCAGTACGAATCCACTGCTCCTGGAGGCCATTTTTCCCATTTTGTTGCCCTTGTTGTTACTCTTGTTGTTGGATAGGACAGAGAGAAATGGAGAGAGGACAGGAAGACAGAGAGGGGAGAGAAAGATAGACATCTGCAGACCTGCCCCTTCTCTCTCTTTTTATGAATTATCTACTGTATTTTTTAAATTTATATTTATTTGTTTATTCCCTTTTGTTGCCCTTGTTGTTTTATTGTTGTAGTTATTATTGTTGTCATTGTTGGATAGGACAGAGAGAGATGGAGAGAGGAAGACAGAGGGGGGGGAGAAAGAGAGACACCTGCAGACCTGCTTCACCGCCTGTGAGGCAGCTCCCCTGTAGATGGGGAGCCAGGGGCTCAAACTGGGATCCTTAAGCCGGTCTTTGCACTTTGTGCCACATACGCTTAATCCACTGCACTACCGCCCAACTCCCTCTGCTGATTTTTTTAAATTAATTTATTATTGGATAGAGCCAGAGAGAAATTGGGGGAAGACAGAAAGAGAGAAACCACAGCCCTGCTTCATGACTCATGAAGCTTTCCCCTGTAGGTGGGCACCAGGGTCTTGAATCTGGGTCCTTGCACATTGTGGTGTGTGCACTTAATGAGTGTGCCACCTCCTGGCCCCAGGTTTTTCTTTTTCTTTTTTTTTTTTTTAATTTTTTCCTTTTTGTTGCCCTTGTTTATTGTCATCGTTGTTGTTATTGTTGTTACTGATGTTGTTGTTGGATAGGACAGAGAGAAATCAAGAGAGGAGCAGAAGACAGAGAGGGGGAGAGAAAGACAGACACCTGCAGACCTGCTTCACCTCCTGTGAAGCAAACCCCCTGCAGGTGGGGAGCCAGGAGCTCAAACCGGGATCCTTAAGCCAACCTCAAGTTTCATGTTATATGTGCTTGACCCACTGTGTCACCTCCCAGATCCCTGGCCCCAGGTTTTTCTTTTTCTTTTTATTTAAGATTTTATTTATTTATGAGAAAGATTGGAGGAGAGAGAAAGAACCAGACATCACTCTGGCACATGTGCTGCTGGGGATCGAACTCAGGACCTCATGCTTGAGAGTCCAAAGCTTTATCACTGCGCCACCTCCCGGACCATCTCAGGTTTTTCTAATCTCGATTCTGTGTCACCAGGAGACATCCTGTGGCACCACTGTGAGGGGGACACACTTTCTCCTGGAACCTGCCTGTCTGTCTGAACTCTAGTCTTTCTGACTAGGCATCTGCCCCCTCTGGGACTACTTTCCTCTCTGCTTGCTCTTGTTTGCCTGTCTGTCCAGACCTTCCTCTCACCCACCAAGGAATAATCACACAAACAGAAGGGCTTCCCTGAGCTGATGCCATATTATCACCTGCCAGTTGCCATCGTGTTGGGGACAGGCAGCCCCACTTCCGGGTAGCATAGTCTAAGCCATGGAGACTGTCTGTGAGACACCCCTAGTTCCAGGCACTGAGAACGCCTTAATATCTGCCCCCATCCCACTGCTCAGAGGATGGCCAGCCAGGAAGATTTGGAAATTGTGAAAGAGAGACAGCATAATCACACAGAAGACTCTCATGCCTGAGGCTCTGAGAGCCCAGGTTCAATCCCTAGCACCATCATAAACCAGAGCTGAGCAGTGCTCTTACGTACCCCCCCCCATATCTTTCTGTACTTCTCTTTCATTAAAATAAATAAAATATTTTTTGTGGTCCGGGAGCTGGCACAGTGGATAAAGCATTGGACTTTCAAGCATGAGGTCCTGAGTTCAATCCCCAGCAGCACATGTACCAGAGTGATGTCTGTTTTTTTTTTCTCTCTCCTCCTATCTTCCTCATGAATAAATAAATAAAATCTTAAAAAAATATATTTTAAAAGCATAAATATAAGAATAGTAAGTAAATGGAAGGAGAGACAGCATAATAGTTATGCAAAAAGACTCATGTCTCAAGTCAATCCTCAGCACTACCAGAAGCCAGAATTGAGCAGTGCTCTGGAAAAGCAAACAACAACAACAACAAAATAAGAAAGGAAAGAATGAGGTGGGGTAGATAGCATAATAGTTATTCAAAAGACTCACATTCCTGAGACTTCAAAGTCCCAGGTTCAATCCCCCCCACAGTCACCACCACCACACCATAAACCAGAGGCGACAGGAGATAGCATAATGTTTATGCAAAGAGGTTCTTATGTCTGAGATTACGGAAGTCCCAGTTTCAGTGCTGTGGTTAAAAAAAGAAAAGGAATGAAGAAAGGAAGAAACAGTGGGAGGCCAGGCAGTGGTGCACCTGGTTGAGCGCACATGTCACAATGCATAATAACCCAGGTTCAAGCCTCTGGTGCCCACCTATAGGGGAAAGCTTCACTAGTTAGTGGTGCTTAAACCTGAGTCCTCATGCATGGTAACCTGTGAGCTCAACCAGGTAGGCCACCGCCCATGCCCCTCTCTGTCTTTATCTTCTCCTTCCCTTTCAACTGCTCTCTGTCCTATCAAAGTAAGTAAAGAAAGGAAAGAAGGAAGGAAGGGAAGATGGAAACAGCGGGGATGGAGTGGTTCATCTAGTAGACAGCACATTTTGCTGTGCTCAAGGACCTGAGTTCAAGCCCTTGGAACCACATGGAAGCACTTGCACCAGGGAACCTGTTGTGAATGGTGGAATGGTTCTGAGGCATCTCTCTCCCTTTGTCTCCCCCCATTTCTACTTGAAATTATATATCTCTCCACCCATGTGCTGGGGAGACAGCATACTGGTGATGCAAAAAGATTTTCTTTCTTTTTTTTTCCACCAGAGCACTGTTCAGCTCTGGCTTATGGTGGTGCGGGGGATTGATCCTGGGACTTTGGAGCCTCAGACATGAGAGTCAGTTTGCATAATCATTATGCTATCTACCCTCCACCCGACTTTCTTTTTTCTTTTTAAATTTTTTTATAAGCTTTATTTATTGGATGGACAGCCAGAAATCAAGAGGGAAAGGGGTGATAGAGAGGGAGAGAGACAGACACCTGCAGCACTGCTTCACCACTTGCAAAGCTGTCCCCCTGCATGTGGGGTCCGGGGGCTTGAACCCGGGTCCTTGTGCATTGTAACAGTGCGTAATAGTGTAACTAGGTGCACCACCACCCAGTCCCTGCAAAAGACTTTCATGCCTGAGGCTTTGAGGTTCCAGGTTTGATCCCCAGTGCCATTATAAGCCGGAGCTGAGCAGCACTTTGTGTGTGTGTGTGTGTGTGTGTGTGTGTGTGTGTGTGTGTGTGTGTGTTGTGTAAAATGCAGGCCTGGTGAGCTAGCTCACCCAGAAGCCTTCAGCCTTGTCCTGGGCACACCACATAGGAGTCGTACAGCACTGAGGGGTAGCTTTGATGCTATGGTATGTCTATGTTTCTCTCAGCTGCAAAAGTCTTTCTGAGGTGAAATGAAGTCTCAGTGAGGACAAAAAAGCACACTGCAGCATCTGTTAGTCCCTATGCTCGTGAGGAAATGTCACGGTCACATGCAGCTCAAGCCCTTTGAGTGTGACATCTTTGAATTTGTGGAAAGGGCACCTACTTTAAAAAAAAATTTTCATTTTATTTGATAGAATAGAGAGAAATTGAGAAGGGATGGGGAGATGTAGAGGGAGAGAGACAGAGACACCTGCAGCCCCGCTTCACCATTTGTGAAGCTTTCCCCCTGCAGGTGAGGACCAGGATATTGAACCTGCATCTTCAGTGCCACAGGCATGAAGGCCTTTCTGCATAACCACCATACTATCTCTCAGGGCACCTATGTGTGAGCCGTGACTCTGCCTACCCTCCACCCCTCCAACAGCAGAGCAGCCCCCGTACCTCCACCCCAGGCCTCTCTGGACTGTCAGACCTGGGCTTCCCCCGACACACAACCCCACTGAAAGACTGACCTATCCCACAGGGGGTCCCCACCCTTCCACTGCTCTGTGAGGCCCTCCTCTGGACCTGACTTAAGGCACAGCTTAGTGCACCCCCTCCCAAGCTTCTCTGGCATGATGACCTAGCCCTCACTGTCAGGGTCACCCCACACACACACACACATTCCCAAGGGCTGGTCTACACCTGCCATGGCCTGCCCTTGAGCTGAGTACTGGAGAAGCAGAGTGGAAAAGGCCATGTTCAGTCAGTGGGCATTGGCTGCCTATACCCTGAAGTCTACACACAGTGAACGGAACCAGGATCAGAGCAGCCTGGAGCAGACAGAGCCTGAGGTAGCAATCAGGGAGAACGTCCCAGAGGAGGTGGCACTACAGGAAGCCCCATGCCTGCACCTCTGAGCACTGTGACTCACAGCATGCTGAGCTCTGTCCCCTCTCACCCCAGTAAGGGAGGGCTTGGCCTGGGCATGAGACTGGCTGAGTCACAGCCTCGGGAGAGGGCGCAGGATCATCTCATCAGTCTGGGTGTTCATACATATCTGCCAGAGAGATTGGGGAGGTCGGTAGAGGGAGCACAGACGGGCTTCATGCTGTGAGCTGTCCAGTCATGGGGTCACCGGCTCACCCCTGACTCAGTGTCCTCGCCAGGAACAGAATCATCTAACAGGGATCCCTACCTCACAGTCAGAGTTTTTGCTTGTTTGTTTTCTGGCTGTTGGTGGTCCTGGAGATAAAACCTCAGACTTCCCACACATGAGTCCTGTGTGTGAGCTCTGTGCATCTACTCAGCCCTGTCGGATGGATTTAAAGTATTTCGATTTGGAAATCATTTAGAACAGTGTGCTGGAGGACCCAAGTTTAAGCCCCACGTCCCTAGCTGCAGAGAGGGAAGCTTCACCAGCAGTAAAGCAGTGCTGTAGGTGTCTCTCTCCCTCTCTAGCTATCTTCCCTTTCCTGCTTAGTTTCCATCTCTAGTCAATAAAAAAAGAAAAGAAAGAAGTAGAGAAAGAGCGAGAAAGGTGCTTGGTGGATGGTGTGTACACAGACCACACCACACACATATACTTAGCAGCCACTGGCGAACGGTGGAGCTCACTGGATACACCATAATGAACTTTTTTTTTTTTTTTAAGATTTTACTCATTTATTAATGAGAAATATAGGAGGAGAGGGAGAAAGAACCAGACATCACTCTGGTACATGTGCTGCCGGGGATTGAACTCAGGACCTCATGCTTGAGAGTCCGATGCTTTATCCACTGCACCACCTCCTGGACCATGAACTTTTTATTTTTCAAGGCAGAGTGTCCTGAAGATAACCCCACATCCATTCCCAGGATGCACTAGGCACCAAATAAATGCTTGTTGGGTTGACTATGACATCAGGGATTTGGGACTTGGACTGAACTGAAATGTTCAACCTTGAATTCTGGTGTGTGTGAGTATATACATATATTTACTTTTTTATTGTTTTATTTATTTTATTTTTGAGAGAGGTGCAGAGAGAGAAAGACACAGAGAGAAACACCAGAGCACTGCTCAGCTCGGGCTTATGGTGGTGCGGGGATTGAACCTGGGACTGCGGAGCCTCAGGCATGAGAGTTTCTTTGCATAACCATTATGCTATCTACCCCCACCCCATATATTTACTTATTATATAAACATTTTTATGTTTAACTGAAAAGCATCCAGTGAACCAGTTTGAGTTGAAGCCAAATCTACACATTTTTAAATCAACTTTTTTAATACAAGAGAAAAGAATTGAGAGGGGAGGGGGAGGGAGAGGGCGAGAGAAGAAGAGAGACACTACTTGTGAAGCTTTCCCTCTGTAGGTGGGGACTGGGTCCTTGAACCCCTGTCCCTGTGCATGGTAACTTTTATGCTCAATTGGCTGCGCCACTGCCGGGCTTCTTCAAATCTATGCTCTTTTTTTTTTTTTTTTTTTTAACCAGAGCGCTGATCAGCTCTGGTTTATGTAGGTGCAGGAGATTGAACCTGGGACTTTCGAACCTCAGGCATGAAAGTCTCTGTATAACCATTATGCTATCTACCCTTGCCCTCTATGCCCTGTCTAAATGCACTCCAGATGAAGCCGAATATAGTCAGAATATACTTTCTTCCAAACTGAAGCTTCCCTGGCCTTTGTTTTGGGGGGGGTCCCCTTCCCTCCTTCACCCCCTCTGGTCAGAACTCTGCCTCTAGTCCTAGCCTCCAGGTCTCCACTCCAGTACCCTGAGGACAGGCTCTTTTGCTCCAAGTGACACTCCATGTGTTCTTATCGCTCAGGGACATCAGAGCTGGGGATGAGTAGCCCTGCGGGACAGGTAGAGGTGAGGCCACTCGGGGCTGTGCGGGCAGGGGTGGAGCCCAGATCTTCCCCTGGAGCAACGAGCCTCTGCCTGCCAGAGAAAAAAATCTGCTGGCAAATTCCCTTTAGATGTCAAGGTAAAAAGGCTCATGGCATCATTAGTGCTCTCTGGGAATTTGCTGATAGTTCTTGGGAATAGCGGCTCATAGAAACAGCTCACTATTTACAGTCTTTCTCGCTCGCTCGCTCCTATTTCTTTAAAAGCTTTATTTTATTTGACAGAACACAAAGAAATTGAGAGAGAGAGAGAGAGAGAGAGAGAGGAGAGAAAGACACCTGCAGCACTGCTTCACCACTTATGAAGCTTCCCCCTGCAGGTGAGGACTGGGGGCTGGAACCTGGGTCCTTGTGCATAGCAATACAAACACTCAACCAAGTGTGCCACCACCTGTCTCCCTTTTTGAATCATTGAACATTCTATATTATTATTTTAAAGTGTATTTATTATTATTTTATTTGATAAGACAGAGAGACATTGAGAGGTGAAACTTGGTGAAGCTTCTCCCCCAGCAAGTGGGAACTGGGGGGCTTGAACCTGGGTCCTTGTGCAAGTTAATGTGTGCACTCAACAGGTTGTGCCACTGCCCAGCCCCTGCACACTCTAAATTATAAGATAGCATCTGCTGGGAGTCGGGCAGTAGCGCAGCGGGTTAATCGCACGTGGTGCAAAGCGCAAGGACCCGTGTAAGGATCCCAGTTCAAGCCACCAGCTCCCCACCAGCAGGGGAGTCACTTTACAAGAGGTGAAGCAGGTCCGCAGGTGTCTGTCTTTCTCTCCCCCTCTCTGTCTTCCCCTCCTCTCTCCATTTCTCTCTGTCCTATCCAGCAACGACAACAGTAACAACAACAATCATAGCTACAACAATAAAACAACAAGGGCCACAAAAGGGAATAATAATAATAAGAAAAAGATAGCATCTGCTGGGGCCAGGCAGTTGCACACATGCAATTTCTCTCTCTTTTAATATATTTTATTTATTTATTAATAAGAGGGATAGGAGGAGAGAGAGAAAGGACAAGATATCACTCTGGTGCATGTGCTGCCGGGGACTGAACTCAGGACCTCATGTTTGAGAGTCCAGCACCTTCTTCTTCTTCTAGCGTTTGCCCTTCTTCCGTAGCCAGTCAACAGCATCAGGTTGAGCCTGATGTAAAGTTTCGAGACCTCCTTTGAATCTGGAGAGGTGGCAGTCGTTGACTATGTGGGTCATAGTCTGTCTGGAGCCGCAGGGGCAGTTCGGGTCATCTCTGGCTCCCCAGCGATGGAACATAGCGGCGCACCGGCCATGGCCTGTTCGATAGCGATTGAGGAGGGCCCGATCATAACGTGCTAGGTCAAAGCCGGGTTGACGCTTGCAGGGGTCTGTGATGAGGTGATTGTTCTTTACCTCAGCTGACTGCCAACTCTGTTTCCAAGAGTCTGGAACAGAGAAGTTCAGTGTAGGCGTAGGGGACCAGATTGGGTGACGAGACGTCAAGCGTTGGACAGGGTGAGGGAAGATATCCGTGTATATTGGCAGGTCCGGTCGAGCGTAGACGTGGGAAATGAACTTAGATGATGCCACATCCTGAGGAATATCTGGCGGGGCGATGTTGCTAAGAACTGGCAGCCATGGAACCGGGGTGGAACGGATGGTTCCAGAAATTATCCTCATGGAGGAATATAATTTGGAATCGACCAGGTGGACATGGGGGCTACGGAACCATCCTGGGGCACAGTATTCTGCAGTGGAATAGCATAATGCCAGAGATGATGATCGTAGTGTGGAAGCGCTCGCGCCCCATGAGGAGCTGGCCAGTCTTGCAATGATGTGATTCCTCGCGCCCACCTTTGCTGCAGTTTTTATGAGATGTTCGTGAAATGACAGGGTGCGATCGAGAGTAACGCCAAGATAGACTGGCTGGGCTTCATGCCGGATTCTCGTATCACCAAGCTGCACATTAAGCTCATGCGAGGCCGAGGCATGGTGTAGATGGAAAACAGATGATACCGTTTTTGCAGTGCTAGGGATTAGTCGCCATTTTTTACAGTAATCAGATATCAGAGACATGTCTTTCGTGAGTGTTTGACCTCATGTTTGAGAGTCCAGCACCTTATCCACTGAACCACCTACCAGACCACACCGTACACCCACGTTCTCTATGCAAGGACTTGTGTTCAGCTCCCAGTCCCCATCTGCAGGAGGGAAAGTTCACAAGTGGTGAAGCAGTGCTGCAGGTGTCTCTCTGTCTCTCTCCTCTATCTTTCCCATGCCTCTCAATGTCTCTCTGTCTTATCAAATAAAAATACAAGTAAAAAAAAAAGGAAAAAAAGATAAAATATGGCTGCTAGAAGTGGTGGATTTATTGTGCAGGCTCTGAGGGTCAGTGATAACCCTGGTGGCAATTGAAAAAGAAGTAGAAAAGAAAGGAAACAAGGGCCTAGGCAGTAGTGCGCCCAGTTAAGCGTGCATATTATGCAGTGCAAGAGCCTGGGTTCAAGCCCCCGCTCCCCACCTGCAAGGTATCAGTGAAGCAGGTCTGCAGGTATCTGTCTTTCTCTCCCTCTCTACCTCCCCATCCTCTCTCAATTTCTCTGTCCCATTTAATTAAAGAAAGGAAAACAAATTACCTACTATTGGTTTTAGGTTTAATTAATTAATTATTTTTTAAAAACTTTATTTATTATTGGATAGAGACAGAGAAATTGAGAGGAAGGGGAGATAGAGATGGAGAGAGACAGAGAGACACCTGCAGCCCTGCTTCACTACTTGTGAAGTTTTCCCCCTGCAGTTGGGGACCAGGGGCTTGAACCCAGGTCCTTGTGCACTGTAGTGTGTGCGCTTAACCAGGTGTGCCACCGCCTGGCCCCTATTCAACTTATTTATTGCCACTAGGGTTAACACCGGAAATCAGTGTCTACATGACTCCACCACTCTGGGCAGCGGTTTTTTCTTTTCTCTCTATGGAGGGTGAGAGATAGAGAGATGGAGAGACATCACAGTCCGGTTTCACCAACTGTGGAGCTTCCCCCTGCAGACTCTCCCATGTGGTAGCCCAGGGCTTGAACTCAGTGCCCTCTAGCAGGTGAGTCCTCTGGTTTATATTCTTTGTGTGAGCCTCAGGTGCAGGACCAGGCCCTGGAGACTCTGATTCAGTAGATCTAAGGGGTGAAATGGGGGGGGGGGGTTTGCATTTTACTTCTTTACTTATTTATGAGAGAGAGAACCAGAGCATCATTCTGACATATTCAATGCCAGGGATCGAACTCCAAATTTCATGCTTACAAGTCAGATGCTCTGCTCACTGCACCACTTCCCAGGTTTTAATCTGTCTTTGAACCCTTTTTTGGTGACTTTGGTCCCCTACATGAATTCTGTCATTTTCCCGGGCTATGACTTCAGCGGGTCATGGTGGGTTGAGCTTCTCATCCTACAGCTAATGAGCAAACAGCTGAACTGGGCCAATTTTTTCCTTTTCTTTTACAATACTTCCCCTTTTTTCTCATCCCCAGTTCAGCTTTTGTAGATGGTTACAGCTGTCTAAGTGTAAGTTCAGAGGTTTTGACCAAAGTCTCCCCAACACAGAAAGAGTGTGTTTTTAAGCATGAGTACTTAACATCTGTTTTGACTGCTGCTCAGAAGTCTTTCCTATTTAAATTCTGGTCCTTTGGGGGTATTGTAGAGACTTGAAGTTCGGATGATTGACTTAGCACCACAAAAGAGCTAAAGTCCCTTGTATCCCAGAAGCCGAGATGATTTTCTTTTCTTCCTTCCTTTCCTTTTTTCTTTTTCTGCCAGAGCACTGCTCAGCTCTGGGAACCCTGACTCCTCAGGCACGAAAGTCTTTTTACATAACTCTTATGCTATCTCCCCAACACCCCCAAGCTGTTTTCACACCACCCACAGGGCCATGAGCTGTGCAGCTGAGCACCATGGGCTCATCCACTTCCGTCTTCGGGTTTCCTCTTTTGTACAAAAGAGCCTGCAAATCCTGGGGGGGGGGTAGAGCACCCCACCTTCTCCTGAGGAGCTGGGTCAAAGGCAGGTATGTTTGGAGATCAGTATTTTCAGAAGTTGTTTTGCTTGCTTGTTTGTTTTGTTTTTGCCTCCAGAGTTATTGCTGGGGCTCAGTGGGTGCCTGCACTACAAATCCACTGTTCCTGGAAGCCATTTTTTCCCTTTTTGTTGCCCTTGTTGTTTATCATTGTTGTTATCGATGTTGTTGTTGTTGGATAGGAGAGAAATGGAGAGAGGAGGGGAAGACAGAGAGAGGAAGAGAAAGACAGACACCTGCAGACCTGCTTCACCGCCTGTGAAGCGACTCCCCTGCAGGTGGGGAGCTGGGGGCTCGAACTGGGATCCTTACACCGGTCCTGGTCTTTGTGCTTTGCTCCATGTGCGTTTAACCCGCTGCACTACTGCCTCCCCCCCCCATCTTTTCAGAAGTTATCTCTTTAAATACAAACTTGGGGTGGGACCAGGGAAACAGTAAAAACAATGATGCGAAAGATCCTGCCTGAGGTTCCAAGGTCTGAGGTTCAATCACCAGCACCAGCATAAGCCAGAGCTGAGCATGCTCTGCTCTCTCTGTTTCTCATTAAAATGAAATAAACACACACACATGTAAATTTTAAATTTATTACTGTTTTCTTAAAGCAGCCAGGGAAACAATTCCATAGGTAGAGTGCAGAGCTACTGTGCTGGCCCCCACACCCAAGTGTCCTGGTCTTTCTCATAGAGTAAACAGGCTCTGGAAGATGAGCTCAGGATTTGCATGTTTGAGGCCCCAAAGGTTCTAGGTTCAACTCCAGGCACTGCCCTAAACTAGAGCTCAGTATGACTTTGCTTTTTCCTCTCTGCGTCTCTCATAAAAATAAATATATAAAACAAACAAACAAATAAATACAATTTAGAGGCTGGGGAGATTACACCTGTGATTACACCAGACTTTCATGCCTGAGGCTCTGAGCTCTCAGATTCCATCCACAGCACCACCATAAGCTAGAGATGAGCAGTGCTCTGGTCTGTCTCTCTTTCTCCCTCTCATAAAAAAATAGCTATTTTAAAATAAACACAAGGGCTGGGAGGTGGTACACTTAGTAGAGCATGTGTGTCATAGCACACAAGGACAGGAATGCAAGCATCCTGACCCCCACCTGCAGGAGGGAAGTTTCATGAGCGGTGGAGCAGTGCTACAGGTGCTTCTCTTTCTCTCTACCTCTCCCCTCTCAATTTCTCTCTATCTTTATCCAAAGTAGCTAACTAATGGTGACTGGGCAGTATTGCACCAGGTTAAGCGTACATAGTATGAAGCACAAAGGCCTGTGCAAGGATCCGAGTTTGAGCCCCAGCTCCCTACCTGCAGGGGGGTCGCTTCATGAGCAGTGAAGCAGGTCTGCAGGCATCTTTTTCTCTCCTTCTCTATCTTTCTTTCCCCATTGAATTTCTCTCTATCCTAGCCTATATATATATATATATATATAATTTTTTATATTTATTTATTTACTTCTCCTTTTGTTGCCCTTGTTTTTTATTGTTGTTGTAGTTATTATTGTTGTTGTTATTGATGTCATCGTTGTTGGATAGGTCAGAGAGAAATGGAGAGAGGAGGAGAAGACAGAGAGGGGGAGAGAGAGACACCTGCGGACCTGCTTCAACGCCTGTGAAGGGACTCCCCTGCAGGTGGGGAGCCAGGGGCTTGAACTGGGATCCTTACACCAGTTCCTGTGCTTTGCGCTACCTGGCTTAACCCGCTGCACTACCACCCAACTCCCTATTTTTTTTTAATGGTGGTCCGGGAGGTGGCACTAGACTCAAGCATGAGGTCCTGTGTTCAATCCCCAGCAGCACATGTACCAGAGTGATGTCTAGTTCTTTCTCTCTCTCTCTCTCTCTTCCTGTTTATTTATTTATTTATTTATTTATTTATTTATTTATTTTACCAGAGCACTGCTCAGCTCTGGTGGTTCAGGGGATTGAACCTGGGATTTTGAAGCCTCAGGCATGAGAGTCTCTTTGCATAACCATTATGCCATCTACCCCTGCCCACTCTCTCTCTTCCTTTCTCATAAATAAATAAATAATATAAAATAAAATAAGGTCATAATAGTACTATTTGTAATTTTTCCCAAGCTAAAAATGATTTTAAAAAAAAAATGAAAAAAGTGGCCTCCAGGACTCCAGGAACAGTGGATTCCGTAGTGCAGGCACCAAGCCCCAGCAATAACCCTGGAGACAAAAAAAAAAAAGTAACTAACTAAATAAATAAATATCAAAACAAGTAAATACATGCTTTAAAAATCTAAATAAGCCTTAAATAAATAAATAGGAACTTGGAAGAACAGCCTTTAAGTTTACAGAGTCATTTATGAGGGTGGAGCCTTGTCTCAGGGGAACATATTTGTAGGGCAAGCCCGTGACCCTCCAGGGCTGCCCCACCAGGTCCTCTGAGTGGCTGAATGTGTGAGCCAGGGTTGGCCAGGCTCAACCTGCATCAGACAGAGCTCAGGCCTGGAGCCCCCAGTCTTTCCATGGCACTACGAGATGCTTCCCTAATGGGGGGGGTGATGTTGTGCTGTCCCCCTTCTTTGTTTCTTTTTCTCTCAGTCTGAACATAAGGGGGTGGAGAGTGTCCTTTGGCAGCAGTTGAAACACAGGTGCAAAGCCCCTACCAACCCCCCCCCCAAAAAAAAAAAAAAAGAAGAACACAACGCTTTGGGACCAGCAGGACAATTCACCTGGCTAGTGCCTCTGCTCCACCCTGTGCTTCGCCCAGTTTTGAGCCCAGTCCCCACAGCACTGGAGGCAGCTTTGGAGTTGTGGAGTCTTTTCCTGTATCTCTCTCTCTCTTTTTAAATATTTATTTATTCCCTTTTGCTGCCCTAGTTGTTTTATTGTTGTAGTTATTATTGTTGTTGTCCTTGTTGGATAGGACAGAGAGAAATGAAGAGAGGAGGGGAAGACAGAGAGGGGGAGAGAAAGATAGACACCTGCAGACCTGCTTCACCGCCTGTGAATCGACTTCCCTGTAGGTGGCGAGCTGGGGACTCCTCTCGAAAGGGATCCTTAGCCGGTCCTTGCTCTTTGCACCACGTGTGCTTAACCCGCTGTGCTACCGCCCTACTCCCTCTTTTTTTTTTTTTAAGTATTTAATTTATTTTTTATTTATGGGATAGAGACAGAAAAAAATTGAAAGGGAGAGGGAGATAGAGAGAAAGACACAGAGAAACACCTGCAGCCCTGCTTCACCACTCGTGAAGCTTTCCCCCTGCAGGTGGGGACCGGGGGCTTGGCCTCGTGTCCTTGAGCACTGGAACGTGTGCGTTCAACCAGGCATGCCACCACCTGGACCCACTTCTATCTCTGTCTTTCTATCTGAAAAAGTTGGCCTGAAGGACTGAGGCCCTGGTGATAATAAAAAAGAAAGAAAAGAAGGAAGGAAGAAGAGGAGGAACAGCAGCAGAAGCAGAAAGAGGAGAAAGGGGGGTAGGAGGAACATCCTCAAAACAAAGGCATTGACGTATATATAATCCCCTAGAAAGCTGGCGGGAGGGGGGTTGATATCTAGATCCTGGTGGGGTTGAAGTTGCCCCCTGTCAGTCTTTAACCTTTTTTCCTTCCTTCCTCCTTCCTCCTTCTCCTCCCCTCTCTTTTTTCTCTCTAACAAGAGGCAGCGAGAGAATAAAAGGCACCACAGCACCAAAGTTTCCTCCAATTCGATGGGGTCAGGACTCTTACACAAGGCACACCAGCAGCTGCTTCCATTTCTATCTCCCACTTGCCTCCCCCTTGCTCCCCTTCTGTCCTGGAAAAGCCCCTCACCTTGGAATGTGTCCACAACTCCTCTGCTTATGAGAATCTGACCCACTTAGCCCTTGAGGCTCTGTCCAACTCTGCTGTCAGTGACCCAGAGTTTGTTTCTTTCTCTCCTAGCTGCCCCTCCTCCTCCTCCTTTCCCTCTTCCTCCCCTCTCCTTCCTTCTCCCCTTCCATTCTCCTTCCCTCTCTCTCTCCCTCCCCTCCCCATCTCCTCTTCCCTTTTCTCCAGGGCCCTGCTGGGCTCTGGCAGGAGATGAACCTGGAATCCTTTTGCATAACCGCTAAACTGTCTCCTCAGCCCAGTTTTCTTATGTTGACAAGAGCACTGCTCAACTCTGGTTTAAAGTGGTGCTAAGGATTGAACCTGGGACCTTGGGAGCTTTGGGTATGAAAGTCTTTTTGTGGGTGGGGGTGGATAACATGGTTATGCAAAAGAATCATACCTGAAGCTCCAAAATCCCAGGTTCAATCTCCCACACCACCATAAATCAGAGTTGAGCAGTTTTCTGGTTAAAAAAAAAAAGAGAGAGAGAGACTCTTTGCAGAACCACTATGCCTCTCCCCAGCTCTGACTGTTCTTCCTGCCTTTGCTTTCCCCAAGATGGACCCCACTTCGTTCTCATGAGGACACCAGGATGCCTTTGAGGAGACACAGTGGAAGTGGAAGTGTGGGAGTCGGGTAGAGGCTCTCACCCCAGTATTATTTGGCACAAAGCAGAACAGAGAGACCTTTTCTGGCCTTTCCACCGCCCTCAACCCCACTCTCCTCTGCTCCTCCTTCCACACCGGAAACTGACTCCTCAGTTTTCCTCGGAAACTGGGTCCTTGTAAGGGGCTTCCTAGGGAGCAGATCTCACACTGGGTCCCTAGCCCACTGGGCCTGGTGGCAGGGGAACCCAGCTCCAGGCTGCAGGAGGCTGGACATGCCACATATTTATTTTCTGTGGCTTTGCTCAGGCCTCTGCAGACAGCGGATTTTTTTTGGTGTTTTTTTTTGTTTTGTTTTGTTTTTGTTTTTATTGAATCTGGCCCCAGAACTGCTGGGATTAGGCCTTGCTTGGCTATGCAGAGAGAAATAAGTATTCTGGGGGAAAAAGTTGCCCTCCTCTGCCTTTCCTTCTCCCTCCCCTTTCCACTCTCCCCCACGTGGTTTCTTTGTTTAAAAGTTTTCCAGAATGTACTAAGCTGAGGAAGAGAGCAGTGTTTTTCTGCAAAGCCCAGCGGGCTCCGTGTGGTTGGCATTGTCTTGGGCCCTCCCTGCTGCCTGGGCCCAGCTCTGGGAGGAGGCCACGGGGGACTCAGCCCCCTCCACCACCACTTAAGACTGCCCAGCACTGGGGCTGCCTGAGGGCTGTGGGGTCATCCCCTGGCCTGTCTGCAGCTCAGTCTGGGAAGGGAGCCCCTTACAGCCTGGGGGAGATCACTGGAGGCAGGGTGCTGAGGCCTGGGTAGGTTCTGAGCAGGCCAGGCTACCATCAAAGCCAGGTACAGTCAAGCTTCCATGAGGGGTTGAGACATTCCTGCTGGACCCCAAAAAGCAGGCTACCCAGTGCTTGGGGGAGACATGAGCTGAATCCCCAAAGAGACTTTCTGACTTGGCCCAGATTTCTGGTCCTCAGGGGAAACCCTCTGGGGACACATAGGACTTAGAGGAAAGGTGGAGGTCAGCCCCTGGAATGAGCTGAGATGACAGACTCCCCCAGCCCCTGCCCATTCAACCTGTTTCCTCTTTATTGATTTACTATTTTCTTAGTTGTTGCCTGCACAACAAATCCATTGCTCCCAGTGGCCATGTGTTATTATTTTTCCTTTTTGTTTCTGTCTTGTCTTTCTTCCTCCTCTTCCTTCTTCTCAATAGAGGCCGAAAAGTTGAGAGGGAGGGGGGAGAAATGGAGGAAGGGAGAAAGAGAGACACATGCAGTGCTGCCTCACTGCCCCTGACCCTTCCCTTGTACAGGTGGGGACCAGGGACTTGAACTCAGGTCCCTGCAGTAATGTGTGCACTCTACCAGGTCCCCTGCTTGCTCTTAAGGTCTGACAATTGGGTAGTTTTGTTCCTGTGACTTGCTGAATTGTGCACTCACAGCTTGCCTCTCCCAGGCTACTTAGAAGGAAGGGGAGAGGCTGACTGGGCCCTGGGGCTGAGGGCATGGTAAAATATTAATAGCTCATTTGAACAGTGTGCTGCTTTGCTATATTGGACCCAGGTTCAAGCCCAGCCTCCACCAGATTGGTTCCCTTTCTTTCTTTCCTTCCTTCCTTCCTTCCTTTTCTTTTCTTTTCTTTCTTTCTTACCAGAACACTGTTCATTTGTGGCTTCTGGTAGTGCTGGGGATTGAACCTGGCACCTTTGGTGCCTCAGACACAAAAAATCTTTTTGCATAATCATTATGCTATTTCCTCATCTCCCTATCATATTGAAGGTAGCTTCAGTGCTGTGGTCTCTTTCACTCTTTGTTTTTTTTTTTAATTTTTTTATTTCTATTTTTATATTTATTTTCCCTTTTGTTGCCCTTGTTTTTCATTGTTGTAGTTATTATTGTTGATGTCATCGTTGTTGGATAGGACAGAGAGAAATGGAGAGAGGAGGGGAAGACAGAGAGGGGGAGAGAAAGACAGACACCTGCAGACCTGCTTCACGGCCTGTGAAGTGACTCTCCTGCAGGTGGGGAGTGGGGGGGGGGCTTGAACAGGGATCCTTAAGACGGTCCTTGCGCTTTGTGCCACGTGTGCTTAACCTGCTGCACTACAGCCTGATTCCCTTCTCTCTTTGTTTTAATAATAATAATAACAATAATAGCACCAAACTGGGGATGGGGGAGGGAGATCCCCATCTCAAACATCCCAGGTAGTCCCTGCTTCATACAGAAGAACCAAGGTGGGGGCCTCACAGAGAGGCGGGGTACAGCTGGCTGTCAGGCGGGGGGAGGGTATGAGGGGCAGCACATCTGCAGGTGCTCCTGGCATTGGGGGAGGCAGGGTGGGATTGGGGGGACCACTTTGGACATAGGCTGTTGGCCTCTTGCCAGCGATTAGTTGCTGGGACAAAAGCCAGTGGCGCTGAGTCTGGCATTTCTTCATCTGGTTCCTGGTTCCTGGCTGGAGGCTCCCGTGTCTGGTCTGCGGGAGGAACCGCTTATCTCAGGCTGATAGTGGGTATTAATAATGAGGGCCCCAGTTCCAGGGCCTGGCAGATAGGCGGAGGCCAGCCTGTCCCCAGCCCCTTCCTCCAGGCCCTGCCAAATTCCTCAGCGCCCAGGGGATAAGATTAGCAGATCCTACTTCCCACAGGCGCACCTCCCTCCATCCCCTGGAATTCTCAGCCGGCCTCAGCTTTTAACTCCAATGGGGCTGGGAGCATAGAGACCCCAAGGCTGGGAGACAACCTGTTCCTTTTGTTGATGACTCTGCTTCCAGACCCTGGTGACCTGTCATCACCATCATCATCATAAAGAGGATTCCTACAGTGGGTCCCTGGGTGCCAACCCACCGGGCAGGAAGGAGGAGGGGACAGAGAAGTCAGGCCTGTCCCCTTGTCTCCACTTCTCCTGGCCCTGCTGCTGTGGCTTTGGCATGATGGTCTCAGGACTCCCCTACCCAGCTGTCCCCCAACTCCAAGCTCTGGTTATTTGGTGTGAATGTGAAAAAGGGATGTCACTCACCCAAGTACACACACATACACACACACACACACACACACACACACACAGACACAGACACACACACACACACACACACACACACACTCCCTGAATGGCTGGGACGGGCTGAGCTCCAGGGAGAATAATGTCTGCAGAGCAGTTAACATTCTCCGGAGCCAGGCGCCAGGAGCCGAGGATTCCTCCAAGTCCCTGGGCCGCCTGGCGCTGTGAGACCTTTGAGAAAGTCGCCTAACCTCTCTGTAAGGCTTCTCCTTTCTGACTCCATGAGATTAGATTAGTTTATCTCTGCAGAACCTGTCAGGAATGAGGCCAGGGAGAGGGCACAGGTCACCTCCAAGTCAAGGCATTCCCGAGTTCCTCTGGGGAGGGACAATAGGGCCAGCCCGCCCAGATCAGCTCTGCCCTGGGGCTGGAGGGCTCCTGGCCCCACCCCCACACTCACTGATGGCCTGTCCCTCCCCATTCCCAGCAGGTGACTGTCCTCACCTCCCACAGAAGCCTCCTTGAGAGACTGACTTTGACCTTCCCTCCCTCCCTCCCTCCCTCCCTCCCACCTTCTGTTTTCTCCTCCTCTTTTTAATTTATTTTGTTTTTATTTTAATGAAATACAGAAAGACATAGAAAAAACCAGAGCACTGTTTAGCTCTGCTTTATAGCGGTGCTGAAGACTGAACTTGGGACCCCTGAGACTCAGGCAGGGAGTCCTTTGCGTCGCCATTTTGCTGTCTCCCCCCCCTCCATCGCCTCTCACTTTCTTCTTCCCCTGCTTCTCTACTTTTGCTCCTTTACTTCTTCTTCTTTTTTAACCAGAGCACTGATAAGCTCTGGTTTATGGTGATGTGGGGGATTGGACTTGGGTCATTGCATCTACCTGCGAACAAGCCCTGGCCCTCTCAACTTACATTGAAAATGGATTCCAGAAGAATTTAAAGACGGGCGCTGTCTTTGTTGATCTCACAGCAGCCTATGACACGGTCTGGCACCGTGGTCTCCTAGTCAAGATCTCAAGATGCCGCCTCCATGGGTGGCCAACACTATATGGTTTCTTCTCCAAAACAGAAGATTCCGGGTGCATCTGGGTGACAAGTCTAGCAGATGGAGACTTGTCTCAAGTGGCCTCCCCCAGGGCTCTGTTCTGGCTCCTACGCTATTTAATATTTACATCAATGACCTCCCAGAAACTTCTTCAAGGAAGTTCATCTACGCCGATGACATCTGCTGTGCAACTCAGGCATCCAAGTTCGACATCCTCGAGGAAACACTCACGAAAGACATGTCTCTGATATCTGATTACTGTAAAAAATGGCGACTAATCCCTAGCACTGCAAAAAACGATATCATCTGTTTTCCATCTACACCATGCCTCGGCCTCGCATGAGCTTAATGTGCAGCTTGGCGGTACGAGAATCCGGCATGAAGCCCAGCCAGTCTATCTTGGCGTTACTCTCGATCGCACCCTGTCATTTCACGAACATCTCATAAAAACTGCAGCAAAGGTGGGCGCGAGGAATCACATCATTGCAAGACTGGCCAGCTCCTCATGGGGCGCGAGCGCTTCCACACTACGATCATCATCTCTGGCATTATGCTATTCCACTGCAGAATACTGTGCCCCAGTATGGTTCCGTAGCCCTCATGTCCACTTGGTGGATTCCAAATTATATTCCTCCATGAGGATAATTTCTGGAACCATCCGTTCCACCCCGGTTCCATGGCTGCCAGTTCTTAGCAACATCGCCCCGCCAGATATTCGTCGGGATGCGGCATCATCTAAGTTCATTTCCCACGTCTACGCTCGACCGGACCTGCCAATATACACGGATATCTTCGCCCACCCTGTCCAACGCTTGACGTCTCGTCACCCAATCTGGTCCCCTATGCCTACACTGAACTTCTCTGTTCCAGACTCTTGGAAACAGAGCTGGCAGTCAGCTGAGGTAAAGAACAATCACCTCATCACAGACCCCTGCAAGCGTCAACCCGGCTTTGACCTAGCACGTTATGATTGGGCCCTCCTCAATCGCTATCGAACAGGCCATGGCCGGTGCGCCGCTATGTTCCATCGCTGGGGAGCCAGAGACGACCCGAACTGCCCCTGCGGCTCCAGACAGACTATGACCCACATAGCCAACGACTGCCACCTCTCCAGATTCAAAGGAGGTCTCGAAACTTTACATCAGGCTCAACCTGATGCTGTTGACTGGCTACAGAAGAAGGGCAAACGAACGCTAGCAGAAGAATTGGAGCCTCAGCCATGGAGTGTTTCTTTGCATAACCATTGTGCTATCTACCCTACCCTTTCCTTCTTCCTCTTCTCCAAGATTTATTTTAGTTTATTTTTTAAAATATTTTATTTATTAGATATTTGATAGAGACAGAGAGAAATCAAGAAGGAAGGGAGAGATAAAGAGACACCTGCAGCACTGCTTCCTTATTCCTAAAGCCCCCACCCCCCCAAAGGTGTGCCACCGCCTGGCTCCCATTTTATTACCTGTGAGTTTCACATGAGACGGAGAGGACAAGAGGAACAAACCAGAACATCACTCCAGTACATGCAGCACTGGGGATCAAACAGGGAACCTTACAAACAACTGTCCAGTGCTCTGCCAGTGGAGCCACACCTCAGGCCACACAGCCTTCACCTTCTCTGAGGCCTGATAGACCTGCCTCTGATGCCAGACCTGGCTCTGCACTTGGTCACCCAGCTGGCCACCACCCCACCTTTGCTATAACTTCCTTTGCTCGGATTTATTTAAATTTTTTTTTAAAAAATTATTTATTTTTCCTTTTCTGTTGCCCTTGTTTTTATCATTGTTGTGGTTATTATTGTTATTGATGTTGTTGCCAGATAAGACAGAGAGAAATGGAGAAAGGAGGGGAAGACAGAGATGGGGAGAGAAAGATGCCTATAGACCTGCTTTACCGCTTGTGAAGCAACCCCCCTGCAGGTGTGGAGCCAGGGGCTCCAACCGGGATCCTTACGCCAGTCCTTAAGTTTCACGCCATATGTGCTTAACCCACTGAGCTATGTTCCGGCCCATATTTAAAAATTTTATTTATTTTATTTTTATTTATTGGATAAAGACAACCAGAGGGAGTCGGGCTGTAGCGCAGCGGGTTAAGCGCAGGTGGCGGCGCTAAGCTCAAGGACCGGTGTCAGAATCCCGGTTCGAACCCCCGGCTCCCCACCTGCAGGCAGGTCCCTTCACAGGCGGTGAAGCAGGTCTGCAGGTGTCTGTCTTTCTCTCCCCCTCTGTCTTCCCCTCCTCTCTCCATTCTTCTCTGTCCTATCCAACAACAACGACATCAATAATAACTACAACAATAAAACAACAAGGGCAACAAAAGGGAATAAATAAATAAAATAAAATAATAAAAAGAAAAAGAAAAGAAAAACAAAACAAAAAAAAAAAAAGACAACCAGAAATCAAGAGGGAAGGAGGTGACAAGAAGGGAGAGAGACAGAGAGACACCTGCAGCCCTGCTTCAGCACTTGCAAAGCTTTCCTACTGGAGGTAGGGACCAGAGGATCGAAACTGGGTCATCGCGCACTGTAACATATGCAATCAACCAGGCACACCACCACCTGGCCCCACTTATTATTATTACATTTTTCTTTTAATGAGAGAGAGAGGAGAGACTGATCCAGAGAGAAATACACAGAGAAAACCAAAGCACTGCTCAGTTCTGGCCTGTAGTGGTGCTGGGGATTGAACGTGGGAGCTCAGAGGCTCAGGGAAAGTCTTTTGTATAACCATTATGCTGTTTCCTCAGCCCAAAAGACTTATATTTTTCTTTAATTAAAAAAAATTTATTAGTGATTTAAAAGATTATATAATAATAGGGATATAATTCCATACCAGACCCACCACCAGAGTTCTGTGTATCCTCCCCATCCCCAACAGTAACCACCATAGTTCTCCTAAGATCATAGTTATGGGTTGAATATATATATTTTTTTTCTTTCCCCAAGTCCATGTGTTTCAATTTTCTATATACCAGGTATGAGTGAAACCATCTCATAGTTGCCCTTTCTTTTTCCTCTTCCCTCTCAAATAAGAGAAACATCATCTGACTTCCTCAAGTGTTCTCCAGAATCTCTTCCTTCTCAGTGATGGTGCAAAAAACTAAGGTTCCAGTGGAACTGGGGCTCAGAGCCTTCTGGTCATCTTCCCCTAAAATTTCTCTCTCTGGAGTATGGAGTAAAATTCTTCTGGGGGGCCAGAAGGAAGGAGTTCTAGCTTGATGCTATTGCTTCTCTGCTGGATATGGACATTGATTGGTTGATCCATACCCACAGCCTGTCCATGAAAGCCTTTTATATAACCATTATGCTATCTCCCCAGCCCTTTTCCCTTTTTTTTTTTTTTTACTTTATAAGACAAATAAAAATAGAGAGGGGGAGGGAGATAAAGAGGTAGAGACAGAGAGGTATTGAGAGGAAGAGAGAAGCAGAGACACTTGCAGACCTGCTTCGCTGCTCATGAAGCTTCCTCCCTGCAGGTGGGGACCTGTGGCTTGAACCTGTGTCCTTATACATGGTAATGTGTGTGCTCTACCCAGTGTACCACTTAGCTCAGAGATTCTGATTTTGTTGTTGTTAAACCTCTAGAATGCTCCTTACCTGTCTGCGGTGGTGCGTCCCTCCACACACACCTGTTGAGCCCCCCGGCTCCAGTAGATGTGCACAGCCCTATTACCTGGCTGCACAGCTATGGCAGTGAGGTGGGTGCACATACCTTCCCCTTAGTCTCAAGTCCAAGTGAGAAGTGGCAGGTTGTAGCTGCCTTCTTCCTCTGTCTCCCACCCCACAATATGTGGACCACCAAATCACCCCCTTGGTAGGAAGAAGCCTGGGTGGTGACAGAGCCAGTATGGGTGGCCATACCACCCGGTTCTCTCTGACAGGACCACCGTACCGTAGCTCCAAACACATGTGCACCCTGATCTGACATTCAGCTTGGGACTCTCTTCTTAGGGCAGACTCCCACCTTCAGCTGCTCCCTGGAGTGTCCCAGAAACACGCTAACAACTAACTGGCCCCATCTCTCTCCCCTCACATAGCTTCACCCAAAACATTGCCACAGGAACAAAAGACTGCCATCCCTAAATATGCTTTTTAAAAAAATATATTTTATATTTATTTTATTTTTATTTATTTCCTTTTGTTGCCCTTGCTGTTTTATTGTTGTAGTTATTATTGTTGTTGTTATTGTTGTCATTGTTGTTGGATAGGACAGAGAGAAATGGATAGAAAAGGGGGAAATACAGAGAGGGGGAGAGAAAGAGAGACACCTGCAGACCTGCTTCACAGCTTGTGAAGCGACTCCCCTGCAGGTTGGGAGCCAGGGCTTGAACCAGGATCCTTATGCCGGTCCTTGCGCTTTGCGCCACCTGCGCTTAACCCGCTGCGCTACAGCCTGATTCCCTTAAAAATATTTTATTGGGAGTCGGGCTGTAGCGCAGCGGGCTAAGCGCAGGTGGTGCAAAGCACAGGCACCGGCATAAGGATCCCGGTTTGAGCCCCGCTCCCCACCTGCAGGGGAGTCGCTTCATAAATGGTGAAGCAGGTCTGCAGGTGTCTATCTTTCTCTCCCCCCTCTCTGTCTTCCCCTCCTCTCTCCATTTCTCTCTGTCCTATCCAACAACAACGACAGCAATGATAACTACAACAATAAAAAAAAAAACAAGGGCAACAAAAGGGAATAAATAAATAAAATAAAATAAAACACTGAGGAGGTGACTGTACTTTAAAAAAAATTTAAAAAAAAGAAAAAAAATGTATTTATTAATGAAAAAGAGAGGAAGAGAAAGAGAAAGACCCAAGCATTACTCAGGTACATGTGCTGCCGGGGATTTAACTCAGGACCTCAAACTTTATCCACTGTGCCATCTCCCAGACCACTAAATAAGCTTATTAAATTCATTTATTATCAGCTGGGACCCTGGTCGATAAGTCCTGAGATTCCCAAACAGACATGATGGACCTAGACCTCAAATAAATCCCTCTTCCCAATATCACCAGTCATCTCTATCAGGAACAACACAATAGACCCCTTTGTGGGACCCCATAGTACCTTGCCCTCAACTTAGATCAACAATGGTAGAGAATGTTGCACCCTCCAAAGGGAGGCTGGACAACATACTCTATGCTCCACATGAGGAAGATGGGTCCTGATATTGGGGCAGCTTGGAATGATCCTACTCATGACCACAGAATGTGAGTTCAGACCTACAAGGATGCAGAGGTCACATAGGCTCCTAAGCTGAATATGGGCCCCAGATCAGATCAAATCGGTGGAGTTTACAGTCAACAATATTTATACACCTTTCCTATATTTGGAAGCTACTCTCTTCCCTGATCCAGCTTTCTGGTCCTTTTTCCAGCCATGACATCAACTCCCCAGACAATAACTTAGATCCACCTGCATATCAGATTTCAGGTTCAGGGAAAAAAGAAGAAGAAGAAGAAAGAAAAAAACGAAACAGAACTAGTATAGTCATGGGTCCTTTGGAATATAACTAAAATAGGCTTAGTAGCTATTTAGAAAACGGGGGACCCCCCCAACTCTTGATCTGCACTATTCCAGCCTTTAGGTTCATGATTAGTCAACAACTTGTTTGGCTTTGCTGGGAAATTGTGCCCAATGCAGTCACATCTGCCATGTTGTCCCCTCAGGCTACTTCTAGTTCCCGTGAGAGTTGGTACATTCTGGGAGTGCCTGTTCAGCCATGTTGTGCCCTCAGGGCATTGTCTATATCCCCGCGATATTTGGAGTGCTTTGGTTACTCCTCCCCCCTCCCATTCTCACGAGAGTTATTATCCTATCCTGGAGTGCTATGGTTACTCCTACCCATTCCCATTCTCGCGAAAGCTGCTCCTATAAAAGCCCTTCTTCTTCCGCACCTCGTTCTCTTGCCAGCGCTTCACTTCGGTGTTCAGATGCAGGAAAGGTTACTGTGTGAGGCAGCCATTTTCGCTACCTCCACGTGGCTCAACCTGCCTCTCTAGCACCCAACTCTGAGGTGCCAGTGCAAATAAAGATTTGTGTTTCCTCTTTGCTCCGGACCCCTCCTCTCTCTTCTCCACGGCTCACGCACAACAACAGGTTTAATATGCTAACTCTCTTTTCAGCCACCAGGTTCCAGATGCTAGCATGATGTCAACCAGACTTCCCTGGACAGACAATCCCACCAATGTGTCCTGGAGCCCCACTTCCTCAAAGCCCCACCCTACTAGGGAAAGAGAGAGACAGGCTGGGAGTATGGCTCGACCTGTCAACGCCCATGTTCAGCGGGAAAGCAATTACAGAAGCCAGACCTTCCACCTTCTGTACCCCATAACGACCCTGGGTCCGTACTCCCAGAGGGATAAAGAATAGGAAAGCTATCAAGGGAGGGGATGGGATACGGAGTTCTGGCAGTGGGAACTGTGTGGAGTTGTACCCCTCTTATACTATGGTTTTATCAGTGTTTCCTTTTTATAAAACATTTAAAAACGAATAAAAATATTTATTTTTATTTAATTATTTTCTTTTTTCATAGTATCTTTATTTATTTATTGGATAAAGATAACCAGAAATCGAGAGGAAAGGAGGTGATAGGGAGAGAGATAGTGAGACACCTGCAGCACTGCTTCACCACTCATAAAGCTTTCCCCATGCTTGTGGGTACTGGCGGTTCGAACCAGGCTCCTTGCGCACTGCAACATGTGTGCTCAACAAGCTAAACATTTTATTTATTGGATAGGGAGAAATCAAGGTCAGGGCTAGATAGCATAATGGTTATGCAAGCAGACTGTCATGCCTGAGTCTCCAAAGTCCCTAATTCAATCCCCCTGCACCACCATAAGCCAGAGCTGAGCACTGCTCTGGTAAAAATGGGGGAGGGGGGGAGTCGGGTGGTAGCGCAGCGAGTTAAGCGCATGTGGCACAAAGTGCAAGTACTGGCATAAGGCTCCGGGTTCGAGCCCCCGGCTCCCCACCTGCAGGGGAGTCACTTCATAAGCAGTGAAGCAGGTATGCAGGTGTCTATCTTTCTCTCCCTGTCTTCCCTTCCTCTCTCCATTTCTCTGTGTCCTATCCAACAATGACAACAATAATAACGACAACAATAAAAAACAACAAGGGCAACAAAAAGAGATAAATATTTTTAAAAAAGAGAGAGGAGGGGAATGGAGAGGGAGAGGGAGAGAGAGAGAGAAAGAGACACCTGTAGCACTGCTTCACCACTCACAATGCATGTCCCCTGCAGGTGAGGAGTAGGGGCTAGTACCCAGGTCTCTGTGCATGTTAACATGTGCACTCAGCTGGGTGTGCCGCTGCCTGACCACCACTTTCTAAGGATTTATGTAGGAATTTGGCAGTGGTGAGCCTGTTGGGAGAAAGCTTCATGAGTGGTGAAACAAGACTGCTGATTTCTCATTTTTTCTTTCTCTCTCCCTCTCTATCTTGCCCTCCTCTCTCAATTTCTTTTTTTACATTTTTATTAATGATGTAATGATAGTTAACAAGACTTTAAGATAACAGGGGTATAATTCCATATCCTTCCTCTCTCAATTTCTGTCTTATCTAATAAAAGTAAAAATAAATGGGAGTCGGGTGGTAGCTCAGCAGGTTAAGCGCAGGTGGCGCAAAGTGCAAGGATAGTCGTAAGGATCCCGGTTTGAGCCCCCGGCTTCCCACCTGCAGGGGAGTCTCTTCACAGGGGGTGAAGCAGGTCTGCAGGTGTCTTTCTCTCCCCCTCTCTGTCTTCCCCTCCTCTCTCCATTTCTCTCTGTCTTATTCAACAACGATGACGTCATAACAATAACTACAACAATAAAACAAGGGCAACGAAAGGAAATAAAAAAAAGATGAAGGCACAGAGGATACTCTTTTTTTTTTGGTGGATCCTAAGGTACTTCCATTTTATTTTTTTATTGGCATTAATATTTTACAGTTGACAGTAAATACAATAGTTTGTACATGCATACTGTTTCCCAGTTTTCCATATAACAAAACAACCCCCACTGGGTCCTCTGCCGTCACGTTCCAGGAATCCCCCACCCCCCCACCCCGAGTCTTTTTCTTTTTCTTTATTTTTTAAAAATTTATTTCTTTATTGGGGAATTAATGTTTTACATTCAACAGTAAATACAATAGTTTGTACATGCATAACATTCCCCAGTTTCCCATTTAACAATACAACCCCCACTATGTCATTTAGCATCCTTCATGGACCTGTATTCTCCCCACCCACCCACCCCAGTCTTTTACTTTAGTGCAAAACACCAACTCCAGTCCAGGTTCTGCTTAGTATTTTCTCTTCTGATCTTGTTTTTCAACTTCTGCCTGAGTGTGAGATCATCCCATATTCATCCTTCTGTTTCTAACTTATCTCACTTAACATGAATTCTTCAAGCTACATCCAAGATGGGCTGAAAAAGTGAAGTCACCATTTTTAATAGCTGAGTAGTATTCCATTGTGTATATAGACCACAACTTACTCGGCCACTCATCTGTTGTTAGACACCTGGGTTGCTTCCAGGTTTTGGCTATTACAAATTGTGCTGCCAGGAACATATGTGTCCACAGATCTTTTTGGATGGGTGTGTTGGCTTCCTTAGGATATATCCCCAGGAGAGGAATTGCACGGTCATAGGGTAGGTCCATTTCTAGCCTTCTGAGAGTTCTCCAGACTGTTCTCCACAGAGGTTGGACCCATTGACATTCCCACCAGCAGTGCAGGAAGGTAGAGGATACTCTTTGATGTAGGTGGCCCCATGGGGAATGTCCTCATCTTGGGGACTCAGTGGGGTGCAGCCATTATAACCTACAGCCTGACCTTTGCGCCCACACCCCACCAGGTTTCAGGGGGATTCTCAGTAAAAAGCCTTCGAATCAGAAGCTGATGCCCACATGGAGGGAGCACTCAGGGTGATGGTTGTGGTCTGAGTCTTGCTGGGGTCTGGTTGGCACAGCACATCCATTTATTGAAACTCGGCAAACGCACACCTAGGATTTGCGCATGTCTAGGCTGGAGAGATAGCTCAGGGGGTAGGGTTCCTGCACGGTTATTCCCACACCAGGTCACTCAACTCTAAGCTTAGATGCTAGGATGTCTAGCCCTCCCTCAGTGTTTCTCTCGCTGCGTTTGTTTCTCTCCAGGTCTCTTTTCCTGACTGAAAAAACAGAAATGATAGAAATTGTGAAATCCTTTATATGTGAGGCCCCAGCTCCATGGAGAGGGGGAGGGGGCAGGGGAGGGAGAGGCAGAAGCGTTGTGCTTTTGTCTATAGAGAGGCCCCATTTCACTGTGTTCTGCAAATTTTACACTTTCTTTTTAAAAATATATTTTTTTTAAATCTTTATTCACTTATTGGATAGAGACCGTCAGAAATCGAGAGAGAAGGGAGGGATAGAGAAGATGAGAGACAGAGAGACACCTGCAATACTGCTTCACCACTTGTGAAGCTTTCCCCCTGCAGGTGGGGGCTGGGGGCTTGAAACTGAGTCCTTGCACATTGTAACGTGCGCTCAACCAGGTGCGCCACTACCCGGCCCCCTAGATCTTACACTTTCTATGAGACCCTCCCCCAGCAAGAACATTTCAACTAGCTGAAGGCTCAGATAATGATTCATCCATTTTTCACAACAAAGCATTTTTAAAAAAAATATTTTATTTATCAATGAGAAAGATCGGAGGAAAGAGAAAGAACCAGACATCACTCTGGCACATGTGCTGCCGGGGATCGAACTCAGGACCTCATGCTTGAGAGTCCAAAGCCTTATCACTGCGCCACCTCCCAGACCACAATAAAGCATTTTTTAATGAAGGTATGTGCCCTGTTAGACATAATACTACTGCCTACTTTATAGATTCTAGTAATATTTTATTATTTATTTATATTTTAATTTCTTTATTGGGGAATTAATGTTTTACATTTATTTATTTTTTTTACCAGAGCACTGCTCAGCTCTGGCTTATAGTGGTATGAGGGATTGAACCTAGGAATTTGGAGCCTCAAGCATGAGAGTCTCTTTCTATAACCATTATGCTATCTACCCTCACCTACATTAGTATGTTATAAACATATAGTTTTATTTTTATCTTTTGGCCACTTGGGCTTCATGTCTAACTGACTCCACCACTCCCAGCTCCCAGAAGACTTTTTTTTCCCTTTTTCATTCAAAGACAGAAAGTAGGGTAGGGCAGAAAGAGAAAAAGAGGACTGGGAAGATAGCATAGTAGGTATGCAAAAAAAGACTTTCATGTCTGAGACACCAAAGGTTCAATCTCTAGCACCACCAGAAGCCAGGGCTGAGTGGAGTTCTGAGATGAATATATATATATATATATATATATATATATATATATATGATATTCATTATAGTTTTTTAAAAATTTTTTATATTTACTTATTTTCCCTTTTGTTGCCCTTGTTTTTATTATTGCTGTAGTTACTGTTGTTGCTGGATAGGACAGAGAGAAATGGAGAGAGGAGGGGAAGACAGAGATGGGGAGAGAAAGATAGACACCTGCAGACCTGCTTCACTGCTTGTGAAGCAGCTTCCCTGCAGGTGGGGAGCCGGCGGCTCGAACCAGGATATTTAACACCAGTCCTTGCACTTTGCAGCCACATGCGCTTAACCCGCTGTGCTACCACCCGACTCCCCGTTATAGTTTTATATTTATTTATATAGAGTATTTAATATACTATATAAGAATATATTTTTGGATATATATTTTGGTGTGGCAGATTTCTGCTCCCTTACAGTCTAAACTGGGTTTACTTAATGCCTGTAGTAGGCCATGCCATTTGCAGCTAATATCTCATTTGTCCTCACAAGCTCCTGGAGTGAGTGGGTTATGGCCTCTATCTGTGGGGCACCCCCCAACATGTAAGTGGGGCCTCCCCTTTTCCCTAGCTCCCTGGGCAGGGCTCTCCCCTTTTCTGTCCAGAGGCTCCTCCTTGCCGTCCCCCACCCTCACCCCCACCCCCACCTGGGTCAGGGACCACAGACTGACTGCCATCTGCACCCCAGCATCTGGCAGGGGATTTTTCCAGTGTGTGTGTGTGTGTGTGTGTGTGTGTGTGTGTGTGTGTGTGTGTGTGTGTAGAAGGGTGGAGGGTGGAGGGTAGAGGGTGGAGTGGGGGTTGGAACTGTTTGCAGAGTGAGGGAATGCTCTGGACTCCTTGCCTTCCCCCTGAGTTCCGCTGGCCGGGTCCTCTGACAGATTCTAGGGCCAAAAGTGACGCCAGCCCCCAACAGATGCCAGCAGAGACACCCCAGGACAGCTTCCCCGCTGCGGCATGGGCGTGGCTAGAACTCGGGGTACCAGGTCAGTGTGAGGTCAGTGAGCTCTGTCAGGGCAGCCACACAGCTCTGTCCTTGCACCTGTCAGCCTGCAGCCCTCCTCGCCTTTGCTGAGTCCCACCCAGCCTGCCCCGCAGTTCCGGTTCCCTCTCCCCTGCCACCAAAGCTGGCCTGGCCTCTGAGGCCTCCCTCTGCCTCCCCAGACCAGGGCACAGATGGACTCCCATCTCCTGCTGACCCTTCTGTTCACCAGCACCAATCAAAGAACATCACCATCGCCATCATCACTTTGATAGGATAGAGAGAAACTGAGGGGGGAAAGGGAGACAGAGCTAGATACCTATAGATCTGCTTCACCACTCTGAAGCTTCCTTTCCCCCTACAGATGGGAACCTGGGTCTTGAACCCTGATCCTTGAGCGCATTAACCTGATGAGGCCTCTTGAGAGGTGTGATTTCACTACTCCAGGCCAACTTTTCCAGGTAGACTAAAAGACAGAGAAACCACAGAACAGCCCTGTTGCTGTGGAAGTCCCCTGTAGTGCTGGAGTTTGAACCTGGGCCATGAGCACAGCAAGGCAGGCTCCTGCCCAAGTGACCCATCTCCCTGCTCCAGAGAGTAGTAGTATTATTTCATTTATTTTTTTATAAAGCACTGCTCGTTTCTGGTTTATGGTGGTGCTGGAGGTTGAACCCAGGACCTTTGGTACCCCAGGCACAACAGACACTGCATAGCCATTATGCTGTCTCACCATGATTAATAAACCTTCACTCCTGCTGTGCCCAGGGTCCACCTGCAACTCAAGCCCTTCTACTGCTCTCACCCACCCACCCCCGAACCAGGACTCAGCACAGCACCCAAGAGGGACAGATACCCTGGAATCCTGGGTGACAGAGAGGATGACTCTTCAGGGCCAGGGTTCTGGCCCAGGACCCAGAACAAGAGCCATTTTTATGAATGAAGCCTCTGAAACGGAAACCTGCAGCTGGGAAGGCTGAGAGCACTCTGTGCAGTGCTTCCTGGGCACCCAGCCCCAGCAGCTCTCCCAGAAGTCATTATTGGGGTCTTGCCTTGGCCCCACAACACCCCCCCCTCCGCCCCCTCCTGTAAAGTGAGCTTGCTATATTTACTTAAACTTCTATTTAAAGAGGAATTCCTCATAATTACTCAGCTGCAGCATGCTGACACTGTTTGGCTGTGTTTGTTTAGTTTCTCCTGGTGATTGGCAAAATGTCCTCAGTGGCATTAAAGAGCAGATATAGACCAATGACCCAGTGCTCATAAAATAAAGTATGATGTTCTTTTCTGTCCCCTGGGGAGGTGGCATGTGGAGGTGACCAGTCTCCCTGTCCCTGCCCATAAAAATAGGCCCAAATCTGGTGGCATGCCCGGTTGAGTACGGATGTTATCACATGCAAGGACTTAGGTTCAAGGCCCTGGTCCCTACCTGCAGGGAGGAAGCTTCTCTACAGTGCTGCAGGTGTCTCTCTCCTTAAGCTTTCCCTCTCAATTTCTCTCTGCCTTATATAAATATATATATGAATTAGGCTGTTTCATGATTTTTTTTTGAAAGGTGGCATCTGATGGGGGATTTGCACGAGTGTGCAAATAGCATGTGGCAGGCACCCCAGGTGTGTGCATGGGAGACAATGTGATCACAGCAGGGGCAGGCATGACAGGGCAGAGTGAACACCCCCTTTTTTTTGTTCAAAAAACACTGACACTTGACTTTTAGGCCAGTAGTGAAGCTAAAATAGGTTTTATTTTATTTTAATTAATTAATTATCCCTTTTGTTGCCTTTGTTTTTTATTATTGTAGTTATTGTTGTTATTGATGCCGTCATAGATAGGACAGAGAAAAATAGAAAGAAGGGGAAGACAGAGAGGGGGAAAGAAAGATAGACACCTGCAGACCTGCTTCACTGCCTGTTAAGTGACTCCCCTGCAGATGGGAAGCCGGGAGCTGAAACCGGGATCCTTATGCTGGTCCTTGCGCTTCACACCATGTGCGTTTCACCCTCTGTGCTGCCACCTGACTCCCTGTAGCAAGAATTCTTATGAGGCTTTCTCTCTTCTCCCTTGCCCCCTCTGCTCTCCCTTTTGCACACAGTGACCCAATGGAAGATTCAGGAAAATGTTCTGCCTGGTTCAAACCGCGGAAGACCAGCACTGATTGTCTTTGCTAAGACTTCAGCCATATCTGGACTTGGAGATGTTGGAAATTTGGGGAATAAATCTTCCTCCTTTTCCTCTTCCCCCTTTTTTTTTCCCTCCAGGGTTATCACTGGGGCTTGGTGCCTGCACTACAAATCCACTGCACCTGTGGCCATCTTTTTTATTTTTTTGGATAGGAAAGAGAGACATTGAGAAGGGAGGGGAAGACAGAGAAAGAGAAAGATAGACACCTGAAGACCTGCTTCACCACATATGAAGTGACACCCCTTGCAGGTGGGGGTCTGGGGGCTCAAACCAAGACCTTGGCATGGGTCCTTGCACTTTGTAGTATGTGTGCTTAACCCAGTGCACCACTGCCTGGCCCCCTCTTTTCCTTTAAAGTTTTTATTATTATTATTTCTAAAGTGTTTTTTTTTATATTTATTTATTTATTTATTTTCCTTTTGTTGCCCTTGTTGTCTTATTGTTATAGTTATTGTTGTTGTTGTCGTTGGATAGGACAGAGGTAAATGAAGAGAGAAGGGGGAGACTGAGAGGGGGAGAGAAAGATAGACACCTGCAGACCTGCTACACCGCCTGTGAAGCGACTCCCCTACAGGTGGGGAGCTGGGGGCTCGAACCGGGATCCTTGCACTTCGTGCATCACGTGCGCTTAACCCTCTGCGCTACTGCCCGACCCCCTTACTATTATTATATATTTGTTGCCTCCAGGGTCATTGCTGGGGCTCAGTGCCTGCACTATGAATCCACTGCTCCTGGAGGCCGTTTTGTTGTCCATTTTGCTGCCCTTGTTGTTATTATTGTTGCCATTGCTAGTGTTGTTGCTGGATAGGACAGAGAGAAATGGAGAGAAGAGGGGAAGACAGAGAGGAGAGGGAAAGATAGATACCTGTAGGCCTGCTTCGCTGCTGCCTATGAAGTGACTCCCCTGTAGGTGGGAAGCCAGGGGCTCGAACCAACATCCTTATGCTGGTCCTTGTGCTTTGTGCCATGTGTGCTTAACCCGCTGCACTACCGCCCACTCTTTTTTTTTTTTTACTATTGAATGTGAAACATTAATCCAATAAAGGAAAAAATAAATTTATTTATATTGGATAGAAACAGGGTAAAATGGATAAGTGAGGGGGAGATAGAAAGGGAAATTGAGAGACAGAGAGAGAGAGAGATATGCAACACTATTTTATCACCCGTGAAACTTCTCCCCTACCTGTGGGGACCAGGGGCTTGAACCTAAGTCCTTTTTATTTATTTATTTTTAAAGATTTTATTTATTTAGTCATAAGAATGAAAGAGAGAGAGAGAGAGAGAGAGAGAGGGAGAGAAGGAGAGAGAGAGAAAGAACCAGATATCACTCTGGTACATGTGCTACTGGGGATTGAACTCCAGACCTCACACTTGAGAGTCCCACTCTTTATCTACTGTGCCACATCCCAGACCACTTGAATCTGAGTCTTTGAGCACGGTGACCTGTTATTATTATTACTAGAATGGTAAGCCCACCAAGAGCTTGTTTTTTTTACTTGCAGAGGACAGTGCTAAGGATTGAACCCAGGGCCTCAGGCATGCAAAGCACACCTTCTATCTACCCCCAGGTGCCTTCCCTGGCTACTCTTGAGTCTTCAAGTACCCAGGTAGTAGAGACTTGACTAGCCAGGCCCATAGTACTGCTCTCAGTTCCCTTCTCCTCTTTCTTCTTCTTCCCTTCTCCTTCTCATTTCCTCCTCCTTCTTTAAATATTTTATTTTATATTATATTAATGAGAGAGATACAAGAGAAACATAGAAACATCAGAATATTGCTCATCTCTGGCCTATGGTGGTGCTGGGGACTCAATCTGAGACCTCAGAGCCTCATGCATGAAACTCATTTTGCATAACCATTATGCTGTCTTCCCATCCCCTCAATTCCCTCTTAGCACCACTGCCCCACCACCACCCGGGCTGCGTCTGCACAGCCTGGTCACCCAGTATTTCCCTTCCCTTCCTCATGGGCCTCTGAGTTGGCCATCTGTCCCCCCAACCTGCAGAGCTGTTCCAGACAGTTCTATGTGGCTGCATCCATCCCTTGGAAGTGACTTCCTTACAGCAGGCCAGGCTGACTGGGGAGCCCCTGCTGTGTCCCCATGTCACTGGTACACAGTGGGGACAGCACATCAAGGTGTTACTTTAACACAGCTCAGTCCAGGAGACCATGGGGTGGCTGCTATCCTTAGCCCGTTCCGGGAGCCTCCTCTCTGCTGGGCCCATACTGAGGTGGACACGGTGCTCTCACAATGGACAGCCTGGCCTCCCTTTATGATGCCACCACAATGTCTCCTCAGAGCCAGTGAGCAGATCTGAAAAGCAGCACTAAGCAGACAACTGTGCCTTCTCTGAGTTTGGCCTGGGTCAGCCAAGAGTTGGTAAAGGACACTCTGGCAGTGTCTCCAAGATGGCTGACAGGCTATCCTCTAACAGCCAGGGAAGGAGAGGGTCTGCAGCTTGGGGGTGACACCTGGTTGGGCCCAGTGACCACCCAAGCCAGAACAAGGCTGAGCTGTGTTTCTGCCATGTGCTTCCTAAAATGTGACTAGTTGACTTCTGTACTGCCTCTGTCCAAATGTAAATAATCTAAATATGGAAGTAACCCAAATGCCCAAGGACTGCATGAAGAACTTGTGTGGAAATGCTACAATTCACTCATCTCAGAGAAATGCAAATTAAAGACACTTTGAGATTCCACCTCACACCTGTGAGAATGGGCTCGATCAGTAAAACAAGAGATCAGTGTTGAGAGGATGTGGAGAGACAGGAACTCTACTACATTCCTGGTGGAAATGTAATCTGGTCCAACCACTCTGGAGAACAGTCTGGAGAATCCTTAAACAAATACAAATGGAAATGCCATATGACCCAGCAATTCTACAGCTAGGCATATACCCAAAAGATACAATAACACTGATTTGAAAGGGTATATGTACCCTCAGGTTTATAGCGGCTTTATTCACAATAGCAAAAACTTGGAAATAACTAAAATGCCCTTCAACAAATGAATGGATAAAAAAGTATTATTCAGGGAGTCGGGCGGTAGCGCAGGGGGTTAAGCACAAAGTGTTAATGGACCGGCATAAGGATCCTGGTTTGAGCCTCAGGCTCCCCACCTGCAGGGGAGTCCCTTCACAAGCGGTGAAGCAGGTCTGCAGGTGTCTATCTTTCTCTCCCCCTCTCCGTCTCCTCCTCCTCTCTCCATTTCTCTCTGTCCCATCCAACAATGACATCAATAACAACAATAATAATAACTACAACAATAAAACAACAAGGGCAACAAAAGGGAATAACTAAATAAGCATTTATTTAAAAAAGACTGTGGGAGAACTATAGTGGTTATCTATGAGGTGGGATGGAGAAGGGAGTGCTGAAAAAAAAAAAAAGACTATGCTGTAAGCCATTACTCAAGCTCTAAAGTTAAAAAAAGAAAAGAAGAAGTTAAGGGATAGATATCCAGTGGAATGCTACTCTGCAAGCCAGAAAGACGAGATTGTATCATTTAGAACAAAACAGATGCGACTGGAGATGACTATGCAAATTTACATGAGAAGTGAAGGACAACTACTGGATGGCTTTGTTCACATGTGGAATCTAGAAGACTAAAACAAATGAATTTGGAAAAAAAAAAAAGTAACCTTGTGGAACTGTATGGTGGCACACCTGAGTGCACAAGGACCCAGGTTCAAGCCTCCAGTCCTCACCTGCAGGAGGAAGCTTCATTACCAGTGGATACAGTGCTGCAGGTCTCTCTCTCTCTTTCTTTATCTTCCTCCCTCTTCATCTTCTCCCTCTCAATTGCTTTCTCTCTCTTTTAATTAAAAATATTTATTTATTATTGGATAGAGACAGACATTGAGAGGGAAGTGGGAGATAGGGAGAGCGACAGAGACACCTGAAGCCCTGCTTCACCACTTGTGAAGCTGTCCCTCTGCAGGTGGGGACCAGGGGCTTGAACCTGGGTCCTTGGACACTGTAATGTGTGCTATTTACCAGGTGTGCTACCACCTGGCCCACATTTTTTGGGTATTTTTCCAAAATAATTAAAAAACAAAAACAGGGGCCAGATGGTGGTTCATCTGGTTGAGCGCATATGTTCCAGTGCTCAAGGGTCCAGGTTCAAGCTCCCAGTCCCCACCTGCAGGGGGAGAGCTTCACAAGTGATAAAGCAGTGCTGCAGGTGTCTGTCTCTCTCATTCTCTCTCCCCCTTCTCAATTCCTGTTTGTCTGTATCCAATAAACAAATATATTAAAAAACCAAACAAAAACAATGGTAACCAAACCGTCTCTTGGACTCTGTAAGAACCCTGGTGTTTCTGGTGTGTGGGTGGGGCACAGACGTTTGGTTCTGAAGAGCGTGGTGACTTTGACCATGTATGATTATGAATTCTACTCCTGAAATTTTATAATTTTGCCAAGTTCTGTTAAATTACTAATAAAAGGGAAAGACAAAACCTGCCAAGATACTAATGTGCTCCATATATATATATATATATATATATATATATGATAGAGAAGTAGAGAAGGCTTCACATGAAAGAGAGAGAAGTCAGAGCACCACTCCAGAACATGAGGCATCAGGGATAAAACCAGGAGAAACTGGGAGCCTGGGGCTTGCAAGTCCTGGCTTCTACCAGCTGAGCTATTTCCCTGGCCTAAAAGGCAAATGTCAACAAAGAGATCCACTAAAACATTTACAGCTGTTAAAAGGCTAGATGTGGGATCCAGGTGGTGGCACAGCAGGTTGAGCACACACATTGCAATGCATAAGGACCTGGGTGAAAGCCCCTGGTTCCCACCTTCACATAGCTTCACAAGTAGTGAAACAGTGCTGCAAGTCTCTCTCTCTCTCTCTCTCTCTCTCTCTCTCCCAGCACTGATCAGTTCCTACTTGTACAGGGGAAGCTTCAGGAGTGGTGAAACAGTGCCCTCTCAATGTCTCCCTGCCTATACCCCAAATTAATTAATTAAAGAAAGAAGAAAGAGAGAAATGATGGTTCAGAGAAACCAAAGCATGAGTCCAGGAGATAGTTCACCCGGTAAAACATGCATCTTATATGTGCAAAATCCCAGGTTCAATTCCCTACACCATATAGAGTCCCAGGGATGACATTGGGGAAGCTCCATTGATGGTGGAACATTTCTCTCTCTCTCTCTCTCTCTCTCCCTCTCTCCCTCCCTCCCTCTTTCTCTTTGAAGTAAAAAAGAGAAATGAATAGTTAGCTCGGGAGAGGTGAAATTAATCATGCTTGAAGCAACACATAGGAAGGAAGGAAGGAAGGAAGGAAGGAAGGAAGGAAGGAAGGAAGGAAGGAAGGAATGGAGGGAGGGCCAGAAAACCCCAAGGGTGCTGAGCAGGGCCTGCAGACACTCAGCATTATCAGAGCTCTGACACTTCCCCAGAAAGTTCCCAGAGTAAAGATCCTAAGAGTCCTCTAGGTCTCATTTTTGGGAGGACAGGAAAACCAGGAAGATGGACAGAGAGGCATCTCAGCAATTGAATTTGTGAGCAAGAGGCTAGAAGCTTCTGGAAACCATTGGAGCTGGAGAAGAGGAGGCTTAGAGCCTTCCTCTCCCTCCCAGCTTGGCTTCAGTCTCTTCCTCTGGGCCTCCACCCTGCTCCCAGCCCCCAGACAGGGCTGTGGCCTGGGGGGGTGGGGTGGGGGGGCGACTTGGAGTCTCCTTGCCCACAACACCTACGGTTTTAGAATCTGGACAGCAGATGCCTTTCTTGCTAAGCAACTCGTGAAACAAACAGTTTGCTTCAGGGCTTTCTTTTCTGAAGCTGGCTGCTGTTGGGCTGAGGAGATGTGTGGACAGATAAGCTTCTCCAAGTGATGACATCACAAGAAAAATTTAAATGTCCCTTTCACCTCTGAGCTACATTCCTCAACATTGTCAAAAATCCATTCTGCTGGAATTACCAGCTTGGGGGAGCTGTAGGTGGGAGTGGGTGGGATCTGTTGGCAGAAGGTTCTGCTGACAGCTCCCTGAGAGGAGAGAGGCTGAGTCTTGGGGATTAATTCTCAGGGTCCTCAATTCCCCATCTGAAAAATGGGCAGAGCTTGGTGGTTTTTCAAAGGCTACTGCCTGTTCCCAATTATATCCACAGAACTAATTTTAACTGGGTGTTTGACCAAAGCTTTGATCACAGAGCTTTTATTGCAGCACTTTTTGTCCTAAATGAATTTGACCTAGATACTTATAAGTAAATTCTTTCCTTTGTTTACAGCAAGGGGTAAGAAGCTTCTCTGGCTTTTTAGGGGCTCTGGAGCTTAAGCAGTTTGTAAAGGCTCCTCTTTAAGAAAAAGGATACAGGACTGAGGAGATGGGATAGTGGTTCTGCAAAAGATTCATATACCTGAGGCTCTGAGGACCCAGGCTCAGTCCCTGGCACAACTATAAACCAGAGCTGAGGGAGCTGGGCAGTAGTGAAGCGGGTTAAGCGCACATGGTGCAAAGCACAAGGACCAGTGTAAGGATCCCGGTTCGAGCCCCCGGCTCCCCAGCTGCAGGGAGTCACTTCGCAAGCGGTGAAGCAGGTCTGCAGGTGTCTATCTTTCTCTCCTCCTCTCTGTCCTCCCCATCTCTCTTGATTTCTCTCTGTCCTATCCAACAACAACAGCTATGACAATAATAACAACTACACAAGGGCAACAAAAAATGGGAAGAATGGCCTCCAGAAGCAGTGGATTCATAGTGCATGCACTGATCCCCAGCGATAAGCCTGGAGGGAAAAAAAAACGGCTGGGAGAAGGAGAAGGAAGAGAAGGAGGAGGGGAGGAGGGAGGGGGGAGGGGGAGGAGGAAGAGGAGGAGAAGGGAGAGGAGAAGGAAAGAATACAGAATTTCTCATTAAAATTAGGTGTTGGGGTAGTTAGGAAAGTAGCCCAACTGGCAGAGCACTGATTTGCGGGCCAGAGATTCTCAGTTTAATCCCTATCATGTCCGTGCTCTGGAATGGTGTTCTGGCTGGTCTTTTTCCCTTAAAAACTCTTCCTCTCTGGGCTTGTGAGACAGTATAATGATTATGCAAAAGGCTCTCATGCTTGAGGGTCTAAGGTCCCCGGTTCAATCCCCAGTCCACCATACACCAGAGCTAAGCAGTGCTCTGGTACCTCTTTCTCTTGTTAAAAATAAATAAAATAAAATATTAAAAGAAAACGCAAGGACAAGTAAGGATCCTGGTTTGAGCCCCTGGCTCCCCACCTGCAGGTCACAAGCGGTGAAGCAGGTCTGCAGGTGTCTGTCTTTCTCTCCCCCTCTGTCTTCCCATTCTCTCTCCATTTCTCTCTGTCCTATATAACAATGACGACATCAATAACAACAGCAATAATAATAACTACAACAACAATAAAAAACAAGGGCAGCAAAAGGAAAAATAAATAAATAAATATTAAAAAATAAAAAGAATTACTTCTTTTTTTTAAAAAAACCTCTTCCTCTCATATGTTATACAGTTTTTCTTTAAAAATAAACTAGGATACCACTCCAAGGCACATATCCAAAGGACATTCAAACACTAATTCAAAGGGCCATATGCAGCCCTATGTTCAGAGCTGCATCATTCACAATAGCCAAGGAAAGGAAGCAGCCTAAATATCCATCCAGAGATGACTGGCTAAAGTCATCGGATAATTACTTTCTTGGGGAAGAATTGATAGAACAGGAGGTGATTATGCTTAGTGAAGTAACAAAGGAGATGAAAGACAACTACTGTACGGTTTTGTTCACATGTAAAATCTAGAGGCTTGAACCCCATGAACTTGCAAGCTAAAAAAAGAGCCAAACTATCGCCAAGACTTTGTGAGGACTATGGTGGTCAAGGGTGTGTGTGTAGGTCACAGAACTTTGGTGGTGAAGGGTGCAGAGTGTAGAAATAGTCTCCCTGTAATCTTTATTTCTATACAGAATTACTAAGCCTCTCCCTCTCCTTTCTTTTCTCCTCTCTCTCTCTCTCTCTCTCTCTCTCACACACACACACACACACACACACACACACACACACACACACACACCTTTTCTCCAAAGCACTGCTCAGGTCTGATTCATGGTGGTGCTGAGGATTGAACCCAGGACCTTGAGAACTTCAGACATGGCCGGGGGAAAATAGCTCAGCTGGTAGGGCGTTCTATTTTCCGGTCAGAGACTCTCAGTTTAATCCCTAGCATAACCATTATGTTGTAACCCCAGCCCACTAGTAAATAGTGTTGTAAATTAATAAAAATAGGTTCAGGACCCTGGTAAGACCTGGCTCTCCATTTGCATGCAGGGCAGGCATTAGGATCTAAATTTGGGGGTCTCCCTCAGCCCCCCGCCCAGATTGTGTCGGGCCAGAGCTGGCGCTTTGCACACCTGAGTCTCCGGAGCCCCGCCCGCCCACGCCCTGTTTTGGCCTTGACACTCTGGTTGCCTGGCAACCGTCTATCCTATAGGAATTCACACTCTGCAGGGCGGTTCATGTCAGCCGGGGGAGTGCTGGGTGGCGCGGGGTGCCAGCAGCCCGGGCCCTCACAGAAATAACCCAAGCTCCGAGGCAAAAGTAGCCGGGGGAACTGATACCCACATTTGATCTGATCCCCCGAAAATAGCCTGATCCTGTTTACGGGGCTGCTGGAGGGCGCGGGGGTCTGGCTGCGCCGGCCTGGCCCTAGCCGCGCGGTGACTCGGGGTGGGCGGGCGGCGGCGGCCCGGATTCCAGGCGGGACCCTCGGAGGCCGCTCCCTGCGGCCTGGCGGGGGACGGCGGGGGGCTCGGGGACACACATTCTCTAGGGAGGGGACTTCCGCCTTGGCTCTGGGACACAATCACCAGGAATATATATATATATATAAATTTATTTCTTTATTGGGGAATTAATGTTTTACATTCAACAGTAAATACAATAGTTTGTACATGCATAACATTCCCCAGATTCCCATTTAACAATACAACCCCCACTATGTCATTCATCATCTTTCATGGACCTGTATTCTCCCCACCCACCCACCCACCCACCCCAGAGTCTTTTACTTTGGTGTAATACAGGAATATATATTTTTAAAAGTCTTTTATTTTTTTTTTTTTTAAATGGGTGTCGAGTCAGGCGGTAGCTCAGTGGGTTAAGCGCACCTGACGCAAAGCACAAGGACTGGCTTAGGATCCCAGTTGGAGCCCCCAGAGAAGCAGGCGGTGAAGCAGGTCTGCAGGTGTCTGTCTTTCTCTCCCCCTCTCTTGTCTTCCCCTCCTCTCTCCATTTCTCTCTGTCCTGTCCAACAACGACGACATCAATAACAACAACAATAATAACTACAACAACAATAAAAAAAAAACAAGGGCAACAAAAGGGAATATAAATAAATTTAAAAATTTTTAATTTTTAAATTTATTTATTAATTAGAAAGGAAGAGAGAGAGAGAAAGAACCAGACATTACTCTGGTACATGGGCTGCCCGGGATTGAACTTGTGTCCTCCTGCTTGAGAGTCCACTGTTTTATCCACTGCACCATCTCCCGGACTACAAAAAAAAAAAGGGTTTTTTTGATTTTTATTTATTTACTAATGAGAAAGTTAGGAGGAGAAGGAGAGAAAGAACCAGATATCAGTCACCTTTGGTACATGTGTTGCTGGGGATTGAACTCAGGACCTCATGCTTGAGAGTCTAACACACTATCCACTGTGCCACCTAACGGACTACCCTGGGAAATTAAAAAATATATATAACATTTTATATTCTATAAGGAGTTCTTTATAGATTCTGAATGTAATCTTTATCTAAAAATGTTTGTTTTGTTAATATTTATTTCACATATGAGAATTTCACATGAGAGCAATGAACCAGAGCATCTGTCCAGCACATGGAGTGTGTGGAGATTGAACCAGGAGCTTCAGGCCCTGCACCCTCTCCGCTGAGCCTTCTGGTCCCCCCAGATGTCAGCCTTTGGTTAGACTCATGATTTGTAAGAATCTCCTCCATTGCTGTCTTTCTAGTCGCTCCCTTTGCTGTCCAGGTCCCTGGCCAGTATTCAGTCTGGAGCTGGCTAGCCAGTTGGGGTAGGGATGCTGAGAGCTAGCTTGCTCAGTCAAGTACACCCTCCATGGTGTTGAAGTACGGGGTTCGAGTTCTACCTGGTACCACATGGGAGCGCCGCACATGGCACTGGGGGAGCTCCATGGAAGGGAGAGCAGTGTTGTGGTGTCTCCCCCATCTTCCTCTATTCCTCTCCCCCCTTCTCCTAAACAGTAAATGAAACAGACTAGAAAACTAGGCCAGGCCAGGGAGGACACTAATCAGGGTGTGAGGCGTCCCCCTAGGTGCGTCCCCTGTGTCATGTGCACACACTCACACAAACACGCAGCTGGAGATTAGTAGGGCTCATGGATATGCCTTACAGGCATGAGTTTCTGGGTTGGATCTCTGGCACCACGTAAACAAATAGAGTGAAAACACAAAGGCTCGGCAAAACAGCCGACCTGGTAGTGCCACATGGAGCACTGCAGCGCCAGAGAAGTCCCAGTGCCATGCTGCTTCCCTCTGCGTCTGTCAGTCTGTCTATATATAACTGAAAAGGTCAGTCTGTGGAGTCAGGTGGTAGCGCAGTGGGTTAAGCACAGGTGGTGCAAAGCGCAAGGACTGGCCTAAGGATCCCAGGTGGAGCCCCGGGCTCCCCACCTGCAGGGGAGTCGCTTCACAGGCGGTTCTTCTTCTAGCGTTTGCCCTTCTTCCGTAGCCAGTCAACAGCGTCAGGTTGAGCCTGATGTCTGCTTGTTGCTGGATTTGAAAGTGACTGGGATCCATGTGGATTTAGTCGGCTAGGAAGGATCGTCAGTTTCCCCAATAAATGGGTGCTCACGGGATGCACCACGAGAAGGTCGATCCAATGCATCCCTTCACAGGCGGTGAAGCAGGTCTGCAGGTGTCTATCTTTCTCTCCCCCTCTCTGTCTTCCCCTCCTCTCTCCATTTCTCTCTGTTGGATCCAACAATGACAACATCAACAACAACAATAATAACTACAACAATAAAACAACAGGGGCAACAAAAGGGAATAAATAAATACTTAATTTAAAAAAGAAAGAAGGCAAAAATCTTTTTAAAAAATCAGTTTAGAATGGTGTAACCACACATGCATGAGGCCCCAATGTCACAAAAACAAATGAGCAAAACAAAGAAAAATTTAAAAAAGGATGCCAAACAGAACATAATAAATGGTACAGCAATGCTTTGGGCTTTCAGCCTCTCTTTCTCTTTTTTCCCCCATTTTGTTGCCCTTGTTGTTGTTGTTTTTGTTTTTGTTATTATTGCCATTGATGTCATTGTTGTTGGATAGGACAGAGAGAAATGGAGAGAGGAGGGGAGACAGAGGGGGAGGGAAAGATAGACACCTGCTTCACTGCTTGTGGAGCGACCCCCCTGCAGGTGGAGAGCCGGGGTCTCAAACCGGGATTCTTATTCTGGTCCTTGCGCTTTGCGCTACATGCGTTTAACCCGCTGCGCTACCTCCCGACCCCTCTCCCTCTCTTTTAACTTTTTTTTTTTTTAGGTCATGTTGCGCTTCACTGCTCTGGACTTTTTCAGACAGAGATGAAAGTGAGAGTGAGAGAGAGAGAGAGAAACCACAGCACCAAAACATCCTTCAATGCACTGGAAATAAGGCTTGGACCTGAGTCGCACATGTGACAAAGCAATGTACTATCCAAGTGAGCTATTATGTCAGAGCTAATTTTTTTACATTAATAAAGTAAGTCAGGAGAGTGAAGGAACCAATTAATTTCATCTGCTGTCATTAAGCTTGGCCTCCACACTGAGACACAAATAGAACCCACAGCACACCTACCAGTTAGCCATAGCAAGTCTCTGGTCATGTATCTGGATTCATTAATGAATGAATGAAGAGGGAGATAACAAGAGAAAGAAAGGCTCCAGAGCACTGCTCAGCTCTGGCTGTGGTGGTGCTGGGGATTGAGCCTTGGGACCTCAGAGCCTCAGGCATGAAAATCTTTTGTAGAACCACTATGCTGCTTCCCCAGCCCAAGGTTTTTTGTTTTATGACCAGAGCACTGCTCAGCTCTGGCTGTGGTGGTGCTGGGGAGACTCAGACACATCTGTCTGGTGCACTACCTATTTATTTATTTATTTTTTTAGAAAACGAGCTGGTTGCATGGGACCCCTGGAGGCTCTGCTGGCAGAGGATCCCCTCCCCCCAATCTCTGGCCTGTTTCTCTGGAAAAGCCTGACTCTGAGTGGTCGGGGGCTGTTCATAGCAAGACCTGGGACCTGGGGGGTTTTGATGCCAGGGCCACGTCTCAGACACTCCCCCCAACAACCTCCAGAGGTCATCTGGGGCACATCTTTGCCTTCACGCCAGCCCCCAGGTCCTGAGCCTTCCTGACCCCACCTCCAGGTCTTAGTGAACTTGGCTCTGCGGCTCTCTGCCGACCCCCTTTCCTCAGCCCACCACAGTGAGGACCTAATACCCAGTGCCTGGAACCTCAATTTAACTTTTCTGGGCCTCAGTTTCCTCTTCTGCAGAGTGGGAGAGGGTTCCTCTCTGTCTCTCCTTTTTTTTTGTTTTTTTTTGTTTTTGTTACCATCTCTGGTTCATGGAGCTGCAAGGACTGAACCCAGGGCCTCAGAGTCACAGGTGGCATCATCACTGTGATGAGCTCTCTCACCTGCTGGGTGAGGCTGAAATGCCCGGTGCTGCCCCAGTGCTGCCCCAGGCCAGCCGTCATGACTGTTCACAGGATAGTCGAACAGAAGGTCAGGGTGGCCGAAGGCCTTGGCACATTTCTTAGGTGTTCCCAGCAGTGCCGGGGCTTGAACCCAGGGCAGAGCTCCTGCTTCAGTGTGCACTTTAGCAGGTAAGCCCCCTCCCAGCCTCTGCCCTGTAACTGTTTAAGTCTGATCCCATATCTGGAGGCCCGGCCAGGCTGCAGGGCCCATGTGGATTCCACTAGTTACCTTCTCATGGAAACATAGTTTAGAAAGACAAAGCCCTCAGGAAGCAAAGGGGTCCTGGGCTGCACAGAGGTGAGGGGAGGCGGGGTGGCAACCAGGTCCTTTCCATGGAACAGGTTCTAAGGACTTGGGGTCATAAATAAATCATGCAGCTGGGAGGTGGCACAGAGGACAAAGCGTTGGATTTAAAATCATAATATCTTGGACTGAGGGGCCGTGAGATAGGGCACCTGATTGAGCGTACATGTTACAATGCATAAGGATCCAGGTTCAAGCCCCTGGTCCCCACCTTCAGGGGCAAAGCTTCACAAATGGTGAAGCAGTGCTACAGTTGTTGCTCTGTCTCTCATCCTCTCTATTTCCCCCTCCTTCTCAATTTCTGCCTCTCTTTCAAATAATGATAATAAAGAAAAAAAGTTGGGGGCCGGGTGGTAGCATACTGGGTTAAGCGCACACAGTATGAAGCGCAAGGATCTGGGTTCGAGCCCCTGGATCTCCACCTGCCGGGGGGGGGGGGGTCATGTCACAAGTGATGAAGCAGGTCTGCAGGTGTCTATCTTTCTCTCCCCCTCTCTGTCTTCCCCTCCTCTCTCTGTCTCTCTTTTAAATTTTTATTATCTTTATTAACTGGATAGAGACATCCAGAAATCTAGAGGGAAGAGAGTGATAAGGAGAGAGAGAGAGAGAGAGAGAGGGAGACCCCTGCAACAATGCTTCACCACTCGAAAAGCTTTTCCCCTGCAGGTAGGGACCAGGGCCTCCAACCTGGGTCCTTGTGCATTGTAGCATGTGTGCTCAAGCAGGTGTGCACCACCCGGGCCCCCTCCTCTCTCTATTTCTCTCTATCCTATCGAATACCAACAACAAAATAGAAAAATGATTGCCATGAGCAGTGGATTCATGGTGCAGGCACTGAGCCCCAGCAATAACCCTAGAGGCCAAAAACAAACAAACAAACAAACAAACAAACAAAAAACTCTTGGACTGAATGCACATCTTCCTATGTGCAACGACCCGGGTCCAAGCCCCCACACCCAACTTGCCGGGGGTAAGCTTCATGAGCAGTGAAGCAGTGCTGCAGAAGTCTTTCTCTCTTTCTGTTCCTCTCAATTTATCTGTGTATATCAAAAAAAAAAAAAGAGAGAGCAGTGAATTCATTATGCAGGGACTAAGCCTCAGTGATAACCCTGGTGACAATAAAAACAAAAAATATGTTAATCACCAAAAAACATATTAAATGAACAATAAAATTAAAAGCATGAGGTCCTGAGTTTGATCCCTGGCATCTCTCTTTCGCTGGTGAATAAATTAATAACCTTTTTTTTTTTTTTGCTTCCAGGGTTATTGCTGAGGCTCAGTGTGTACACCACGAATCCACTGCTCCTGGAGGCTATTTTTTTCCTTTTGTTGCCCTTGTTTTTTAATTTTATTTATTTATTTTCCCTTTTAAAAAATATTTATTTATTTTTATTTATCCCCTTTTGTTGCCCTTGTTGTTTTGTTGTTGTAGTTATGATTGATGTCATCATTGTTGGACAGGACAGAGAGAAATGGAGAGAGGAGGGGAAGACAGAGAGGGGGAGAGAAAGATAGTCATCTGCAGATCTGCTTCACCGCCTGTGAAGTGACTCCCCTGCAGGTGGGGAGCAGGGGGCTTGAACCAGGATCCTTAGGCCAATCCTTGCGCTTTGTGCCACATGTGCTTAACCAGCTGTGCTACAGCGTGACTCCCTTATCTTCCCTTTTGTTGCCCTTGTTTTTTATTGCTGTTGTAGTTATTGTTGTTGTTGTCATCATTGTTAGATAGGACAGAGAGAAATGGAGACGGGATGGGAAGACAGAGAAAGGAAGAGAAAGATAGACACCTGCAGACCTGCTTTACCACCTGTGAAGTGAAGCCCCTGCAGGTGGGGAGCCAGGGCTTTTACCCCGGTCCTTGCGCTTTGCGCCACCTGCGCTTAACCTGCTGCGCTACAGTCCAACTCCCAATACTTTTTTAAAAAAGGGTCTGGGTGGTGGTGCACCCAGTTGAGCACACATATTACTATGTGCAAGAACCCAAGTTCAAGCCCTGATCCCCACCTGCAGGGAGGAAGCTTCCTAAGTGATAACACAGTGCTGCAGGTCTCTCTCTCTCTCTCCCACTTCCCTCTCTCTCTAACCAATAAATAATAAATGAAATATTTAAAATAAATAAGTAAATTAGACCTATACCCCTTATATATACTCTGTATATTGGACTGGTGAGAGTGAGGCAGTGATAGCTGATGCAGGGGGTCTGGGGGAGCAAGGAGGTTACTTGTAGGGTCCTTCATAGCATACAGAGTCCTCAGATCCAGGCCCAGCCTGAATTTCCTTTGCATCCCTGGATTCCGATCCCTCTAAAAGGCCAATAGGATCACCCCAGAGGACAGCCCTGGGTGACTGTGACTTTCCCTGGCAGAGCAGGATCATGGTGTGGGGAGGGTGGTGGTGAGCTAAAGGTCTCAGCACAGAGCTCCTGGCCCAGGTCCCAGGTCCTGGGCTTCAGGGTGGAAGGACACGAGCTCTCTGAGGTCTCTCCTGAGGAGTATAATGCCTGAGCATAACTTGTAGTTGAGCTTTCAGCTTGTCCCCACTGAGAACAGTGGCCTGTCTCCCACCTCAGGCCAGCAGGAGTGGGGTGGGGAGCTACTTCCAGGCCAGAGGGGCAGGGATGGGGGTTGGAGAAGAACCTGAGAGGAAGGCAGGAAAGAAAAAGAGAAGGAAAAAAAAAAGGTGTGTATGGGGGGGGGGAGGGGCGTGTGGTGGCACAACTAGTTGAGCTCACATGTTATAGTGCACAAGGATCCAGGTTCAAGCCCTTGGTTCCCACCTGCAGGGGGAAAGCTTTGCGAGTGGTGAAGCAGTGCTGCAAGTGTGTCTGTCTCTCTTTCTCTCTATCAACCCTTTCCCTCTCAATTTCTGGCTATATCTATCCAATAAATAAATAAATAGAGATAATAAAATTTTAAAAAGAAAAAAGGTGGAGGCTAGGGGTGTGGTCCGTGGGGGTAATGAGGAGAGACCCCCACATGTCTCCATTTAGTGTCCCCCTGGCTGCTTGTGTCCCAGAGCTGACCCACCCAAGTCATTTTGTCAGTTACTAAACTCAGCTGACAACCCAGTGAACACAGGAATCTTAGTGGAGGGGGCTCAAACCTGTGTCGTGTGCATGGCCGAGCGGATACCCAAGTGAGCTGTCAACCCCGGCTCTGACACCCCCTGCCTCAGGTTCTGCTGTCCCATGGCTTCCGTGACCAGTCCTTACAGACGTCCGAAGACGAACCAGAGCCCATAGGACATGGCTCAGCTCTTGGGCTTCCCTACATGCACTCTGGGGGAGCCCTTCTTGCCCCTCACCCCCAGTTTGGTCTTTGATCTCTTCTCTCTGGCTCTATTCATGTCCAGTCTGCCACTTTAAAGGACAGTGGGGACCCCAGCAGCCCACCTGGGAGTTCTCTTTTCCTTTCAGGTGCCCCTTAGTTTAAGCGGCACCTGGGTCTCAACAGAGCCACCAGGGTGCCACCAGGGTGCCACTTAGCGACACAAGGCAGGGCAACTGGTCACTCCCCACCCCAGTCAGTCATCCCTGTCATACCCAGAGTAGAACCCTAGTCCTCAGGGTCCCCAGACCAGCTACAACAACCAGGCAGCCGGGTGTCTGGCATGGATGTCTTTTGCATAAGTGCTATGATGTCTCCCTGGCTCTGGTTTCTCTCTTCAAAAAAAAAAAAATCTTGCTCCTGTTCTTGCTGGGTTTCATCATTCTGAGCTGACTTCTTCCTCCCCCATTTCCCTCTTCTCCTCCCCTTCCTCCTCCTCGCTCCCCTTCCTTTCCCTCCGCCCCACACTGGGAGAGCACCAGGTTTGAGAGGGCCCAGGGGCCATTCTCTTCATTTCACCCCCCTCCTGGGCCTGGCACCCTCTCACCTCGCAGAACCCCTTCCCTCCCAGTCTGAGAAGGGTAGAACGGGCAGGGTGTACCATAAGACCCACAGCCCATGTCTTAGAAAGCACAGGACCCAGCCACCTCCGGGGTCCTGTCTCCAGAGTAGGGCCCTGGCAGGCTCAGGCTGGGTGGCAGTGTGGCCCTGCTGCTGTGGTGGGGTCTGCAAGATGCTCTGGGCTGGCAGACCCAGCTCTAGACCTCATGTAAACCTGAGCCAGTCAGCTGGCCTCTCCCCGGTTCTCTCTGTCTAAAATGTGCAGGGGGTGACAGTGAGGTGGCACCTGACCCACTGGCCTCACCGCTGTAGCTCCTACAGTGACACCTGTACCTCACAGGACCGCACATGGGTGCTTGACTGTGAGTGGGGAAGAAGGGCGAGAGCAAGGCCCGGGAGGTGCCGCGGCGGGTTTAGTGGTGGACATGCCTGGTGCTGGGGGTCGGACCTGGGGCCTCACGCACTGGCTCTCTCTCTCACTCTTGGATTATTAGTAAATACAAATTTAAAAAGAAATAGGGAAAGAAAAAAAACAGAAAGGAAGGGAGGAAGGAAGGAAGGAAAAAGTGGGGAGAAAGAGAAAGGAAGGAGGAGAGAGAGAAAGAAAAGAAGAAAAGGGAGGAATAAAGGAAGGAAGGGAGAGAAAAAAGAGGGAGGAATAAAGGAAGGAAGGAAGGAAGAGGGGGAAAATAAAGGGAGAGAAGAAGAAGAGAAAAGAAAGAAAAGAGAGAAAGAAATAATAAATAATAAAAGGGAGAAATAAGTAAGTAAGTAAACAGACAGAGGGAGGCATAGAAGCTGAAGCCGGTGAGTCCTGGAGAGGGCAGAGGTCGGCTGGGCTGGGCCTGCTGAGAGCTGAGAGCAGGGCCTGCAGGAGGGACGCCAGGAGGCGTCGAGGGAAGTGGAGGCCAGACTGGAGCCAGCCAGGGTGGGTCTGGCCCGGGAGAGATAAACACTCAGTGCTGCTCTGCCTCGGCCTAACTCATCCCAGGGCCTCTCCCGCAGGAGCCTGGCTGGCTCCCCCACCCTCCCGCACTGCCCTCAGCAGATGCTCCGCAGATAGGGGACACCCAGTGCTGAGTCCACAGAGGAAGGAGAGTCTCTCTGACTGCTTCCTGCGGGAGGCTGGGAGGCCTGCCCAAACTCTGGCTCCTCTCTGGAGAGTGGAGCTGCTTCAGCTTTTACTTTGTGTTTCAATCCCCAGTGGTAGGATTTTGAAATTACAGGTCTGGGGAGTCAGGTGGTAGCGCAGTGGGTTAAGCACACGTGGCACAAAGTGCAAGGACCAGTATAAGGAACCCAGTTCTAATCCCCCGCTCCCCACCTGCAGGGGAGTCGCTTCACAGGCGGTGAAGCAGGTCTGTAGGTGTCTTTCTCTCCCCGTCTCTGTCTTCTCCTTCTCTCTCTATTTCTCTCTGTCCTATATAACAATGACAGTAACAACTACAACAATAAAAACAAGGGCAACAAAAAGGAAATAAATAAATATCAAAAAAATCTTTAAAAAAAAAGAAATTACAGGTCTGTTGGGGAGGTAGCTCAGTGTCAGTGTCTGAGGACTTAGTTTGATCCCTACCACTGATTACTACTCCTACTCCTATTACTCTTACTACTCACTACTACTATTACTACTGCTACTACTGACACAGCGACAACATCTAGGAAGGCTAGGGAGGGAGTGTAGGGGCGTAACCCAGGACAAGGAAACTCCATAGGTTGATTATCTCTTTTTCTTTTTTGCTCAAGCGAAGAGAGTAGGAACAGAGCTGATCACTGCTCAGCTCTGGCTTATGGTGGTGCTGGGGATTGAACCTGGGACCTTAGAGCCTCAGGCAGGAATGCCTTTTGCAGAGCCATTATGTTGTCTCCCCACCACATATTGATTTTCAACAATGCACTCTTGAAGCCTAATGTTCCTTATCTATCTGTCTATCATCTATCTGATAGAAACATAAAGAAATTGAGGGGAGGTGGGTTGGGTGGTAGCGCAGTAGGCATGAAGCGCAGGGACCAGTGTAAGGATCCCGGTTCGAGCCCCTCCTTCACAAGTGGTGAAGCAGGTCTGCAAGTGTCTATCTTTCTCTCTCTTCTTGTCTTCCCCTCCTCTCTCCATTTCTGTCTGTCCTATCCAACAATGATGACATCAATAACAACAACAATAACAACAACAATAATAAACAACAAGGGCAACAAAAAGGAAAATAAATAAATAAATATTAAAAAAAAGAAATTGGGAGGGAGGGAGAGAGGGAGGGAGGGAGGGAGAGAGGGAGGGAGGGAAGGAGGGAGGGAAGGAGGAAGAGAGAGAGGGAGGAGGGAGACCCCCGTAGCCCTGATTGATGGGTCCTGAAGCTTTTCCCCTGCAGGTGAGGACTGGGAACTTGAACCCAGATCCTTGCATATTGTAACATGCACACTCTACAAGGTGTACCACCTCCTTATCCCTTTTTAATCTATATTCCAATGCAATCACACTTTGGTTAGAGAGAGAGAAAGAGAGAGAGAAGACAGAGCAACAGCTGTGCACCAGACTTTCCTACCTGAGGCCTGGAGGTCCCAGGTCCAAGCCCCAGCTCCACTATAAGCCAGAGCTGAGTAGTGATTGGCTGTTCCTCTCTCTCTCTCTCTCTCTCTCTCTCTCTCACACACACACACACACACACACACACACACAAACACTCTCTTTCTCTTTCTCTCTCTCTCTCTCTGTCACACACACACACACACACACACTCTCTCTCTCTCTCTCTCACTCACTCATTCAAAGAAAATACCCAAGGGCCAACAAGCCAGCTCACCTAGGAAGGCATCTGTTTTGTCATGTGAAAGGCCCAGCCCCCACTGTGCTGGAGGGAGCTTCAAGGCCCTGATGCCTTTCCCTGTCTCCCTGTCTCCCTGTCTCTCTGTCTCTGACTTTCTCTCTGAAAAATGTTGACTTTGAGCAGGGAAGCCCCAAACGATGACAGAAATAAATTAAAAAATAGATAGATAAATGTGTCTAGCTAGCTCACCTGCTGGCTTCCACCTAGCCAGGTGTGAGGCCCGGTGTGACCTCTGGGGTTTCAGACATAAAAGCCTGGTGACCACTGTGTTATCTTCTCGGCCCATAAAAATCCTTTGTGTCTTATTTTTGTGAAAAACTTTTTTTTTTTCCCCTTTCTTTGTTGTTGCCAAGGTTCCATTGCTTGGGGTCAACTTTTCCAGACAGAAACAGAGATAGAGCAAAGGGTTGGGGAGTCGGGTGGTGGCCTGTTCAAGTGCACATATCACAGTGCGCAAGGACCCGGGTTCTAGTCTCAGGTCCCCACCTGCGGTGGGAAAGCTTTGCAAATGATGAAGCAGTGTTGTGGGTGTCTCTCTGTCTCTCTCCCTATCACCCCTTCCCTCTCTATTTCTGGCTATCCCTATCCAATAAATAAATAGATGATAAAAACAAAACAAAACAAAAACAAAAAGGGGGTTGGGTGGTAGCCCAGCAAGTTAAGTGCATGTGGCACAAAGTACAAGGACCGGCAAGGATAAGGGTTCGAGCCACTGGCTCCCCACCTGCAGAGGAGTCGCTTCACAGGCGGTGAAGCAGGTCTACAGGTGTCTATTTCTCTCCCCCTTCTCTGTCTTCCCCTCCCCTCTCCATTTCTCTCTGTCCTATCTAACAATGACAACATCAATAACTACAACAATAAAATAAAACAACGAGGGTAAAAAAAAAAAGGAAAAATAAATATTAAAAAAAACCCCACATCTTAAAAAAATGGGAGGGGGCAGGCGGTAGCATAGCAGGTTAAGCACACATGGTGCGAAGCAAAGCACAAGGGCCAGCTAAGGATCCTGGTTCAAGCCCCGGGCTCAAATCTGCAGGGGGTCAAACCTGCAGGGGAGTCACTTCACAAGCGGTGAAGCAGGTCTGCAGGTGTCTATCTTTCTCTCCCCCTCTCTGTCTTTCCCTCCTCTCTCCATTTCTCTCTGTCCTATCCAACAACAATAGCAATAACAATAATAGAAGGACAACAACAACAAAAAAGGGGGAAATATGGCCTCCAGGAGCAGTGGATTTATAGTGCAGGCAGGCACCAAGCCCCAGCAATAACCCTGGAGGGAGGGAGGGAGGGAGGGAGGGAGAGAGAGAGAGAGAGAGAGAGAGAGAAAGAAGTGGGGAAAGATTGCACAATGCCAGAGCTTCCTTCAGCGCTGTAGTGATCTCATGTGAGGGGTCCAGGATTTGAACCTGGGTCTCCCACACAGCAAGGCAGGTGCCCACCTAAGTGAGTTATCTCTCTGGTGTCTAATTGAACAAATGCTTTACAAACTTGTCACAGGGGTGCTGGGGATGGGGACCAGGAGCTTGAACCCTGATGCTTGTGCATGGTAATACACGCACTTACATGTGCGCCACTGTCCTGAAAAAGTAAACTTGGGGTGATGAAGCCCTGGAAGCTAACAACAAATAAAATATATCTATAAAGAGATTTACTTCTATGCTTTGTTAATCCGAGAGACAGAGAGTAAGAGAGAGAGAGAGAAAGAGTGCACACTCTGGCACATGCAACACCGGGGTTTGAACATGGAATTTCATGCTTGAGAATTCAAGGTATTTTATTTTACTTTTATTTATTACCATTATTATTATTTTTACCAGAGCACTGCCCAGCTCTGGTTTATGGCAGTACAGGGATTAAACCTGGGACTTTGGAGCATCATGAGAGCCTCTGCATAACCATTATGCTGTTTTCTCCTGCCTGAGAGTTCAAGGTTTTATCTATTGCAACCCTTCCTTCCTTCTTTCCTTCCTTCCTCTCTCCCTCCCTCCCTCTCTCTCTCTTTTTGCTACTACTATTCCTAGACTTTTTCTTGCACATTGTAATATGTGCACTCAACCAGGTGTGTTACCACCCCTCATTCCTTCCTTCCTTTTGTTCAAAAACATAGAGAGAGACCCCGCAGCACCACTCCAGCAGCTTGGAGCTTCCCCAGGTGCTGCAGTAGTCCCATATGGTGCCTGGGTTCAAAATAGGTGTCAGAGCATGCATGACAAGATGTGCACTCTGCTGGCTGAGCTATCTCTTCTTCCCTGTTTTTTTTTTTTTCGTTGTTTTATTTAGAGCAAGGAAGAGGAGAAAGAAAAAAGAGAGGAAAGACCTCAGCTCTGCCCCAGAGCTCTTTCTCCCAGCCCAGCAATGTTGGCTTTTATTCTCTTAAGTCCCTGCCTTGACCACTCCTACTGCCAACATGGGATGTTCTCTCCTTCTCTCAAAGGAAACCTCTTTGATCCAGAAGCCTCAGCTTAAAGGACAAGCTCTGTGCTGTCAGTGATCGATTCCTGCTCCATCTTACTATTTATTTATTTAGGACAGAGAGAAACTGTGAGAGAGAGGAGGGGGAGATAGAGAGGAAGAGAGACAACTGCAGCACATCCCAGCACTGTGAAGCTCCCCCCCCCCCCACAGGAGGGGATGGGAGGTTTGAACCTGGGTCCTTGCACAAGGTAACATGAATGCTTTACCGGGTGCACCACCACCCGGCTCCTCCTGCCTTTCTGTCTGGGCCCGGCTAGTGGGCCTGGACAGGGTTTAGGCGGCTGGTGCTTTCACCCAGTTCTCAGCCTTCCCTCACCAGCCTCAGGAGAGGATTACTCTGTTTTGTGGGTGAGCAAATTGAGTCTCCAGCGGGTTCAGGGATTTTGCCTCGGGCCAGGGAGATAGCCAGGGACAGGCTGGAATCCAGCCTCTGGGTGGGGTGGGCAGCTCTGTCCCCTCCCCTCGCTGCAGTGGGGGAGCTGGAATCCTGAGGAATCTGGAGCTCTCCCCTCTGGGCAGCTCTGATAAGGCCCAGACCCAGTCTCAGCTCCAGAGCTGGTCTGGCCTGGGGAAAATGGGTGGGCTGGCTGGGGGAGGCCTGTTCAGAGGCACGAATCTGTCCTGCCCCGAAGGCCTAGAACTTGCCCGAGCCTTTCATGTCTGAGCCCCAGCATAGGCCAAGAGTCTGGAGGTCTCCTTACTCAGAGCTGTGACTGATTTATTTACTCACTTTAAATGTTTTCTTTTATTTATTTATTTATTTTGAATAGAACAGAGAGAAACCGAGAGGGAAACAAAGAGAAAGAGAAAGAAGAGAGGGAGAGAGAAACAATCTCTCTCTCTCCCCCTCTCCCTCTCCCTCTCAATAATTTTATTTATTGGATAGAGACAGACAGAAATTGAGAGGGGAAGGGAGTTAGAGAGAGAGACAGAGACACATGCAAACCTGCTTCACCACTTGCAAAGTTTTCCCCCTGCAGGTGGGGAGTGGGAGCTTGAACCCAGGTCCTTGTGCACTGTAGCATGTGTGCCACCACCTGCGCCACCCGCCCCCCCCCCCCCCCCCCCCCGCTATTGATGTTGTAGGATCTGAACCTGAGAGTCCTTATATTTGAGTTCTATGTGCTACAACTGCTACTTCTCTGGCCCGCAATTCAATATATATCTCTATGTTTTAAAGACTTTGCTTCTTTTAGGGTGTGGTGGTAGGGAGAGAATCAAAAATACTGTTTTCCTCTGGCATGGGCAGTGCTGGGAGCAATCTGAGAGATCAGCTAAGGCGGGCCCTGTGCTCTACCCACTGAACCACCTGCCCAAGTCCCCAGTCATTTATTTCAGTGCTTACAAATTTCCTTCAGCAATGTTTCTTTAAATTACTGTTTCTTTTCTTTTATTTCCTAGATACATTATTTATTTATTCCATATTTTGGATAGAGCCAGAAAGAAATTGATAGGGAAGGGGGAGATAGAGAGAGAGAGAGAGACAGACACCTGCGGCCCCGCTTCACTGCTTGTGACGTTTTCCCTCTCCAGGCGGGAAGTGGGCCTTGAACACAGGTCCTTCACATCGTAGCCTGTGTGCTTTACTAGAAGGATATGCCGCTGCCTGCCTCCCACAATATTTTACCATTTTCAGAATACAAAGTCTACTTTCTTCTGTTAGATTTATCCCTAAGTGTTTTATTCTTTTTGATGCTGTCACAAGTGAAAGTATTATCTAACTGGATTTTATGCTACTGGTGGATAGTGTGAAGATATAAATAAAATTAATTAAAAATTTTTTATTTATTAATTAATGAGAAAGATAGGAGGAGAGAGAGAAAGAACCAGACATCACTCTGGTACATGTGCTGCCGGGGATCAAACTCACGACCTCATGCTTGAGAGTCCAAAGCTTTATCCACCTCCCAGACCACAATAAAAGTACTTTTTTTTTTTTAAGATTAGTTATAATATCTACAGACTTGCTGAACTTGCTTACTAATTCTGATGATTCTTGTTAAAAATTTCTCGACTTCTTGATGAGAGAGAGAACCAGAGCATCACTCTGGCACATGCAGTATTGGGGACTGCACTCGGGACCTCTTGCTTGAGAGTCCAATGCCTTATCCACTGTACCACCTGCCAGGCTAAAGTCTTCATGATTTTTTAATGGATTCTTTTAAGATATTCTAGAAGCAAGATCAGGTCATCTGATAGAGACAGAGAAATAGAGATGTGGAAAGAGAGAGAGAGAGAAAGAAAGAGAGAAACTTATAGCACTGCTTCACTGCTGGGGACTTGGGGCTTGAGTCTGCATCTTTGCACACAACAATGTGTGCTCTCCTGGGTGTGCTGCTGCTTCTCTCTCCACTTGCTTTCTCTCTCTTTCTCTCTCTCTCTCTCCCTCTATCAAAAAATACATATTTACTATTGGATAGAGAGAGAGAGAAATTGAGAAGGGAGTAGGAAATAAAGTGGGAGAGAGACAGAGAGACACCTGCAACCCCAGCTCCACCACTTGTGATGTTTCCCCCCTGCAGATTGGGGTCAGGGGCTTGAACTTGGGTCCTTGAGCACTGCAATGTGAGTGCTTGACCAGGTGCACCGCCACCTGGCCTCCCTTCCTTCCTTCCTTCCTTTCTTCCTCTTTCTCTTTCTTTTTTCTTTCTTTCAGACTGACTTATTGGGCTTGGGAGACAACATAAAGATTATGCAAAAGACTTTCATGCCTGAGGCTCTGAGGTCTCAGAATCAATCCCCAGCATTACCACAAGTCAGAGCTGAGCAATGCTCTGTTCTCTCTCTATCTTTCTCTCTCAATAATAAAAAAATTGTTTTAAAAACATTTTTTAAAAATTTATTTATTGGGAGTCGGGCTGTAGCGCAGCGGGTTAAGCGCAGGTGGCGCAAAGCACAAGGACCGGCATAAGGATCCCGGTTCAAACCCCGGCTCCCCACCTGCAGGGGAGTCGCTTCACAGGCGGTGAAGCAGGTCTGCAGGTGTCTATCTTTCTCTCCTCCTCTCTGTCTTCCCCTCCTCTCTCCATTTCTCTCTGTCCTATCCAACAACAACAATAATAACTACAACAATAAAACAACAAGGGCAACAAAAGGGAATAAATAAATAAAATAAATATAAAAAAAAATTTTTTTTAATTTATTTATTAACGTGAGGGAAAGAGAGTGAAGACCAGAGCATCACTCTGGCAGTGCTGGGACTCAATCTTAGAAAACTCTTGTTTGCAGGTTGAGGGCTCCAACTGCTGAACGCCCTCCGGGGCTGTGTCATGGAGCAGGTTATAATGAAGACAGACACGCAGTCTTGACCAGAGATGTTATTCGAGGACCTCCTTTCACAAGGTTTCCAGAACCATCCGCAACACTCAGTGAGGATGCCCTGCCCAGCATGGGCCACACGCCCGCTCAGCCCTTGCCTGGCCTGGAGGAGACAGGCCTGAGGATGGCAGCGGAGGTGAGCAGGCACCCTGACAGGCCTTGCAAATCGCTCCCTTCTCAGGGTCACAGCTGTGATGATTAGCCTTTTCTGGGAGCCACCCTCCACCCCCACCTCCATCCCCACCCCCACCCCGGGTGCAGAGGTCTCTGGTCGGCCCTTCCGGAACTGTCCTGGTCCCTGAGCGTAAGTCCCCAGGTAGGCTGCAGGTGTGCGTGTCTGTGTGTGAGTGTGCCTGTGAGTATGAGAGTGTGTAGGTCTGAGGAGCTGAGATCCCTCTCTCAAGTATCCAAACCAAACCACCCCTACACCCCAGCCAGCCCCCCCAGGCTGGCAGAGGGCACCAGCAGAATCAGAGAGAGGCTGAACAGTGTCTCCAAGAGAGGGGGACCACAGGGAAGAGGGAACTGAGCCCAGCAGACTGTGCTATCGGGGGTCCCCAGGCTGCCCTAGAAGTACATTCTCATTTCTCTGTCCCTGGTTCAGTCCTGGTCCACCCTAGACTTGGGGGCCCAGGCAAGAAGGATGTGCCCCCCCCCCCTGTCCTGGCCTCCCTCATCTTCCTCTGTGGCCATGGGTCATCCCTGTACCAAGTGGGGTGTGTTGGGGGAAGGGGATTGGCCCTGGATTGGTGTGAAGTCAGATGACCACATTTTCCAAGTTACCCCAGTGTACCTCCACTCCCTCCCAGGTCCTGGCCAGCTCCCCAGCCCCCTGAATTTCTGAGGGACTCCAGAGGCCCCAAGTGACCCTTTCTTCTCTGGGGAGACAGGTTTTGGAGCCCAGTCCTGCCGTCTCTCCAGTTCAGATCTGTGTTTCTAGGGAAATCTACACATCTATGATGTGTCAACTCTAGACAGACAGACAGACAGACAGACAGACAGGCCTGGAGACAGTCTCTCCCCTCTGCTCACTCAGAGCACGATACCCTGACCTGGCCTCAGGGCTTGCTTCCTGGGGCCACACCCCCTGAGTCTGGAGGAGGGAACAGAGGGTGGGCAGGGGACAGTGTGCTGCTCCAGGGTGGCGGGAGCCCCTTTCCCCTTTCCCCCTCCCCACCCTTCCAGGCCCCAGAGCTGCCTCATGAAGCCTCAGTTTCCCCTTTGTGAGCAGTAGTGTGGGCATCACTGAGGTGGCCAGAGCCATAGCTCACCAGGTGGAGCGTGTGCCCTGCCCTGAGTGTGGCCTAGGCTAGAACCCAGCACCGCATGGCAGGTGTCTCTGCATTTCTCTGTCTCTTTGTCTCTGAATGAAAAAGCAGCCCAGTGCAGTGAGATCATGCATGAGTGAGACCCCAAAGAAAGGCTCAGTGAGGGTGCATGGTGCTGGAGGTCCAGCCATCACAGCTTCCAGATCCTTCTCTGTTCTCACTCTCCCTTGTACCTTTAAGTCTTTGGTGTCTGGCTGTGACCTCCTTGGAAAGGCCCCTCCAGCCCTGGGGCCACAGTCTCTCCCCAGCTGTCTTCATCTTGGAGGAGGAGCCAAGTGAGCACCTCAGGCCCCTCCCTCTGCCTCCCCGGTCTGGTCTGCAGGTCCTGGAATCATGAGCTCAGCACCCACCAGCCCTGCTGGGACGGGACACACCCACCCCACCCTGCCCGCTGGGGGACCCAGGTGGACGCGACCCATGACCTCACCTCTCCTGGCTCTGGCAGCGCCCAGCCTGGCTCTGGAGAATCCCATGACTCAGGTGGCAAGGCGGGGCCCAGCCCAAGTCTGGGAGCCAAGGTCAGGCGGGCCTGTCCCCCGCCCCGCAGGAGGTGCCCCCAGAGATGACACTGTCCTCTTCTGCTTGGCTAGGAGGGCAGAAGGCAGCGGTGAGGAGCCCAGACCTCCAGGGGGTTGTAGTGGCTTGGGGTTGGGGAGCCAAAAGCCCCCCAGGCTCCTACCTGACTCAGCCTGTGAGCTGGAGAGGGGAGAGAGGTGAAGGGGGCAGCTCAGGGGAGCCCAGGGCTAGGGGGGCTAGACCAGTCTTGCCAGGCTCAGAACATTTCCCTGGCAGATAGATGGCAGCCCCAGACAGCTGTGAGGGTCGTGCACTGTTTAACTGCAGGGGGCGCTGCACACACAGAATGTGGTGACTGACAATGACATGGCTCATTTTCTCTCTCCCGTGTGTTCTCTCTCTTTCTCTCACTTCTCTCACTGCACCATGAGAGTGACTTTTACTGATGGCATTTCTTCAAAATTATTTATTTATTTTTTGAGTGACGGAAGGACCAGAACACCACTCCAGCATATGTATCACCTGGAATTGAACCCAGGACCCTATGCATGCAAGTCTTGTCCTCTGCCAGCTGCACCACCTCTGTCACTGTCTTATGTGTTTCTTCCACCCTGTTTATAAATGGTAGCAGTGGAGGCCCAGCAGTGGTGCAGCTGATAGTATGCACATGTTATCATGCTAGAGGACCCAGGTTCAAGCTCCCCATCCCCACCTGCAGTAGGAAAACTTCATATTTGGTGGCTCGGTGAAACAATGATACAGGCTCCTCTCTCTCTCTCTTTCCTTCTATCAAAAAGAAATAAAAAGGGGACCAGGTGGTAGTGCACTTGGTTGAGTGCACACATTACCAAACACAAGGAATTGGGTTCAAGCCCCAGTCCCCACCTGTAGGGGAACGTCACAAATGATGAAGCAGTGCTACATGTGTCTCTCTTTATCCTTCTCTCTTTTTAAAAAGATTTTTAATTGGTGATTTATTTATTTATTATCTTTATTGATTGGATAGAGACAGTCCGAAATCAAGAGGGGAGAGGGAGATAGATAGACAGATAGATAGATAGGGAGAGACACACACACCTGCAGCCCTGCTTCACCACTAGCAAAGCTTCTCCCTTGCCGGTGGGGGCAGGGGGCTCAAACCCAAGTCCTTATGCCCCGTAGCATGTGCGCTCAACCAGGTGTACCCCCACCTCTCTTTCTTTTCCTTTTTCTCTTTCTCTCCCCACCCACATCCCCCCACCTTTTTTCAAGTTGAAGCATCAGGTTTAGTCGTTTTGTTTGTTGTCTCCTTAAATGTTTTTTTATTGGGGAATTTCATGGTTTACAGTCAAATAAAATAAAATAGTTTGTATATCTGTCACATTTCCCAGTTTTCTACATAACAATTCAGCCCCCTCTAGGTCCTCCTCTGCCATCAGGTTCCAGGACCTGAGCCCTGCCCCCACCCCAGAGCCTTTCACTTTGGTGCCGTACACCGACTCCGGTCCAGGTTCTGCTTAGTGTTTTCCCTTCTGTTCTTGCTGTTCAACTTCTGCCTGTGAGTGAGGTTATCCCATAGTCATCCTTCTCTTTCTGGCTGATCTCACTTAACATGATTCCTTCAAGCTCCATCCAAGATGAGATAAAGAGGGTGAAGTCACCATTTTTAACAGCTGAGTAGTATTCCATTGTGTATCTAGACCACAACTTGCTCGGCCACTCATCCGTTGTTGGACACCTGGGTTGCCTCCAGGTTTTGGCTGTTACAGATTGTGCCGCCAAGAACATATGTGTGCGCAGACCTTTTTGGATGGGTGTGTGTTGTTAAAATTTCTGGAGGCTCTTGCCGGGCCGGCTAGCTTCACGGCGGGTAACAGAGACGAGGAGACAACGGCTGGGCAGGGAAGCTGTATTTCTTTATTCAGGAACAACGATTCATAAACTAAGACAAACTAATCACCAAACAGAACTCTGCTGTCTCTTTGCGGCGGCACAAGCACTCTCTCTCTTACTCTGTAACTCGGGAACCCTCCAACTCTGGCACTCTGAAACTCTCGTACTTGAGAGCCCTCTGAAACTCTTCAACTGTGGAACTCTCTCTTACTCTGTAACCCTGAAACTCTCGAACTCAGGAACTCAGGAACTCTCGAACTCAGGAACCCTCTCCCGGGGTTCCTTGGGGCGGGGCCAAGCAGGCCCGCGAAATTAATTGGACTGATCCAATTCTCTTGGCGGGGGGGGGAGGGCTAGAACAAACCAATGTAAAGCATACGACAGGTGTGTATCCTGGGGATAGCAGTGGAAGACAGCTAGTCTCTCAAGAAGGTCGGAGAACATTCTGGACCCCATTTTCTCTCCCTCACCCCAGCCCCAGAGCCTGCGCTGAGACTCAGGTGTGTGGAAGCCACTGAACTGACCTGAGTAGCCAGCCAGCTCTGCCATGTGGATCCAGACCTGCTTGCACTGCCCACCCCACCCTCCTCCAGGAGGGCTCCAGGATTACCCACACCCTGTCCCTTGGGTGCAACAGCACCGCTCTCATCACCCCTATTCCTGAAGGCTCACCTTAACTTTTTTTTTCTTTTTTGGCAACACACACACTGAACCCGGAAGTGAACTGGAAGTGAACTTGGATGTCCTTTCATATCAGCGTCACAGCTAAGATGAGGTAACAGTGACAACCTTCAAAGGTGCCAGACTGGTGTGCACAGAGGAGCACCCCCCCCACACACACACACTTGCATGCATGCCAATATGTCATCTATTAAAATTCCAGTTTTACAGACTTGTATTAAGATTGCCCAAAGGACATGGAAAATCTCCGTACTTTGAAGCTCCAGCTCTCTGGAATGGCCGTTCTGGCCCACATCTGGCTCCCTGGTCCCCGGACCAGGGAAGCTGGGTCTGAGCCAACAGCTCTCTGGTGGGGGTGAGTGGGATGGTGGAGGGTGTTCCCACCCACCTGGATGCCCCCTGCTCTGATCTGGGGAGACACATGCTTGGGGGGATTCCTGTGCTGGCTGCTGGTGCAGTAGGGCTGGTGAGTCCTCAGCCTAGTCCTGCCCCCAGACCCCCCACAGTACCCCAGGAGCCTCCTCCCAGGCACCCCCTGCTCAGAGGCCAGTGAGCCCCACACTCCATCTGGCGGCAGAGGCACAGGGAGCGGTTAGGTGCTCCAGGCTGTGCCTCAGTTTCCACCTGTACTGTGGGGGTGAACTCTGGTGGGCAGGGCAGGGGCCAGGGCCATGGCAGCCCTAAGGGAGGTGGGTACACTTTGAAGAAGGAGAGGCCACTTGGCAGGGACAGCCCCTGGGGTGGCAGGGCTGTGGCTGAACTCAGGGACAGAAGGCATGCCATGGGCTGGGCTTGGGCAGCTTCCTGGAAGAGGTGGCCTTTAAAGTGGGTCAACAGGGCGGTCCCTTTTCAGACACATGCTGTGCCCTGACCACATAGAGCTCCCCCTTCGCAGGAGACAGATGGCCCCCCACCTCCACCCCCAGGCCAGGCGGCAGACGAGCTCAGGTGCACCGCCTCAGCCCTCCTACCACACACTCCGGAAAGCCCAGAGTCGAATAAGGTGGAGCCACAGTGCTAGGCAGCCCCTGCAGTCCCCACTGTGTGCTCCTGGTCCTTCCACTCCAGGGCTCCCCGAAAACCCGCTGTGTCTGACAGACAGGGAAACTGATGCACAGGGCTGGCCCTCCAAGATGACCTCTGGGTGGCTGGGCCACTGCTCCAAGGGTGGGTTCTGCCCAGTGGGGTGTGTGCACACATGTGAGGGCATATATGTGCACACGTGCATGTATGTGTGTGAGTGTGTGCACATCCCCAATGCCCACAATGCCCACAGCCGTGTGTGGGCCTCTGCTGCTGTCTCAGGAACGCCAGCCCCTCTGGCCCCAATCCCTAGCTCTCTGCCCCCAACTCCCTCCTCCCAGCCCCCAGCCCCCAGCCCCCAACGCCCAGCTCTCTGCCATGCGGACTTGGTCTCAGGTCCTGCCACCCTAGATGTTGGGGAGGGGGACATGGGAGGGTTTACAGATGCCCACACGGTACCGGGTATGTCCTGGGGGCAGGCACCACAACAGCTCATCTGGGTCTCCTGGCAAAGACCACTTCTGGCTGGGCCTCCCCATAGGGCAGGAATGGGGGTGGGCATTAAGGTAGAGGGCAGGGGAGGGAAATAGAGACCCCGGCTGAGCAAGGCTGGGGCTGAGGGTTGATAGAGCTGGAGCCCACCCCCACCTGGCCTGTCCCCCACCAGGAGCAGGGTGGGTGGAGCATAGGAAGAGCTGCCCTGGGTTCCCAGGGACCCTCATGGACCCCCCACCCTCAGCACTACCCCATGGTCTGGGTGGGGGCAGCTGCCAAGTCCACACAGAGAAGCTCTGGAGAATGAGGGGAGTCTGGATGCTTCCCCATTGAACCGTTCCCCCCCCCCCCCCAGGTTCTCAAGCTCCCGGGCCAGGCAGAGTCCCCGCCCCCTCGGTGGCTGGCAGGACAGATGTTTCCAGTTTGAGGGCTTGGTTTGTCATAAATTGTTTGTTACCCACCAGACCCTGTTTCCTATTAAGCAGACTCCGGGGGACAGAGCAGGCCTGGCCCTCCATGTGGCCGGGTGAGCACAGGTTGGGGGTCCGGGTGCAGCCGCCTCCCCGGCCCGCAGAGTCCTGGCATGGTCCCCAGGCCCTGGGCAGCACAAGACCTGGGAGGGCTCCCCAGAGGGCTCACACCTGGCCTCCACTACCTGCCCACTGGGCCCCCTCTTCCTCCTTCTTTAAGGTCTGAGTCATGCGCTGGAATTCACTCTCCTCCCTGCAGCTGAAGAAGCCAGGTGCTAGACTCTGATCACTGGCAGTGAGGGGGGATTCCTCTCTTTAGGAGAGAGGGTAGGAAGCAGGCGTGGAAACAGGAGGCTGCTTCTGTGAGAGGAGCTCTAGGTGAGTTGAGACCTTGATGCAACATCAGGTACACAGCAGCCCTTTTGTGACTAGGAGGAGAAACAGCCAGATGGCATCAGAACTACCGATGGGTAGAATCTGGGTTCTTAAGATTAGACTGTGTCAGTCCTTTCTGGAACTTCCTCTCCTGTGAAATAATAGTATGTATATATCTCACAGCACCGGACTTGAGCTGCCACATGGCAGTGCATGCATCCTACCTACCTCCCTACCTCCCAGTCTGCTACTAAGTGTGTGTGTGTGTGTGTGTGTGTGTGTGTGTGTGTGTGTGTGTGTGTGTGTGATTATTGGATAGAGAAAGTGAGAAACTGAAAGGAAGGGGGAGGTAGAGAGGAAGAGAGACACCTGCTGCACTGCTTCATCACTTGGGAAGCTTCCCCTCCTGCAGGTGGAAAGGTGGACTTGAACCAGGTCCTTGTGCTTTGTGAAATGTACGCTCTACTAGGTGCACCACCACCAGTCACCTCCCCCTTTAAAATTTTTAGTTTAATTAGTTGTGGATAGAGAAAGAAATTGAGGAGAGGAGAAAGAGCGACACCTACAGCCCTGCTTCACCACTCAGAAAGCTTCCCCCTGCAGGTGGGGACCAGGGGCTTGAACCCAGGTCCTAATGTACCGTAATATGTGTGCTTTACCAGATGTGCCACTAGCTGGCTCTTTTTTAATTTTCTCAGAGCAGGCTCAGCTCTGGCATATGGCGGTGCTGGGGATTGAACCTGGAAGTTTGGGAGCCTCAGACATGAAAGTTCATTGCATAACCATTATGCTCCTCCTTGCTTCTGACTTATTCATTCATGAGAGAGAACCAGAACATCACTGTGACACATGTGTCCCTGGGGATTGAACTCGGGACCTCATGCTCACAGTCCAGTGCTTCACCCACTAGGCCATCTCTCAGGCCACCTCTTACTCACTTTTAAAGACTCACTCACAGAGAGAGTTACCTCCTTTCTGTCCAGTCCGAGAAGAGGGGGAGGGAAAGCCCATGGTACCAGTGTTTCCTCACTTGCTATAGCATCTTCACTGTGGTGCTGGGGCTTGGACCTGGGTTGTGCATATGGCTGGTCTCAGGCTCTACCAAAGAGTTATTGTTCCAACCTCTTTACAGATATTTGGAGGTTGGCTGGCCAGATAGGTAGCACAGAGCAGGCATGTTACTATGTACCCAGGTTCAAGCCCCCAGTCCCCACTGAAGCTTCATGATCAGTGGAACAGGGCTGCAGGTGTCTCTCTTCCTCTCTGTCTTTCTATCTTCCCTTTCCCCTCTGAATTTCTCTGTCTTTATAAAAATGAAAAAAGTAATGAAAATATTTTTGAGGTGGTTGCTTATTTATGTACTAAACATAATCACTTAATTTGCATTTCTATTAGTGATTTAATATTGATTTACAAAATTATAACAGGGGTTTAATTCCACACCGTTCTCCCCACTAAAGTTCTGTGTCCCCATTGTCCCCACTGGACCTGCAGTAGTTCTCCCGAGGTCACAGATATGAGTGACTATTGCATTTTTATTTATTTATTTATTTGCCTCCAAGGTTATTGCTGGGGCTTGGTGCTGACACTATGAATCCACTGCTTCTGCTTCTTTTTTTTTTGGATAGGGCAGATAGAGATTGAGAGGGGAGTGGGACACTGAGAGGGAGAAAGAGAGACACCTGCAGACCTGCTTCACCACTTGCAGTGGGGAGCCAGGGGCTTGAACCTGGATCTTCGCACAGGTTCTGTGCTTTGTTCTATGTGTGCTCAATCTGGTGTGCCACTGCCCGCCCCCTCCCCCCTTGACTATTATCTCTGTAACTGTCTATCTCTACATACATATACATATGTGTGTGTGTGGTGTGTGTGTTCTCTACATACATATATGTGTGTGTATGTGTGTGTTCTCTACATACATATATATGTGTGTGTATGTGTGTGTATGTGTGTGTTCTCTACATACATATATATGTGTGTATGTGTGTGTATGTGTGTTCTCTACATACACATATATGTGTGTGTTCTCTACATACATATATATGTGTGTGTGTTCTCTACATATATATATGTGTGTATGTGTGTATGTGTGTGTATGTGTGTGTATGTGTGTTCTCTACATACATATATGTGTATGTGTGTGTATGTGTGTGTATGTGTGTGGTGTGTGTATGTGTGTGTGGTGTGTGTGTATGTGTGTATGTGTGTGTATGTGTGTGTGTGGTGTGTGTGTGTATGTGTGTGTGTGGTGTGTGTGTGTATGTGTGTGTGTGGTGTGTGTGTATGTGTGTGTGTGGTGTGTGTGTGGTGTGTGTGTGTATGTGTGTGTGTGGTGTGTGTGTGTATGTGTGTGTGTGGTGTGTGTGTATGTGTGTGTGTGGTGTGTGTGTGTGGTGTGTGTGTATGTGTGTGTATGTGGTGTGTGTGTGTATGTGTGTGTGTATGTGTGTGTGTGGTGTGTGTGTGGTGTGTGTGTATGTGTGTGTGGTGTGTGTGTGTATGTGTGTGTGTTGTGTGTGTGTGTGGTGTGTGTGTGTATGTGTGTGTGGTGTGTGTGTATGTGTGTGTATGTGTGTGGTGTGTGTGTATGTGTGTGTGTATGTGTGTGTGTATGTGTGTGTGTGGTGTGTGTGGTGTGTGTGTCTGTGTGTGTGTGGTGTGTGTGTATGTGTGTGTGTGGTGTGTGTGTATGTGTGTGTGTGGTGTGTGTGTGTAGTGTGTGTGTGTATGTGTGTGTGTGTGTGGTGTGTGTGTGTATGTGTGTGTGGTGTGTGTGTGGTGTGTGTGTATGTGTGTGTGTGGTGTGTGTGTGTATGTGTGTGTGTGGTGTGTGTGTGTGTGGTGTGTGTGTGTATGTGTGTGTGTGGTGTGTGTGTGTGGTGTGTGTATGTGTGTGTATGTGTGTGTATGTGTGTGTGTGGTGTGTGTGTGGTGTGTGTGTATGTGTGTGTGGTGTGTGTGTGTATGTGTGTGTGTGGTGTGTGTGTATGTGTGTGTGTGTGTGGTGTGTGTGTATGTGTGTGTGTGGTGTGTGTATGTGTGTGTGTATGTGTGTGTGGTGTGTGTGTGTATGTGCGTGTGTGGTGTGTGTGTATGTGTGTGTGTGTGTTATTTGTATGTGTGTGTGTGGTGTGTGTGTGGTGTGTGTATATTGTGTGTGGTGTGTGTGTATGTGTGTGTGTATGTGTGTGTGTGGTGTGTGTGTGTATGTGTGTGTGTGGTGTGTGTGCTGTGTGTGTATGTGTGTGTGTATGTGTGTGCGTGGTGTGTGTGTGTATGTGTGTGTGTGGTGTGTGTGTGCTGTGTGTGTATGTGTGTGTGTGGTGTGTGTGTGTATGTGTGTGTGTGGTGTGTGTGTATGTGTGTGTGTGGTGTGTGTGTATGTGTGTGTGGTGTGTGTGTATGTGTGTGTGTGGTGTGTGTGTGGTGTGTGTGTGTATGTGTGGGTGGTGTGTGTGTGGTGTGTGTGTATGTGTGTGTGTGGTGTGTGTGTGTATGTGTGTGTGTGTGGTGTGTGTGTGTATGTGTGTGTGTGGTTTGTGTGTGGTGTGTGTGTATGTGTGTGTGTGTGGTGTGTGTGTATGTGTGTGTGTATGTATGTGTGTGGTGTGTGTGTGTATGTGTGTGTGTGGTGTGTGTGTGGTGTGTGTGTGTATGTGTGTGTGGTGTGTGTGTGGTGTGTGTGTGTGTATGTGTGTGTGTGGTGTGTGTGTGTGTATGTGTGTGTATGTGTGTGTGTGGTGTGTGTGTGTATGTGTGTGTGTGGTGTGTGTGTGTATGTGTGTGTGTGGTGTGTGTATGTGCGTGTGTGGTGTATGTGTGTGTATGTGTGTGTGTGTGGTGTGTGTGTATGTGTGTGTGTGGTGTGTGTGTGGTGTGTGTGTGGTGTGTGTGTATGTGTGTGTGTATGTGTGTGTGTGGTGTGTGTGTGCTGTGTGTGTATGTGTGTGTGTGTGGTGTGTGTGTGTATGTGTGTGTGTGGTGTGTGTGTATGTGTGTGTGTGGTGTGTGTGTGTATGTGTGTGTGTGGTGTGTGTGTGTGTGGTGTGTGTGTGAGTGTGTGTGTATGTGTGTGTGTGAGTGTGTTTTCTATGGTCCTTCCTTCTCTTCCTTTCTTTTTTTCTTTTCATTCTGTCTCCAGGGTTATTGCTGGGGCTCAGTGCCTGCACTACGGATCCCCTGCTCCTTATGTCGGTCCTCGCACTTTGTGTCACGTGCGCCTAAACCATTGTGCTACTGCCCGGCACCCCTTCTCTTCCTTTCTTAAATTTAAATTTTCTCTCTTTTTTTTTTAAATTTTCTCTTTTTTATATGTATTTATTTATTCCCTTTTGTTGCCCTTGTTGTTTTATTGTTGTAGTTATTGTTGTTGTTGTTGTTGGATAGGACAGAGAGAAATGGAGAGAGGAGGGGAAGACAGAGAGGAGGAGAGAAAGACAGACACCTGCAGACCTGCTTCACCGCCTGTGAAGCAACTCCCCTGCAGGTGGGGAGCCGGGGTTCGAACCGGGATCCTTATGCCGGTCCTTGTGCTTTGCGCCACCTGCACTTAACCCGCTGCGCTACAGCCCGACTGCCCTAAACACAATTCTTAAGATTTGTCTTATTTATTTCATAAGACAGGACCAGAGCATCACTCTGGCACATGTGGTGTCAGGGACTGAACTAGGGATCTCATGCCTGCATGTCCAGCGACCCACCCATGGTGCCCCCTCCCACCCAGCGTGTGCTTGTTGAGCTTTTCAGTTTTCTTACTCTCTGGAGTGCCAGGAAATGAACTCAGGGCCTCACACATGTGATAACCCTGAGCAGCCCCCAGACCCAATTTTAGATAGACTTTTTTTTTTTTTTTGTCTTTTTTCTGCCTTAGCACGAGCCTGACCAAGAGCAGTCACCAAGAACAGACCAAGAACAGAGCCAGGAAAGCTCCTCCTCCCCTTCTGTTAGATGAGCGCAGGGCAGGGGCCACAGTCATGTGGGAAAGGCCTTAAAGGCACTCATCCACTTACTGAAGTCATTAACATGAAAGAGAAGGAGAGACAGAACCAAAGCATCACTCTGGCACATGCGATGCCAGGGACCAAGTTTGGAAGTTGATGCCTTTATGTCTACTCCTCTAACCACTCTGCCACCTCCTGGGCCCCTAAGTTCTTAGGAAAAAGAAAAGATTTACATCCATGAGAAGGCAGGGGCAGCGCCAGGCCCTGAGCACGCAAATCATGCTCCACTGAGCTGGCAGCCTTGCTGGACTCTCCTTGCGTCCCCTCAGAACCTTCAAAACTATACATTCTCGGGAGTCGGGCTGTAGCACAGCGGGTTAAGCGCAGGTGGCGCAAAGCACAAGGACGGGCATAAGGATCCCGGTTCGAACCCCGGCTCCCCACCTGCAGGGGAGTCGCTTCACAGGCGGTGAAGCAGGTCTGCAGGTGTCTATCTTTCTCTCCCCCTCTCTGTCTTCCCCTCCTCTCTCCATTTCTCGCTGTCCTATCCAACAACGACGACAACAACAATAATAACTACAACAATAAAACAACAAGGGCAACAAAAGGGAATAAATAAATAAAATAAAATAAAATATTAAAAAAAAAAACAAAACTATACATTCTCTCTGGGGCTGGGGCCTTGCGTATGGGCGCTTTCACCACCCACCACTTTCTCATTCAGAGGCAGAGAATGGCAGACAGGAGAGAGACACTCAACACTAGAGCTTCTTTCATTGCCATAGCACTGCTGTGTGGTGCCAGGGTTCAAAGCCGGGTTGTGTCCCCTCCTCGGTGAGCTGTCTGCATCCTTGGCACAAATAATAATAATATAATATAATATCTAATTAATATATAATATAATGTACTTTTTTTCCCCTCAGAGCACTCTCAGCTTTGGGTTATGGTGGTTGGGTACTGAACCTGGGACCTTGGGAGTCTCAAGTGTGAAAGTCTTCTGCATAATCATTATGTTCTTTCTTCAGCCCAGTATCTTAAAACTATAAGATGGGGGAATTGGGCGGTGGTGCAGTGGGTTAAGCACACGTGGTGCAAAGCACAAGGACCATTGTAAGGATCCCAGTTCGAGCCCCCGGCTCCCCACCTGCAGGGGAGTCGCTTCACAGGCAGTGAAGCAGGTCTGCAGGTGTCTGTCTGTCTTTCTCTCCCCCTCTCTGTCTTCCCCTCCTCTCTCCCATTTCTCTCTGTCTTATCCAATAATAACAACATCAATAACCACAACAATGTTAAACAACAAGGGCAACAAAAGGGAAAATAAATAAATATAAAAAAGTAAAAAAAATTGTAATATGCATCCCTAATCAAAGTTAGAGGGGAGTTTGTGTGTGTGTGTATGTCCTTTTCTGGGCCAATCAGTTCATTCTTTTTATTTTAGCTATATGGATAGAGAGACAAAGAGACTTCACAACACCAGAGCTTCCCACAGTGTTGTGGCACTCTCATGCGGGCTCGTATGCCGCCAAATCGGTGAGCTATCTTCTGGCCCTAGATGGGATTTTTTTTTCACACTTCTTGGATAGTAAGGGCCCCAGGACTCCTGAACTCTAGTGAAGTCTTTGCCCCTTAACTGTGCTGACTGCCATGTACTGTTTCCATATGAATCCCAAACTCAAGTCACACCGTTTTAGGCAGCTGGTGTTACACTGACCCGTCTCTCCCTGCCATGGCTCTGTGATCCCACCTAAACCATCTTCAGTTTCAGGATCACTCAACTTTTGTCTTCACAACACTTTAATTTTCCTTTAGGGCACGAGAGCCGGTGCACCTGGCATGGTTTCTTCTTCATTCCTTCAGGATTCCTACCTCAGCTGGAAACTTAGGCTGATAGGTGTCTACTCTTAGCACTTCATTTCCTTTTCTGCATATTTAATTTGGATAACGACAGTGAGACATTGAGAGGGAAAGAGGAGATAGAGAAGGAGAGAGACACCTGAGGCCTGTTTCCCTGCTTGTGACGATTACCTCCCTTCTTGCAGGTGGCGAGCAAGGGCTTGAACACAGGTCCTTGTGCTCTGTAATGTGTGTGCTCTACCTGGTGTGCTACAACTCAGCCCCCTTCAGCACTTTATTTTTGGTATTGTCTTTTTATTTTATTTATTTTGCCTCCAGGGTTATCACCAAGACTTGGTGCTGGCACTATGAATCCACTGCTCCTGGTGCCCATTTCCCCAATTTTCTGGATAGGACAGAGAGAAATTGAGAGGGGAGGGCAAGATAGAGAGAGGGAGAGAAAGATAGACACCAGAGACCTGCTTCACTACTTGTGAATTGACCTCCCCTCCACCCACAGGTGGGAAGCCGGGGACTTGAACCGGGATCCTTGCACGGGTCCTTAAGCTTCATACTGTGCGCTAAACCCAGTGCACCACTGCCCGGGCCCCTGGTATTATCTTTTTTATTTATTGAACAGCCAGAAATTGAGAGAGAAAGGGGAGACAGAGAGGGAGAGAGACAGAGAGACACCTGCAATACTGCTTCACCACTTGCAAAGCTTTCCCCCTGCAGGTGGGGGCTGGAGGCTCAAACTTGGGTCTTTGCACATTTTCATGTGCACTCAACCAGGCACATCACCATCCGACCCCCCAGCACTTAATTTTTTTAAAAGGGTTTTATTTATTATTGAGATGAAAGAGAGAGAGAGAGAGGCAGAGACAGAGAGGGACAGAGAGAGACAGAGAGAGAGAAAGAGAGAGTGAGAGAGAACCAGAACATCGCTCTAGTACATGCACTGCTGGGTATTGAACTTGGGACCTTGTGCTTGAGAGTCCAAGGTTTTACCCACTGCACCACCTCCCGGACAGTTCCTGCCAGCACATTAGAGGCCACAGCTTCTCCTGAGAAGCCAGTTGTCAGCTTAATTGTTGTTCCTCTGGTGTGCTCAGCAACTAGCCCTGTACCTTCTCTTGTTTTCTAGCAGTCTAACCATGACGGGTCTAGTCGGAGTGTCTATTCCTCCAGATGTGCTGAGACTTCTTGGACATGAGGCTTGAACTTACTGACTGTTATGAATTCTGGAAAAGTCTCCAGTCACCATTTCCCCATTGGAATAGCCCACTTTTCAGCTCTCCTTTTGAGCTGCCAACTCCACGGAGGCCAGGCAGCGTATCACCACGGCTCTCGCCCTGGTCTCTTGGTCTGGTTTTGGATTTGGACGTCTCATCTAATACTCATTCTCTCTGCCGTGATGCTGAACCTGCTGTTAAACCCATCTGCGAAATCATTAATTCCATGACAATGCTTCTCTGTTTTCTTTCTTTAAATTTCTTCTAGTTAGTTTTTCCTTTTAAATGTTTGTTTATTTATTTGAGGTATAGGAAGAGAGAAAGAAGCAGACATCACTCTGGTACATGTGCTGCTGGGGATGGAACTCAGGGCCTCATGCTTGAGAGTGCAACCCTTTATCCACTGCGCCACCTCCCAGACCACACTTCTCAGTTTCTTTTCTTTTTTAATTGTCTGTACTTATTGAGTAGAGACAGTCAGAAGTCTAGAGGGAAGGAGGTGATAGAGAAGGAGAGAGACAGAGAGACACCTGCAGCCCTGCAAAGCTTTCCCCCTGCAGGTGGGGACAGGGGGCTTGAACCCGGGTCCTTACAACTTCTCAGTTTTCTAATTGCCATTTGGTCCATAACTACAATTCCTAATTCTCTGCTGAAATTCTTGGTTATATATTCTTTTCTTTTTTATGTTTAGGAATGCTTTATTTTTTTTTTAGTTATTTGTTATTGTTTGTTACAGGATTATAAGATTACAATGTACACCCGCCACCAAAGTTCTGTATTCTCACTCTCCCACTTCCCAAAGAGAACCACTAGAGTTCTTATAAGATATATTCTAGGTTTTGAACACAGTCAACATGGGTGCTTCAAATTCTGCGACTTTTTTTGCAGAAAGACTTTTAAGCCTGAGAAACCAAAGACTCCAGATTCAATCTCCCGCACCCCCAGAAGCCAGCTTAACAGAGCTCTGGTGAAATAAATAAATAATAAATCTGTGACCTCTATATAGCTGTAGACCCCCCTCCCCCGTGGCTTTAATTAATGTAATTAGTAGTATCCGGTTTTCTTATATACCTAGATACTTAAAAAAATATCTTTTTCTTTTTTGCCTCCACTCTGGCACGTGCAGTGCTGAAGCCCAAACTCAGGACCTGCTGCTTGAGGGCTCACTACTTTAGCCTCCTGTCACCTCCCTGGCTGTTCCTGGAACAGTACGGCACCTGAGCGTCGTCCAGGGCTGTTGCTAACCTCTTATGGTGCAGAGGCTCGAACCTGGGCTGTGTGGTGAGGCATGCACTCTACCTGGTGAGCACTCTCTTAGAAAGGTATTGACCCCATCTTGGGGTCCCATCCTCATCTAAACCAAATGCCCCATCTCCTACTACCATTACACTGGGGTGGGGGTGCAATGTTAGAATTCTGCCAGGCAGGTACATTCTACCCAGCCGCAGTTGGCTTCCTCCAGAGGGAAGGTACATTTGCCTCTGTGGGGCCCCTGGGAGCCTCAGTACTCCTGAGGAACAGTCCACTGACAGCAGCAGAGGACTAAGTAATCCAAGCAGCTCTCCAGATACTGACAACTTGGAAACCTGATGGAAAAAGTTTATAATTATTTTTACCGGAGTACCACTCAGTTCTGGCTCACGGTGGTGCGGGGAATTGAACCTGGGAGCTCGGAGTTTCAGGCATGAAAGTCTTCTGCAGAACCATTATGCTGTCTCCTCAGTCCTGGAAATAGTTTATGTTTCCTGAAGCTAATGGGATGGTGAGGTCTGTATTCAGGTCAGTGTTCAGGGCCTGCTGCTCTGTAGTGTGTGCCCATCCCAGGGGCTGTCTGAGCAGATGCTGCTTTGACAGTCTTGTGATGTCTGGAAGAAGAACGCGTTTGGCAAAGGACAGCCCCTCAACATTAAGTTGGAGGACTCGAAGAGCAGGACCAACAGCTTGAAAGCTGTCAGGAGCTGCTTGTTGCTGGCTTTGAAAGTGACTGGGATCCATGTGGATTCAGTCGGCTAGGAAGGATCGTCAGTTTCCCCAATGAATGGGTACTCACGGGATGCACCACGGGAAGGTCGATCCAGTGATGTCTGGAGATTTGGGGTTACAAAGCATGACCTGACCTGTGGGTGACGGGTGAATCTCCCTCACCATGGGGGATGTCCGAATGGACAAACATAGCACTAGCTGTGGGCTGCTTTCTATGATGCTTTCCCCAGTTTTTTAAAAATTATTTTATATAGTGATAGAAATTGAAAGGGAAGGGTGAGACAGAGAGAGGCAACACCTGCAGACCTGCTTCACCCTTGTGAAGTACCTGCAAGTGGAGCCTGGAGGCTTGAACCTGGGTCTGTGTGCACTGTAATGTGTGTGTGCTCTACCAGGTGCGCCACCAGCCAGCCCCCTCTTCCCCAGCTTGCCACATTCATTTACAGTTTTTTTTTTTGTAGTTACTATTGTTGTCATTGTTAGATATGACAGAGAAACAGAGAGGGGAAGACAGAGATGGGGAGAGAAAGACAGAAACCTGCTGACCTGCTTCACTGACTGTGAAGCGACTCCCCTGCAGGTGGGGAGCCGGGGGCTCGAACTGGAATCCTTTAGCCAGTCCTTGCACTTTGCGACACCTGCGCTTAACCCACTGCGCTACCGCCCGACTCCCTCTCATTGGCGGTTTGATTCTTCATCAAGAGATCATTAGGGCAACAAGGGCAACAAAATGGGGGTGGGGGGGATGGCCTCCAGGAGCAGTGGCTGTGTAGTGCAGGCACCGAGGCCCTAACCCTGACCCCTAGTGACTCCTGGAGGTGGTGGGGGACACTGGGACCTGAAAGACAATGTAGAATGATGCAGGGTGCCTTCATCAGAGGCCCCATGATCTGTCCCAAGTCATCAAGGGGTGGCCACTGAGTCTGCAGGAGGAAAGGGGAGAGTTGCCCCCCATCCCCGACTTTGCGAACTCAAACCTGGAAAGTATCAGCTAGAAGCACGACACAGGAAACTTGATCACCTCTTGCAAAACCCAGGTTGGCTGAATAGCATGGCAGGAAACTGGGGGCCTGACAGTACTCCCCACCATGTGCATCCCTCAGGCCTGTGCTCACCAGCTGGAGGCAGTCCTGTGTCCTGACTGACATCTGCTCTTTCCTCTCTATCCTTGCTTCTCCAGCTGTGGTGGTGTTCTCCCCAAGGCTAAGGCTGTGTGGATGGCTTTCTTTCTAGACTTCACCCCTTCACATCTTCCCTTTCTGCGTCTGCCCTTGGGCTGGCCCATCCATGCTCTTCTGTCCAGGCTGTTGCAAGGTGGCCTTCTGTTTACAAGGCTGCTATGTGCACAGGGCCTTGAACTCTTGCTGTTGCAAGGGGACATTGCTTTCAAAGGAAATGTAGTGGCTAGCGGGCAGAGGAGACAGCATAATGGATATGCAAATAGACTCTCATGCCTGAGGCTCCCAGGTCCCAGGTTCAATCCCCACACCACCATAAACCATAGCTGACTATTGCGATGATAAAAACAAAAACAAACAAACAAAAAAACCCCATAATTATAGTGGTCCAGGAGGTGATGCAGTGGATAAAGTATCTGACTCTCAAGCATGAGGTCCTGAGTTCAATTCTTGGCAACACATGTACCAGAGTGATGTCTGGTTCTTTCTCTTTCCTCCTATGTTTCTCATTAATAAATAAAATCTTTTAAAAAACATAATTATAAAATGCAGTGGCAGGACCCTCACATATTGGAGGAAGTAGGATGTTAATTTCCATCCTACCGCAAGGGCCCTGGGCTTGCTGGATTCTCTGTTTTGTGGGAAACAAAGAAACAAAAGCCTAAGCAAGTGAAGATTCAACATGAATGCAAGCGTGATTCGAGCTGATCATGTCAGCATCTTTATTGCCATGTAACAAGTCTTTCACCAAAATAAAGAGACTCCTGGAAGCTCTTCAGAGCTGTGAGGCCGAGATGTGGAGTTCTCGGGGGCGCACGGGACTAGCTGAAGCCTCAGCTGAGCTGTGAGGGCAGTGAGGGTTTGTCCTGGGTGGCTGAGAAACTGAGGCTGCGAGCTGCTGGAGACAGGCTCTGTCAATTGGGGCTTCCTTGGTGTCTGCCCTCGAGGACCCGGTTTTGAGGGCCAGACTGTCCCCCAGGCCCTGCCCAGCCCTCAGCTTCAGGGGCTAGCTCTAGGGCTGTAGCGGGGCTCGGATTAAAGGAGCAATTTTGTGTCTGGGTTCAGAGAAGGGCAGCAGGTCACATGCTTGGGAAACGAGTAAAAGCTGTAGGCCAGGTCCTCACGCAGAAAATAAAAATAATTGCTACCTGAAATGATAGTCACATCACTTCCTCCTTCTGCAAGGATGTCTCCTTCTACTTTTAATCTCCCTTCCACCTCCCAACCAGACTGAGCAGAAGCCGTGACATCTCTCTATGTGACCTTAAATCAAGAGTCCCCCGTCACAGCCCTTCCTAAGTCCATGCGCCCGGAGAGCTGAGGTGGGGAGCACATTGGGCTGCATGGCCCACCTTCCGCACAGCTTGTATGGCTGAAGATGGCTCCCCTGTGACTGCAGAAGACAGTGATGGGCTGAAACGATGGGGGGGGGTGTGTGTGTGTCTAGCCCAGGGACAAGGGGCAGGAGAAGCGGGTCCCTGACATTCTGCCTGACGTCAGGAGCAGCAGGGAGAAGCAGGCACTGAGTCTCGGCTGGGAACCTGAGCTCGCTGTAGAGGAGCAAACAGTCTGCCTTTGAGACAGAGACCATGAGGGGGCCTGGCATGGTGGGGACAGGACCAAGGGGCCCTCGGGCATGTCCTCTGTTAGCGCAGTCCCTTGGGGTTGCACAGGAGACTGGTCGCCTTGGAGAAGCTCCTTCCTCCAGTTCAGGACCCACTGCAGGGTGTGTACAGGCCCCTGGCCCCCACCTGAGAGTGTTTCAAAAGTCAGAAATGAGAAGAAAAACATGTCTTTCATTTATGTGGAATATTCTATTAATCAGATTTGTTCCCTTTCTCTCCGATTAATCTGGTTAAAGAAAAGGGGGGGAAACCAATAAAAATAAAGAGACTGCTTTCAAAATGAAGCTTTTCTCTTTCCAGTGATTAATTCAGAGTAGATGAACTTAATTTGTGCTGGCCTCCAGTTTAATTCTGGCTGCGGCTCAGCCAAATCCACAGGACAGTTGGGGGTGGGGGTGGGGGCAGCTCTGGCTCATGGGGGAGGGGCCGCGGCTCTGACACCAGCTGATTCCCTTTGTCTACTTTTCATATGGATGATTCTTTTTTTTCTTCTAACATTTTTTCAATTATCTTTATTTATTGAATAGAGATAGCCAGAAACTGAGAGGGAAAGGAGTAACAGAGAGGGAGAGAGACAGAGAGACTCCTGCAGCCCTGCTTCACCACTCGTGAGGCTTTCCCCTTGCGGGTGGGGACTGGGGGCTTGAACCCAGGTCCTTGTGCACTGTAATGTGTGCACTCAACCAGGTGCGCCACCACCCAGCCTCCATGGATAGTTCTTATTTTTCTGCAAGGCTAATTGTCTGGAAGCGTATGGATAGTTCTTAATGTTGAAGGAAAGAAACATACACGTACACATACACTAGACAAAAAAAAGAATAAAGGAAGAAAGAGAAAAAAAAGTGTAAGAGAATGTCCTGGTAAAGTGTGACATGCCTAAGGCATCAGGTTCCTAGAAAAAGCTCTAAATTTTTGGTTTGTAAAGAGAATAGCATGTGGATAGCAGGTTTTTACATTTATTATGACTGGGCGCCCCTTTTATGCTCTACAATCTATGCTGGGTGGTCTGTGCTGACTGGCACAGGCTCTTGAGGTGGGCTCCTCTTTGGCCACCCATCAGCTTCTGTGTGACGTGACGTGACGTGACGTGACGTGACGTGACGGGAGGAGCTGCCTGGCGGGGTGGGGTGCCAGTGGCGGTGCCCTCAGTCGGAATCCATGGTGAAGAGCTGGATGTCCTGTGGGCTCCAGTACAGGCCGACTGCCGAGTTGTAGACCAGAGACCAGACGTAGGGGATGAAAAACTCCTCGGGCTGCTCCTCTTCCACGTACTTAAATTTCAGTTCTGGAAATTTCTGCAAGGGAAACAAGATTGCACTATGACCTCATCTTTCTTTCTTCTTTTTTTAATCTTTACTTATTTATTGGATAGAGACAGCCAGAAATCGAAGGGGGAGGGGTGACGGAGAGGGAGAAAGACAGATGCCAGCAACACTGCCTCACTACTCGCAAAGCTTTCCCCCGCAGGTGGGGAGACTGGGGGACCCTGTGCATTGTAACATGTGTGTACAATCAGGCCAGCCACCGCTGGACCCTGACCTCATGTTTCCATGTGAGAGCAGCAGCAGTGCAAAGCTGTGGGCCATGGGCCAGGGGAGACAGCACAATTGTTATGCAAAGAGACTCAGCCTGAGGCTCCAAAGGCCCCAGGTTTAATCTCTTGCACCACTATAAGTCTGGTCAACAACAACAACAACAAAGTGATGCTGTGGGGTGCAGAGGGTGGTGCCCCTGGATACTCAGCTGGCCAGAGGGCCCTGGGCCTTTCTGAGACTCCAGCTTCCTAAGCAGATGCTGGAGACCTAGTGGGGGGTAAAGGGGGCAGGTAAGCCTGGGGGCCCTGGAGACTCACTGGGGCTTTGGCTGATCTGTGCTGGGGGAAGCACTGACCTGCAGGGCCAGAAGGTGATATCAGCACTGGGAGAGGGGTGGAAGCTGGCTCACACAGACTCCCTCTTGTGCCAGTTGAGGGAAGGCTCGACTGCAGAGGCTTCACCTTTAGGGCTCCACAGCCCCCGCCCCAATTCCTGGGCATCAATGGGGGGAGGGGTTAGACACCTATCCGCAGTGTGGAAGACTGGGGGTGGGGCACCTAGCAGGGCCAGAAGGGCATACTGGTTGGACTGACATGAATCGAGTTGGGTGGGTTCAAAGGAGGCTCAGAGGATGGGGTTGGGGGATATAGCTCAGTGAGTAGAGTGCATGCCTGGCATGTGCTCAATCTCTGGCACCATACACACAAAAAAGAAAAAGGAAAGAAAAAAATGAAAAAAACACTAAGAGGAAAGAGAGGGCTGGTGGGACACACACATGCACACACAGTGATTTGAGAGCTCTGGCAGTGATCAGAGCTCTGTGTAGATTCTCAGGCCTCTGGACAGTGGAAGGAGCAGAGATGCTTTGTGGTGGCTGGGCGTTGGGGTACAGACATCTTGGAAAGGAGGGCACACTCTGGGCTTGGAGAACCAGACCTCTGTTCTGCAGCCCTCACGGCCCCATGTCAGCGCAGAACATACAGATAGGCTTTGTTAGGGGCCCAGACTCCAGCACACCTGGCCCTGGGCCCCCTCATGCTCTCTGTACCCCAGCCTTCAGGCACCTTGGCAAAAACTCGCCAGTGTGTAGAGACTGACCTCCTCAGCTCCACACTTCTAGCAGCTTGTGGCCTCAGTGGAGGCCAGGCCCGTGGTGTTGACAGCTGGGCAGTTCAGGCCAGTCTGGCTGGCAACGTTTGGCCAGTTTAGGGGTGTAGCATGCTCCCCGCGCTGACTGATGGGCCCCGCCAGTTTCCACCTCCTCGTCACCCAATCCCCAGACCAAGGCCCCGGCTCCCTTAGCAAGCTTCCTTGCCCACTCTGATGCTCCTGGCCCTGACCAGGTTCTCAGAACTGGGGGTGGGTGGTGGGGGTGGGTGGGGACAATCCTTGGAGCTGGCAAAGACTCTGGGACCAGGTGCTTTTATACAGAAGGCAACATAATGGCATCCTTCACTATTTATTTATTTCTTAGCTACAGTTCTAACCTAGAGCCACAGAAATACAAACCAAGTGTTTCTCCACTAAAAAATATGCTCCAGCCCCAATGGCATTCTGCTTTTCTCCCCTTCTCTCCCCCTCTCCCTCTCCCTCTCCCTCTCTCCTCAGAGCTGGGGTTTTTTATATAGGCATTTTACCACTCTGGCCACTTTTTCATTCATTCAGAGAAAAAGAGACATGGAGAGATAAACCTACACACACAGGTGGAGTGAGAGAGATACAGCACAGCCCCAGGCCCTCCTCTGATACACTTCTCCGGTGGCGCTGGGCTTGGACCTGTGCCACCTGCTTGGCACAGCACATGACCTGGCCACTGAGCTGACTCTCGGGTCCTACAATGACACTGTTTTCCATGAAAATCAATGGGTCAATAAATCAGCACGCGTCACAGTAGGAAGCTACTGAGTGCTCCCTGCGTGCTTAGTCTGTCTGGGCGCCCCCCCCCCCACCCCGCCTGGTGGTCTCCACACTGCCCACCCCCCTGTGTCTTTCTGAGTCCCACATGGCCAAGCCCACTTTTGGAAGGTCAGTGAGGCGAGCTGGGCAGCCTAATGGCTGGGTCTAGGTCATAAGGCCTGTGGGCAGGTGGCTGTGCAGAAGGTTTGAAAAGTGACACAGATTCAGCCATTTGGGAAGACTGCATGGAGACTCTTTTTTTTTTTTAATATTTATTTTATTTATTCCCTTTTGTTGCCCTTGTTGTTTTATTGTTGTAGTTATTATTGTTGTCATTGTTGTTGGCTAGGACAGAGAAAAATGGAGAGAGGAGGGGAAGACAGAGAGGGGGAGACAAAGATAGACACCTGCTGATCTGCTTCACCGCTTGTGAAGTGACCCCCCTGCAGGTGGGGAGCCAGGGCTCGAACCGGGATCCTTATGCCGGTCCTTGTGCTTTGCACCACTTGTGCTTAACCCGCTGCGCTACAACCCGACTCCCCAATGGAGATTCTTTAAACAAATAAAAGTGAAGCTCCCAGTCCCTACTTTCAGGGGAAAAGCTTTGTGAGTCATGCAGCAGTATTGCAGGTGTCGCTCTTTTTCTTTCCCTATCTTCCCCTTCCCTCTTGATTTCTGTTTCTATCAAAAACAAACAAGTTTAAAAGAAAGTGTCATCACCTGATCACTCCGCAATATCACTCTTAGGCATTTATCCAATGGACATACAAACAATAATTCGAAGGGACATATGCACCCCCATGTTCATAGCTGCATTATTCACAAAAGACAAGGAGTGGAAGCAGCCTAAATGTCCAACGACAGATGACTGGCTCAAGAAGTTATAAGCTACATACTCTATGGAATACTATTCTGCAAACAAAAAGATGATGTTGTGTCCTTTGGGATAAAATAGATGGAACAGGAGGTGATCATGCTTAGCAGAGTAAGTAAAGAGATGAAAGACGACTGCTGGATGGCTTCACTCAGATGTGGAATATTGAGAACTGAGACACGTGAACTTGCAAAAACAAAGAAACCAGAAGCAAAACAGTTTCTAAGACTTTGTGAGAACTATGATGGTTATCCTTGGGTGGGTGGGTGGCACAGAACTTTGGTGGTGGGTTTGGTGTGGAACTATACCCTGAAGTCTTAGAATCTTGTGACCCACTATGAATCACAAGGAAAAAATGGCAGATTAAGAAAAAGTGATGCCTGAATCATAGTTGCCCTGTGCCTTGTCCTTAATTCCATCCCCCCAGCTCCAGGGAGCCCTCCAGGATTACTCTTCTCCCTCTCTGCATGGCACAGGGTCAGCATAGGACTGGTCCCTACGAAGATGCTCACAAGTCCACAGTGATGTCAAAATCTGGGAAGGATGGGAGCAGTGTCTGAAGAAGGAAAGGTGTTTAAGGCCTAGTAATGAAGGTGGAAGTCCTACCTTTGAGAATGACTGCTCACACTGACTGGGAGGAAAGTGAGGGTCTGGGAGTGGGCGCAGAGCTGGCAGGCTGTAGAGGTCAGAGCCCACACAGTGCCTATGTCAGCGGGAAAGAGAACACTCTCCACCTCGTGTGGTAGTGCAGTCCCCCAGCCACACTTCCTGTTGTAGGGATAAGAAGACAGGAACTTGAGCAGATACACTTGCTTGTGAGCATCCTTCCAGCGGAATTAACGAAACGCAGGTAAGAGCCTCCCAAAGGGGCAGCACTTGGTCTCCCTGCCATCTTGGATTGGGGGAGACGCTGATGACTGTTCAGTCAGAAAGGGGAACAAGTTAGAGAGCATCCTTAGGCAGTGCAAGGGAAATGCCACTGGGGCATTCAGCCGGCAGCCCCAGGACTGTGCTGCCTCTTGATAAAGCGTCTCCTCCTTTCAGCTCAAAATTATACCAGGTATCTGGAAAAGAGCAACAGAGTAAAGCCTGGGCCGGGTGTGGAGTGCCGCACCAAATCAAAGGACTCTGGGCAAGGAGGGCGGGTGAAGAGGGCATCTGAGTGTTGGCACATGGTGGTGGAAATGAACCTAAGTTGGGGCTGAGAGTGTTTTGCAGACACCTTCCACAGGGAGCTGAGAGACCACAGCCATGTGTCAACAGCTATGCTATAAACCACTAACCTCTCAGTAAAATGATGCATGTCAGGATATAGATCAATATCAGAATAGCAACCCATCTCTCCCCATCCCTTAATCACAGTAAAACTTCTAACTCGAAAGTAAACTCTTTGACAAGAGACAGATACAGCCTTCAGACACTATAAACAAAATCTCCACACCGGATGGGACTCAGAGCAGCCAGAACAGCCCACAAGTAGTATATCGCTCTGGCACATGAACAACAGCAGCACCAACTCCAGCTGGGGGCAGCAAACGTGCGGACTCAGTAGGAAGCTTTTCCTCTAGTCTGCCCAGTCAAGTTTTTATAAACTCAGTTCTGAGTGAACGGCTAGTCTTGACAGCTGACACAATCACCTATTACCTGGCAGGCATGCTCAAACACTTCACACACTCACTCATCTAATCTCTGAAGTAGCCAGAAGAAAGCACGGGAAAAGCAGGAAGGCAGTGACAAAGGGGCATGTCTCTGTGTGTCAGCTCTGCTCCCTGACTCTCAGCATCAGAGGCAGGAAGGACCTGTAACCACAGCACCCCTGCAGGCCAGGTTCCCCCCCCCCCCAGAACAGAAGCCTCTGGCAAAGGGCTCACAAGTGACAGCTTCATTCATCTTCATCAACATTTGCAGAGAACAAAGCAAAGTTACCCAGAGACTTGGTTCTGAAGAACTGCCTCCTTTCTCTGGAGTCATTATTTGCTGAATGAGGAACTGAATGAACTAACACAAGACTTCTAACCTATACATTAGTACTGTGGGCTGGGTGTTGTGAACTTGGCTGGAAGGGGGACTGGACCTGGGTGGGCTTCTGACTATCTAATGAGGACACAAGGACACTTCCAAGATACAGGTGACATCAGGAGCGTGGCTTAGCCTTCCCGTATGAGTATGGGACATGTCTAGCAACCTCCGCGATGTCCCCACCTGCAGGGGGAAAACTCTCTCTTCCTCTACTTCCCCCTTCCTTCTCAATTTCTTTCTGTCTCTATCTAATAAATAATAAATGAACAATACAAACTGAAAAAAAAGTTATAACTTTCATGAGGGAGTTGAGGGTGTGGTGCCCCGTCCTGAGCTGACCGTGACTGAGTGGCCGGCATCATGGGGGCCAGGACGATGAGGACATTGAGCTCCCGGCAAGTGATGATTGTTGAGTGCTCCCACTCCCACTCCCTACAGAAGCGCCTGAGGAGACCACGACGAGTCTCTCTCTCCCTCAGCTCACCAGTTCACTTCCTTTGAAGCAGTCAGTGCAGGCCTTATGCCTGTGGATCATCTGCCTCCCACCCTGGGGTGTGGACATCAGGCACAGGACCCACACTGTGAGCTACATGGGTGTGTGGCTTCAGACGTGCACAGTAACTCTGGGATCTGGGATACAGGCATTGACGCTCCTGTATAGCAAACACGACGACGGTAGAGGCCACGGCAAAGGGGACGGAGCTGGGAGGGGTAGAACCCGAGGCAGAAGGACACCGGTTGCCCTCCCCAGTGGGATGAGCAGAGTAGCTCCTGAGGTTTCCATATCCTCCCAGGAACAAGAACGGGCCTCAAACATGTATTCAAGGTCCCCTGACCACTGTGTCACACAGCCTGTGTGTCTGAGTCCCTTGCTCTCTCTCTCTCTCTCTATATATATATATCCCAAGAAGCATGCCTGTGCAGTCAGTGTTAGTTCTCTTCTCTTCTCTTCTCTTCTCTCTCTCTCTCTCTCCCTCTCCCTCTCCCTCTCTCTCCCCCTCCCTTTCTTTCTCCCTCCCTTCCTCTTTCTGTGTAGGGGACATGGGAGCTGCAGGTTTACTTCTCGGCTTATTGCCTAGAACTTTCCACCAGCATCAACAGAATAAGCAGAAGAGCATGTTCTCTAGACTGGCTGTTCATAGTGGACACTTGCAAGCACCAGGCAGAGTTTCCTTTACCCTGCCATGAGCTGTTTTGAAGACAGTGCGCTGGGATGCTTTAAAAGGGCAGGCAACACGCAGAGGTGGGAAGAGAGTTTTGAAAGCAGTTTCGCCCAGTGACTGGGTGGGAATAACTTTGGTTGAGCAGCATTTATTTTGAGCCCCCCTCCCCTCCCTGAGACTACCTGTCTGGGGAACCAGAGCGAGGTTTAAACAGACAGTCCGCAAAACATATGCTCCTCTAGAGTACCTCAGAAGCCTGAGAGTTAAGGAAAAGAGACAAAAGGTTTTAATTAGCACCAATGGACACTGGGGACACATTCTGTCAGGACTCAGTCCAAGGAATGTCATCGTCTGAATGTCAGATCAGCGGCCGAGGAAAAGCCCCTCTTCCTCTAGGTTCCTCTTCAAGCCCATGGAGAACAATGATGCCGTCCTGGGATGGCTGAGGAAGCTGGCTTCCTCACTGGAGTGCGTCTTCACTGTGGACTTGGCCAACAGACGCTGCCGGCCATTCTTAGGCCTCCCCAGCTCTGACTTGGGCCCAGCTCCTCTCACCCCACAGCTCTCTCCATTTCTCAGGCCCCTTTGTGTTCCAATCAGTGATGGGTCTGAGGGTCACTTAAGCTCTGGGCAGTGGAGAAGGGAACGGGGGGGGGCGGAGGGGGGGAGGAGAATTCTAGAACAGGCTAGTGGAGGGTGGGCTGCTGGCCACCTTGGTTCCAGGATTCTGCCCCTCTTATTGAGCCAGCTGCTCCATGCCTCAGCTCGCCAAGTACAGAAAGCCTATAGCAAGCTTGGTGCTTGGTCTCAATCCAGGGCAACTTACAACAGTCCTGCTGTTTTGATTTTTGGAGCCAGGGGTAATGTTAGACTCTCTAGTTTGGCCGGAATGTTTTTATCAGCCCCAGCGAATTAACCCACCACAGTGGGACATCCGGACGCCCGGCCCAGAGACAAAGCAAAGGTCTGATTTGGTGATTGAGGCACGGACATAACAAGCAGACCAAACGCTTTCAAGACGGTCTCTGCTGTCAGTCACGTGTCCAGGAGGAAACCCACAGGAAGTTCCGTGCACAGATGCTGGGGCTCAGCTGCAATAATTTTATTACCACAGAAGTTCAGTGGAGCTTTCCCTGTTCCACCTAGAGATTATACAGATAGCAGGAGAAACTCAAGCAGGCACTCGGCATGGCTCCAGGGAGCACAGGGCAGTTTAAAATCAGGTAGCCTCATGGCTTATTAAGAATAGAAAATGAAAGAACACATCAGGCCTCAGAATGAATGGGGAGACGGGGGTGGTGTGGGTTTGCATGGTGAGGGGGTGCCACCACCAGCACAAGCTTGGTGCTCACCATCTCTATACCAGGCGTTGTGCTTGAGGCCACAGAGGAACTGGGATTAACTGGTCCTCTCCAGTGGGGTGGCCGAGCAGGAGGAAGAGGGGAGCCTCAAGCAGATGGGGGGCACTGCCCAGGGAAGACCTCTCCCATGTAGATCTGACTGATGTTGCGGTCTAAAGAGATTACATTTATCTATTACTCATTGCATGAGAGAGAGAGAGTGAAAGAGAAAGAGGGAGAGAGAGAGACTACAGCACTGCCCTCTGTTTATGATATTTACTTTGCTTTTTATCTCTCCTGTTTTGCTCATAGCACCAAGCTCAGGCGGGTTGAGGAAAAGGGGCTGCCTTCAGCTTTCATCTCTCACTTTCCCAGGGTCTGGACTTCCTTTTTTAAAAAATAGTTTTATTTTTAATTTATTATTTTTATTTATTGGATAGAGATAGGCAGAAGTCAAGAGAGTAGGGGATAGGTTCAGAGGGAGAGAAAGAAAGACACCTGTAACCCTGATTCACCACTTACAAAGCTTTGCCCCTGCAGGTGGGGACCAGGGGCTTGAACCCACGTCCTTGTGCATTTGTGTGCCTAACCAGATAGGCCATTATGGGTTGGACTTCCTACTGAGCCAAGCATGGTCCTTGAGTGGATAAGTCAGACTTGTGACTTTTTGTCTAATGTGACAGTCCTGGCTTGTGGTCACACTCACGTGAGTTGTCAATGAGTTTAAAGCACTTAATGAGATCTGTTTACCTCTTCACATTGGGAAAAAGGGAGTGAGGAAATCTGGAGAAAAAGGAACTGAGGCGGAATCCCTAGATTAGTCCTCGCAATAGTCGTTTGCTGGGTTTCCCTAAACACTGCACAGCAGGCCTTCTGCCTTGGCTACACGCAGAAGGTGATCAGGCTGACTGGCTGCCTAAGCACTCATATCAGTGTCAGAACTAAAGTAGTTTTCAAAAATTTTTAAAAATTAAAAAAAATTTTCATTGAGTGTGATTTTTTTTAGAATTTAAATCATACCCCTAAAACAAAATACCAAATGTGAGTCGACTAAAAAAAAAAAAAGGTAATTTTTTAAGTGAAAAATTTAAATAAAAATACTTAAAAATGCATTAGGTGAAGTATCTAGGATTTAGAAATACATAGTAATTGAGTTTCCTTTTCTGTTTTTTTTTTTTTTTTTCTTTTCTCAAAGCAGAATCTGAGTCTGGAGTATTGCACCAAAGTAAAAAATCTCTGGGTCGAGGGTGAGGGTAGATATATAGCTTCACTGTGTGTGTGGGGGAGGGACACAGACCTTTGGTGGCGGTAATGGCATTCACATGCACTCCTATTATTGCATATCTCACAAAGAAATGCATATTAATGATTATGCTTACCTTTGCCTTACAACCTACTTCAGAATTCTTTGTTGCTGCTGCTGGAGTTGACTTCAGAAAGGGACTCTATCTTACTAGATCTCGTTCATGGATATCTCTTATTTTTGAAGGTACAAAATTGTGGGCATATGAGATAATACTACCAGAAGATGAAGTAATTAGGACCCACAAAACCAGCCACGGCTGGCTAGAACCTCCCCCCATTCATCAATTTCTTTAGCCTTTAGTTCTTGAGAAATCAGAGGATCATAAAACCTCAACACTAAGCGGGACCAGATATCCCTACCTCTACACATTTACTCCTGTTCTTTCTGCTTTTAAAGGTCTATCTATTATCGAGAGAGAAGGAGCCAGGCCACCATCCTAGCATATGTGACACCGGGGACTGAACTTGGAACCTCGTGCTTGTGAGTCGGGTACCCTAGCCATTGTACAACCTCCAGGGCTACTTGTTCTACCTTTTTAAGATGAGAAGGTACAGACGTACAAATAACACACAAACCCTTATCAACCAAGTTCACTGGAGTTCATATAAAATATACATGTTTACTTTTTCAAGAAACTGTTCTAGTACAATAAGCACATATATTAACCTCCACCCCAAACTCTTTGAAATTCAGGCTTGCTTCTTCTCTCTGGAAAAGCAGTGTCATTCCACGTTGTTCCAACAACGTCATGGATGAACTAGCTGTGTGTGTGTGTTCACCCCTGTGCAGACAGTCAACATTATGAAATAACTCGAAGACCTGATTTAGTGCTGCGTGTGTCACACTGCGTATGCTCCCAGTGCGTCCTTCTCATTTCTGAAACTGCTATCAGCAGGGAGACACTGACTGGCTGCAAGGCTGAGACAGGAGATAAGCAATGCCTGCATCAGAAAGAAGTAATCAAAGCAGTCTGTGTGATCAGCTCAGGGGAAACAGGAAGAAGCCAAGACAGAGCAAAGTGGGTGGCTGAGTGGGTCACTGACGGCAGGGATGAAACCACCACCCACACAGGGGAGACTTCTGTGATTTAAGAACTAGGACCAAAAAGGGAAAAATAGCAGAGGCAGCCTGCCCTGCTATGTACTGAATTATAAAGCTACAGCAAACAGTAGAATAATCACCCTGCTGATTGGGCCATCATAACACACGCGCTCTCCGTATTTACACCTGCTGTATTGTAGTCACAGAACTAGGAGGTCTCTGTAGAATAGAGGTATGTATATAGGTGCTCTATATCACTCACACATGCCACGAGAGCTGCATACCTGCATGGTTCCACCGCTAGGGTGGACTTTTCTTTTCCTTTTTTTTTTTTCCTCCAGGTAAATGGAGACAGAGAGGGAGACAGACAGAAAGATAAGCACAGAGAGGGGAGAGACACCATGGCACTGCTCAGGCTTCCCCTCTGCTTGTGAAACTTCCCTTTTGTGGGGTGCTCCTATGTGGTGGCTGTGTGCTTGAACCCAGGTCCTTGTGCATGGTAAAGTGTGCGCTGTACCAGGTGAGCTAATTGCTGGCTTCCACAATCTGTCCTTAGGAGTCCAAATAGGTGGTGGCAACTCACAATTGCCCATTTTTAGTTTGGAAAAATTGAGATTTAAAAATGTCAAAACAGGGAGTTGGGCGGTAGTGCAGTGGGTTAAGCGCACGTGGTGCAAAGCTCAAGAACCACCACAAGGGTCCTTGTTTGAGCCCCTGGCTCCCCACCTGCAGGGCAGTCGCTACACAAGCGGTGAAGCAGGTTTGCAGGTGTCTCTCTTTCTCTCCCCCTCTGTCTTCCCCTCCTCTCTCCATTTCTTTCTGTCCTATCCAACGATGACAACATCAACAATAACAAAACAATAATAACTACAACAACAATAAAAAAAACAAGGGCAAAAAAAGGGAAAATAAATTAAAAAAAAAAGAAAAAAGTGTCAAAACAGAGAGCTGGGCGGTAGTGCAGCGGGTTAAGCATATGTGGCGCAAAGCGCAAGGACCAGTATAAGGATCCCAGTTCAAGCCTGTGGCTCTCCACCTGCAGGGGAGTTGTGTCACAGGTGGTGAAGCAGGCCTACAGGTGTCTATCTTTCTCTCTCCCTCTCTGTCTTCCCCTCCTCTCTCCATTTCTCTCTGTCCTATCCAACAACAATGACATCAATAACAATAATAACTACAGCAATAAAACAAGGGCAAAAAAAAAGAGAATAAATAAATATTAAAAAAATAAAAGTAAATAAATATCAAAACATACATTAGGTCCATGAAAGCAGCCATATCCTTTGTGACACAGACACATGAGGGCTGCCAGAGCTCCCAGAGCCACTCGATTTTTTTCTTCCTGCCTTTTCGCTTCATGTTAATTGATTAACAAACCTGTTTGGTGGAAGACATAGAGGGGTCTAGCTAATGTAAATCAAAATCTCTACTCTCCTGGAGCTGAGCAGCTAGGAAGGAGACAATATAAATGCAGCAACTAAATACTCAAATAGCAATCTCATGGCTAAACACCAGTAAGACCAGGAAAGAGTGAAGGAGGCATTTCTTTTTTTTTTTTCCTTCCTTTCTCTCTCTCCTCTCTCTCTCTCTCTCTCTCTCTTTTTTTTTTTTTTTGTCTCCAGGGTTATCACTGGGGCTCGGTGCCTGCACTATGAATCCATTGCTCCTGGAGGCTATTTTTTCCTGTTTGTTGCCCTTGTCGTTTTATCATTGTTGTGGTTACTATTGTTGTTATTGTTGCTGTCATTGTTGTTGGAAAGGGCAGAGAAATCGAGAGTGAAGGGGAAGACAGAGAGGAGGAGAGAAAGACAGACACCTTCAGACCTGCTTCACCGCCTGTGAAGTGACTCCCCTGCAGGTGGGGAGCTGGGGGCTTGAACCGGGATCCTTACGCCGATCCTTGCGCTTTACGCCACATGCGCTTAAACCCCTGCGCCACCGCCTGGCCCCCAAGGAGGCATTTATATGAAGGACCTTGCTACCTCTACAAGTCCGGGGACTTCACAGAAGCAGTGGGACCAGGCTGTGAAGGACAGGAAGAAAGGGGTAAGGTAGGCACTTCTAGCAGGGGCAAGCAGGGCAGCAACCAATCAAGTGTGTGTGTGCGTGCATGCCTGCGTGTGCGTGAGTGTGCAGGGTGACAAAGGGGTAGGTTAGTGGAAGCTGGATTCTAAAGGTGTAGTAGGGTCAGAATTTGAATTACACTTTATTTTTTCCTGGCTTCATCAGGCACTGGGGAGGGAGGTGCAAAGGAGATAAAAGTTGAAATGTATTAAAGGAACTGGGGCAGAGGTGGTGGTGATGCTGGTGTGTGTGCAAGCACATTTGCTATATGTCCCATCAAACCACTGTCCCAAAGGCACGACAGAGAGATGAGATCCATGGCACAGTGGGGTCAACATCGCTCAGGAGCCCCCTGTTAGATGTGTACATTCTGGGGCTCCAAATACTCCCTGATTCAGGAAGGAAGGAAGGAGAGAATGACCAGAGTTAAAAACAATTCGGATTATGGAGACAAGAGTCCTATGTGGGAGTAAAGGTCCTCAGGAATAGAGAAAGACACAGTTGCAAAGGTGTCCCAGCAGACGGGGGAGGGAAAGGTTCAGACACCACCTGGTCAGTTCCTTTACTGGCATATGGGGAAACTGAGGCTGAGAGTAACACTAATTCATTTCAGGTTCCACAGGTAAAATGCTGCAGAAATCAAACATGAGAGTGTGCACTGGGGGCTGTTTTGGCCTGTTGGCAAGGTTGGTCCTAAGACAGACAGGCTGGAACCTTCTGTGTAGGTCCTGAGAAAAAAGGGAAAGTGATCAGAGGAAAGGCACAGAAAAGGAAAATAAAAAAAGAAAGTGTAGCATCTGAAAATTGAGTAGGTCTGAATGTTGCTAGGAGTCTCTCAGTGTGATGAGTATGCCTACTGATTCTATGTTAAGTGCTGTCTGTCTTCAGAGATGCTGTGAGCAGGAGACAAATTCTAGACAGAAAGGGTCAGGAGTTTTTTCTTTCTTTTTAAAGGCTTGTTTATTATTATTTTTATCAGACAGACAGCCAGATAAGGAGACCAGAGCCCAGCCAGCTCTGGTACAGAGTGGTGCTGGTGATGGAGCCTGAGCTTCAGGCATGCAAGTGTGGTATGCTGCCACCGTGCTCTCTCCCCAAGAAGGCCTTCTTATCAATAGTGTGCTATCTCTCCAGCCCTCAGTAAGAACATTCTATTTAGTCTGAAGTTCTAAATGGATAGAGTAGGACCTGGTCCATCTGTCTATCCCCCACCTTCCAAATTTGATTTATTTTAGAGGGGAGGAGAGATAGAGAGCCAGACAGAAATAGAGGCCAGAACATTCTGGCATTTGGTGGTGCTGGGGACAAAGTCTGTGACCCTGGAGGCCTCAGGCAAAAAAAGTTCCATGTGCTACCACTGTGCTATGGCCCTCATCGCCCCATTCTTCATTTATCATTAAATATTGAATTTATTGATTTATTATTTGGATAGATACAGAGAGAAACAGAGAGGGGACAGAAGACAAATGGGGGAGAAGAGGAGACCCTGCAGCACTGCCCCAGGTCCTTGCACCTGGCTGGGCCCATGACTGCTAGTCTTCTTAAAAAATTTATTTATAGAATTTTTATTTGTAAGATGGAAATATTGGCAAGACCATAGGATAAGAGAGGTACATTTCCACACAATTCCCACCACCAGAACTCCATATCCCATCCCCTCCCCTGATAGCTTTCCTATTCTCTATCCCTCTGGGAGTATGGACCCAGGGTCATTGTGGGGTGCAGAAGGTAGAAGGTCTGGCTTCTGTAACTGCTTCCCCGCTGAATATGGGTGTTAGCAGGTCGATCCATACTCCCAGCCTGCATGACCTGTATTCTTAACAGTTGTAGTGCTCAGCTGCAAGGTGGCTAAAAAGGCTGAACATTGATCTACTCTGGGCAAATATTTTATTTTACTAAGTACTATGTTTAATTTTTCCTAGAACACTGCTCATCTCTGCCTTATGGTGGTGGTGCTGAGGGGTTGAACCTGGGACTCTGGAGCCTCAGGCATGAAGGCCCTTGTGCATAGCTACTATTCTATCTCTTCAGCCTTAATGTTAACTTCAGTTTTTTTGGATAAAGGCCTTCATGCAGTGAGGATGTGGAGGCAAAGATTATGATGGGCTGGAAGGGCTGGAGGAAGGCAGGTCTGGCGAGGCCCAGCGATGGCGCAGGAAGGGAAGGCTGAAGGGGACTCTGCAGCCCCTCAAGTCACTTCACACTCTTCTTCAGCCATCGCTTAATGCTCCCGCTTTCCTAGATCTGACACAGGTCAGTTAGGACTATCTGGAGACACTGGAGGCCCAACTTCAGGGCCTTTAATCAAGCCCCACAACTAAACCAGCCCATGCATGAAGGCATCTACTGCTTTAAGTCATCAATGTTATGGTGGAAATAAAGACTATTCAAATTCCCCGCTTTCCAAAACCAAACAGAGAAGAGGGTAACAGACAAGCTACTGGGATCACAAAGCAGCCTGGCCAGCCTCCCAGCCACAAGTCACTGAGAGAGCTGCAGACCGTGCGGAGCTCCACTATGCCATCCACACAGGCCTTGGCTGGGTCCTGTTGTTTCCCTTGCCCGTGCAAACAGGCACATGCTCTGTGCTTCACTTCTGGTGCTCAGCAGTTGAAAAGCTGGTCAGCTGTACCCCAGATGGAGCACTGTAGCGGCCTCAGGGCCAGCCTCGTTTTCTCTATCATTTCCTCAAGAAGGGAACTTCCCACAACTTCTGAGCAGACGGAGGGCTGCTTACAGGATACCAACTCTGTCCCTGATATGGTAAGGGGTGGGCAGGGCCACATGCCAGGGGGAGGCTCTTTGTGCCAGGAATGTGGTGGAAGTGAAGTGGCTGTATATGTCACCTGAGGGACAGGTCAGGGCCTTGGTAGCCACCAAGTCCCTGCCACTGGAGTCTGAGAGCTGAGGCTGGGCCAGGCAGAACATTTTGACTCTGGTTAGTTACGCACTGGAGACAGACTGGGGTCTCAGAGCTAAGGCAGCGGCACCCAGTACTCCCTGTGGCAGCTGTTACTCTTGCCAAGGTTCTGAAAATCATATTAACATAATGGTTAGAGTGGGGTAGGAGAAGGCAGGAAGTGAGGGAGGTGGCTTACTAGGTAGAGTGCACATGGTGATCCCATGTGGTGCTGGGAGTCCAAACTCAGGTCCCTGAGAGAGGGGAGAGAGGGAGAGGGAGCGGGAGAGGGAGAGGGGGAAGGGAAGGGAAGGGGAGAGGGAGGAAGGGAGGGAGGGAGGAGGGAGAGAGAGAAAGAGGGAGAGAGAGAGAGAGGAGAGGGGCCAGGTGGTGATGCACCTGGTAAAATGCTCACATTACAGTGCACAAGGATCCAGGCTCAAGTCCCTGGTCCCCACCTGCAGGAGGAAAGTTTCATGAGTGTCCCTGTATTTCTCTCCCTCTCTACCTCCTCCTCTCTTCTCAATCTCTCTCTGTCTCTATTGAATAATAAATAAAAAACTTAAAAAGAGAGGAGAGACACCATCTTAAATAAATCAATAAATGAATGAATGAATGGAGTCATGCAGACATGAAGACCTGACAGGCCAATAAATAAACATGACAATAAACATTTAAGAGTAATGTATCTCTCCCATCTATGTTGTGAATGGTCTAGTGGAGGCAGAACTTGGGCTGTCTGGATTTGAGACCTGGCTCTGATATTAGCAACCTGGGCAAAGTCACCTCCATGAGCCATGACTACTACAGTTGAGTCCCGCAGTGGCTCCTGGGCCCTGATGCTGAAGACTGGCTGGGACTCGCTGGGGGTCCACACAGGGCCAGCCCCCCTGACCCGGTCAGCCCATCCCCCTCTCTTGTGCAGGCAAGCCCTCACAGAGGGCCCTGGGAGCCCATCTCTTGTGTTGTGAGCGAGGTCATAGCCAAACGCTAACTGGGAAGCCAGGACCTCAGGACCCCACTTCCTTTTCCACGCTGAGCTCTGCCACTTGTTACCCAGGTGATGGAGCTGCGAGGAGCTGAGGGTGCTGGATCTGAAGATGCAGCAGCGGCTTAGAGGGCAGGAGTCTTATAGCACAGGCTCCAATTATCCCGAATTTACATATTTCCAATGAAGAAAGAGACATTGCTTATCTCTTATAATTTACTTTCCGGGACTAACCATGGATAACTCAATTTGTTATAGACTGCAAGCATGGAAATCAAATCAAATTGGAATTTACCTTGAAAATATCCACAAAACATCTTAAAGGATATCTCTAAGGGGGAAAGTCTCAATTTAAATAATCAACATATTGCATTCTTAAGATGTGGCTATAGGAAACATTTAAATAATAAAATTCCCTTTTATACTTGGGGTTTACTTTGAACAAAAGAATGTGGAACATATGTTTTTTTTTTTTTAAATCTAAATTTGGTAGAAATAGAAAACCAAGGTAAAAACTATTAACTTCGCCTAAAGAGAAGTATTGTGCATGCCAGGCATGGCAGAATCTGGGCTTTGGGCTTTTCTAAGCGTTGCTTTCCCTGCATTCGCAGCAGATGAAGGGAAAAAGGACATGGTGTTTACTGACCGGTCACTCCATCACTCCTACCTCCTCCCTGCTGACCACACAGAACGCCTTCTGATGAAGAAAAATGCCTTAAGATAAAACGTCTGATTAAATACCTCTTGCAAGGTGACCTGGTCACCCAGACATCCTTCCTTGCTTTGTCCTACTATTTACATTTTAATCATGAATGACTGTGGGGGCTTTAACAAACCTGATGTTTTAACACAACGGTGGAAGTGTTCTGCATCTGGCTGGCAGGGCTGCACCAAGACCCCAGCCAAACGGCTGGCTCTGGGTTGTTTTCAGACTGTCCTGGTGGCTGGGCTGTAGCCGTGCCAGTCCCAGGAGGCTGCCTACCACATACCACCAGAGTGATGGGTAAGGAGCGTCCCTATTACCACTAAGGACCCATCATCTAACAAGGGCAAACTGTCCACAGACACATGAGTTAAGAGGAGAGTACAGGGAGCCTTGTGTGCCCACCGGGCAGCTGTGAGTCATCAGCTCATCGTCATTCTATTTCATCCCCCTCAAAACTCCCTCCTCTGAATTATTTTGGTGCCAAGCCCAGACACTGTATAACTGCACCCTTCAACACTAGCCTGTGTATCATTTCTCCAAAGGACATGCAAACACCAATTCAAAGGGACATATGCACTCCTACGTTCATAGCTGCATTATTCACAATAGCCAGAGTAGAAGCAGCTTAAATGCCCACTGACAGATGATTGGATAAAGAAGTTATGGGCACAACAGATGAGAGGCTGAGCAAGTTGTGGTCTATATACACAATGAAAACTACTCAGTTATTAAAAATGGTGATTTCACCATTTTCAGCCCATCTTGACTGGAGCTTGAAGAAATCATGTCAGGTGAAATAAGTCAGAAACAGAAGGATGAATATGGGGTGTTCTCACTCTCAGGCAGAAGTTGAAAACCAAGATCAGAAGAGAAAACACAAAGCAGAACCTGGACTGGAGTTGGTGTATTGTCCCAAAGTAAAAGACTCTGGGGTGGGGCGTAGGGGAGAGTACAGGTCCTGGAACATGATGGCAGAGGAGGACCTAGTGGGGGTTGTATTGTTATGTGGAAAACTGAGAAATGTTACGTATGTACAAACTGTTGTATTTACTGTCGAATGTAAAACATTAATCCCCCAATAAAGAAAAAGAAGAAAAAGAAGTTATGGGCAGACACCAAGTTACAGATGCTATCATGTTTCCATCCTGACCTCTCTGGGCAGGTGACCTCACCAGTGTGTCCTGGAACCTCACCTCTCCAGAGCTCTGACTCACTAAGGAAAGATAGAAACAGGAGCTCCAGTGGTGTAATCAGTTAGTGCTCAGTACTTATACAGGAAAGATAGAAACAGGCTGGGGGTATGGATAGACCTGCCAACACCCACGTCTAGCAGAGAAGCAATACAGAAGCCAACTCCTACCTTCTGCTCCCAAAACAACCTTGATCCATACTCCCAGTGGGGGAGAAGTGATAGGAAGAAGGTAAGAGGGCTCTGAACTCCAGCTCTACCAGCACCCTGAGAGAGGGGAGGAAAAGGAGAGGGACACGGAGGTAGTAGTGATGTCATGAGTGGCTTGGAGGGGAAGAGAAGATTGGATCAGGAAGAAAAAGGGAGCAGTTATGGGTAAGTATAGACAGGTGTTTGTAGAGATGATGGCTGGTCCATATCCATAACCTTAGGGGAGCTGTGGTGGCTTGCAGTGGGGGTGCCTGAAGACTCAGAACTCTGGTGGTGGGAATGGTGTGGATTCAAGCCCCTGCTGACACGTGATCCTGTAACATAAACCAATGATAGCGACAAAGCCGAAGCTATATGGGAACACTGTGTCACAGGGGGCTTCAGTGCCTCGGGGTCTCTTCCTCTCTATCTGAAAAAAGTGCACCCACAACAAATCAGAAATAAAATAGCTTTGTAAAATTTAAAAAATTAAAAAAATAAGTTATGGGATATATACTCCATGGGATACTACTCTGCAATAAAAGAGATGATAGTGTGTCGTTTGGGACAAAATGGATGGAATTGGAGGTGACTATGCTTAGTGAATAAAAGAGGTGAAAGACAACTACTAGAGGGTTTCACTCATATGTGGAATCCAGAGAAGTGACACACAGGAACTTGCAGAAACAAACAAATACACACACAAACCAGAAGCAAACAGACTGTTTCTGAGCCTGCAAGAAGTATGGCAGTTATTGCTGGGAGGGTGGGGACACAGAACCTTAGTGATAGATGTGGCGTGGAGCTCTATACCTTGTCCTCTCACAATCACTATTAATCACAAGTAAACAAATTAATACTGGGGGTCAGGCAGTAGCACAGCGGGTTAAGTGCACGTGCTGCTAAATGCAAGGACCGGTGTAAGGATCCCGGTTCGAGCCCCCCTCCCCCCCCAGCTCCCCACCTGCAGGGGAGTCGCTTCACAAGCGGTGAAGCAGGTCTGCAGGTGTCTATCTTTCTCTCCCCCTCTGTCTTCCACATCTCTCTCCATTTCTCTCTGTCCTATCCATCAACGACGACATCATTAACAATAATAATAACTACAACAATAAAAAACAAGCGCAGGAAAAGGGTAAATAAATAAATATAAAAAATAAAAATAAATACTAACCTGAGTATTACGACATAAGTGAGAACTTTTACAATAACCCACTGTGAGCACACATTAAGTTCCAGGATCACTCTTTGCAATGCAGAAAGCATTTAAGAAAAGTGATGACCCCTTAACATTTCCTTAGAGAGGTCAGATGAAAGCAAACAGCAGCTCTCCAGTGTCAGCCGAGGCCAGAGCAAGCTACTCTGGTGGCCGGTTCTGACTCAGACAGATTCTGGGATAGGTACAGAAGGGTCCAGCTCAGCGGCTCCCTCTCCTCCTCCCCAACGCCCAGCCTTTGCCACAGTGGACTCCGGGGCCACTCCCTCCTCCACCGTTTTTCTGAGGCCACGCTGTCTAGCTAAGATGTCCTTTCTAGGGCACGATTACTTCCCTCTGCTCTGCAGCAAATCTTTTTAAAAAGAAGTATTTGTGGGAGTCGGGTGGTAGTGCAGTGGGGTAAGCGCAAGTGGTATGAAGTATAAGGATCCCGGTTCGAGCCCCCAGCTCCCCACCTGTAGGGGAGTCGTTTTACAGTCGGTGAAGCAGGTCTGCAGGTGTCTGTCTTTCTCCCTCTCCATCTTCCCCTCCTCTCTCCATTTCTCTCTGTCTTATCTAACAACGACAACATCAATAACAGCAGCAATAATAACTACAACAATAAAAATTCAAGGGCAACAAAAGGGAGAAATAAATAAATAAATAAATATAAAAAACTTTTAAAAAAGAAGTATATGTTTATTTTAGTGGTCTGGGCAGTGGTTGAGTTCATGTTACCATGTACAAGGACCCAGGTTCGAGCCTTCAGTCCTCACCTGCAGGAAGGAAGCTTTAAGGGGTGGAGAAGATCTGCCGGATCCTGTCTAGGTTCTCTCCCATCCCTCTCAGTTTCTCGAAGATAAAAATAAATGTGTAAGGGAGTTGGACGGCAGCGCAGTGGGTTAAGCACATGTGGCACAAAGTGCAAGGACCGGCTTAAGAATCCTGGTTCGAGCCTCCGGCTCTCCCCCTCTGTCTTCCCCTCCTTTCTCCATTTCTCTCTGTCCTATTCATCAACGATGACATCATTAAGAACAATAATAGCTACAACAACAATAAAAAACAAAACAAGGGCAACAAAAGGGAAAATAAAAAGAAAAAAATTAAAAAATAATAAATAAGTGTGTTTTTTATGAGTGAGAGAGCTCCTGGCATATGTGGTGCTGGGGACTGAACCTGGGGCTTCAGGCATCCAAGTCCTGTGTCACCAGCTGAGCTATCTCCCTGGCCCTTCACTGCAAGCTGACTGCCTGCCCAAAGTTCTGTGCTTCCACTTTTGCCATAGGGCGGCTGGATGGGTTCAGGGCTCAGGTCTGGATGTCCCTGTGTGCTCCTAGAAACATGGTGCCCATGGTCCTAGGTGACACTCGGCTGAGGAAGGGATGAGATTTCCTGCCAGGGGCTCAGGGGATGGTCAGACCCTGTGATCCAGACCAGATGGGCAGGCTGCCAAGATGGAGGGCCTGGGGGCGGCCGTTGCTCGGGGTGGGGAAGCCTTCCCTGCAGAGGGCAGTGTTTGGAAGTTTGGCCAAGTGAAGGGATGCCACAAACCTTCACACATGTTGGTGTCTCTGAGGTGCTCCTCTGTGAGGGCCACATGCACAGTGATCAAATCTGTGATAACTTAGAAAGTCCTTGATGGGGGGCCAGAGGGTGGCTCCGTAGCAGAACACATGCCTTGCATGCCTGAGGCCCTGGGTCTGATCCTATAACCTCATAAAAACAAATACAGGGGTGGTGGAGTAGCTCATTTAGATGTGTAGCTTTGTCAGGTGTGTGACCACCTACCCCGGTTTGAACCTGGCCCCCACCAGGTTCAGAAGGAAACTTCGGTGCTGTGATCTCTTTCATCGTCTATCTAAAAAATAAATTAATACATAATAAAAAACAGACAACTAAAAAAATTTTTAAGTGGCTCTCAGTACTCTCCTGTGATCACTCGCTCCGCCCCGCCCCTGGCTTCTCAATGAAAATGGCTGCTGGAAGTTACCAAAAAGGACAGAAACAGGCCTTGCACCAAGATGTTTATAGTGTAAGCATGGAGATAAGACAGCTATAAAAACAGAGATAAGAACAAGCAGAAGTACTAAGGATCATGTGAAGAAGACAAATAACTGTAGCCTGTAGCTTGGATGGAGTCCCGGGAAAAGACTTTCTTGAAGCTGGGGGCATCAGGAATGGCTTCAAGGAGGAAGTGGCAACTGGGGTTCTGTGGACAATGGCTAGGACTCTTGGCATGTGAATGTGGGAGGAGGGACCTCTGCGGCAGAGGAAGGAACAAAGGCAAAGGCATGGAGGCAGAGACGCAGGGCGGAGGCCCAGGAGCTGCAGGGATTTAGGCTTTCAGAAAACGGAAAGCGGCAGGAAGAGAGGTGGGAGCGAGCCGGAAGGGCAGGTGTGTGGGGAGTGACAGAACCTGCCTCTGGAGCTTGGTCTGAGCCTGGGGAGCCCCTCTGTGCAGGTGGGCAGAGCAGAGGCCGGGGGAGGGGCGCATGTGACCCTGGGGGCTACTGGAGAAGCAGTGTGGCCCAGTGGACTGGGGCGCAGGGCCTGAACCCGAAGATGAGAGGGAGGCTAAGGAGAGGTGACAGTGCCACAGGGAAAGGGGGACAGAGACTCAGCAGCTCATCACAGATGCCTCTCTCCAAATAGGGAGATCAGGGTTCAGAAACTATGGATTCAGGAAACAAATAAACAAACAAAAAAGCAAAAACAAAACTCCAAGAGTCTCCTCTGTCACTGGTCAAATTTCGTGTTTTGCGTCCAATGACCTTTGCTACTTTTGTCTGTCTCTCAGTAGAAACAAAGGCACAGACAAATAAAATTCCTTTTCCATCTTCCGTCTGGCTCCATCCTAATGAGGCTTTATCTCTGTGATACCGGCTTCTGCGAGCCAGCCCGCCTCTGGGAACGGGTTGTGAGCAGGAACTCCACAATGCCTCTGTGTTTAGCTGGCGCTGCCTGCCCTGTCCTGATAGCTCGCGGCCCAGATTAAGCAAGCTGTCTGGGGAGGTTATTTCAATTCCCTGCCTCTATCTCTCCACGTCTGCAAAGGGGGGAAACAGAGGCTGGGAGAGAGGCCCAGAGTCTATTTCCGAAGGGAGCTGTTGACTTCATTCTGTCCATTTCCATCTTTGATCTCCTATCTGTAAATATTTGAGAGTGGTAACAATGGTTTGGGAACAAGGACAGACAGACTGTCACCAAGGACCAGCAATCCAGTTGCAGTCTAGGAAATTCATTTTTTTGTCTGGTCCAAGGGCAGGATGTGCTGACAGATACCCTGGTTGGTCCCCAGGCCCTGACTCTGGGAGCTCTGAGACCTGCCAGGACACAGTGACAGGGGACTGTCTTCCTGACATCTGAGTAGAGCTGGGGAGCTGCCTGTCACCCATATGTCTGGGGGACAAGCAGCTAACCCTTAATGTTCCAAGGACAAAAGTTAGAATGCATTGGAATCAGGCACTGCCCCTGTCCCAACCCCAGGACATACATGTGTCTGTCCCGTTCACGCCCCCTCCCCACCGTGTCCTTCTAATACACTAGAGTTAAAAGCTTCTGCTTGAAACTGATTCCAGTGAGGTGCACTTGCTCTCAACAGAATTTAGAAAAACCCAACCCCCTTTCTGAAACTGCATCAGAAGTCTTGAATTTCAGGGGCTCTCTACTACGTTCTTCCTTTTCCACATCTGGAAGTTGGGAAAAGGAAAGAAGAGAGGCAGCTACTGTGCTGCTATGAACTTAGGTGTACACAGATCTTTTCGGTCGGGTGTGCTTGGCTCCTTAGGATAAATCTCCAGGAGAGGAATTGCAGGGTTACAGGGTAGGTCCATTTCTAGCCTTCTGAGAGTTCTCAAGTCTGCTCTCCATAGGGGCTGAACCAATTTAAATTATCACAAGCAATGCAGGAGGGTTCCTTTGTCCCCACGACCTCTCTAGCATTTGTTGTTGCTGTCATTTCTGATGTGTGACATTCTCAGAGGAGTGAAATCTCACTGTTGTCTTTATTTGCATTTCTCTAACATCCAATGACTTAGAACACTTTTTTCTTTTCTTTTTTCTTTATTTATTTATTCTCATTTGTTGCCCTTGTTCTATTGCTGCAGTTATTATTGTTGTTGTTGATGTCATCATTGTTGGACAGGACAGAGAGAAATGGTGAAAGAAGGAGAAGACAGAGAGGGAGAGAGAAAGACAGACACCTGCAGACCTGCTTCACTACTTGTGAAGCAGCTTCCCTGCAGGTGGGGAGCCGGGGGCTTGAACCAGGATCTTTACACCAGTCCTTGCGTTTCGCACCACATGTTCTTAACCTACTGCACTACCGCCCAACTCCCTTTTCTTTCTTTTTTTAAAATTATCTTTATTTATTTATTGGATAGACAGCCAGAAATCAAGAGGGAAGGGGTGACAGAGAGGGAGAGAGATAGAGAGACATCTACAGCCCTGCTTCACCATTCGTAACACTTTCCCCTTACAGGTGGGGACTGGGGGCTCGAACCTGGGTCCTTGAACATTATAACATGTGTGCTCAACCAGGTGCGCCACCATCCAGCCCCACTTTTTTTTTCTTTATTGGAGGGATTAATGGTTTATAGTCAACAGTAAAATACAGTAGTTGTGCATGTGTAACGTTTCTCAGTTTTCCATATAACAGTCCAGCCCCCTCTAGGTCCTCCTCTGCCATCATGTTCCAGGACCTGAACCCTCCCCTCACCCCAGAGCCTTTTACTTTGGTGCAATACAAATTTTTTTTTTTTATGTTTGTTGACCTTTTGGATATCTTCTTTGGTGAATGTTCTGTTCATATCCTCTTCCGATTTTAGGATGGGGTCAATTTTTTGGTGCTGTATTTTTTTCTCCTTCTCTCTCTGTGTCTCTATCTGAAAAAGCCAGCCAGAGCAATGAAGCCCCAGAGATGGCAAAAAAAAAAAAAAAAAGGAAATAAAAAAATGTTTACTTTGGTGGGGGAGAGTGGCAACAAAGGCCCATGCTGGTCATCTGTGGTGCTGAGGTTGGAGCCTGGGTCTTGCACACTCAACATGTACTGAGCCACCCCAGCCACCAGCATCAGTTTTCACTTGCCTTCAACCTCTGATCTCTCTTATGTATTTTTAGGACAAAGAAAGAAATAAGGAGACACACATGTGTTCAAAATATTTAGTAAGTGTAAAGCAAAAACAGCTGCCCCTCACCCCAGTTCTACACTCTGCACACATCCCCACACCTTCCCCAGGCAGGAGACAAGCCACCTGAGAAGGGCAGCAGCACAGCAAGAATCTGAGTCACCCACCAAGCGGAGCAGGCAGCACAGGGCTTCCCTCTTGCTCTACGATCATGCTCAGGAAGGAAGGTGTGCTACAGTGGTGTTAAACACGCTTTCTTTCTTTTTAAAGCCCCCCCGCCCGATCCTTCACATTAAAAAAAATATTTTATTTTATTTTATTTATTATTGGACAGAGACAACCAGAAATTGAGAGGGAAAGGGGAGACAGAGAGGGAGAGAGATAGAGAGACACATGTAGCCTTGCTTCACCACTTGTGAAGCTTTCCCCCTGCAGATGGGGACCAGGGGCTTGAACCTGGGTCCTTGTGCACTGTTATGTGTGCATTTAACCAGGTGAATCACCTCCTGAGCCTTCTTCACATTTTGTAAGACATTTATGCTTTTAAAAATAATCTATTTATTTATTTATTCATTTATTTTAATGAGAGAGAGAGACTGATTGAGACCAGAGCACTGCTTTGGTGGTGCTGAGGACTGAACCTGAGACCTCAGAGTCTTAGGCATGAGATTCTTTCACATAACCATTAAGCTGTCTCTTCACCCTCTGCACCTGTATTTTCCAGATGGGTTCTACAGCCAGAACTAAAGGCACCCACCAGTAAATGAGCAGTGAGATGTCACAGAGCCAAGAAGGCAAGTGGAGTTTAGGACAGTCCCTGCGCAGAGTAGCTGCATGCAGGCTGGAGGGACGGCCATCACTGATGACAATGACCCTTTGCTTGGCCGTGAGTTCCGACAGTGGTCTGGCAGCCCTGGGGAAAGACTCAGCCAAGGAGTGATGCTTCTAACCCAAGAGAAAGAATGAGTCTTAGGAAGGAGGAAGCACTTGAGACGGTGGGGAAAATATGAATGGAGCCTCGTATGAAAAACAATGGCAGTGACTTTATCTTTAGAACAGAGACAGGAAAGTGGGTCACTCCCCAAATGGCTCTGTTATTAATTTTTTAATGTCACATAAATTGATAGTTTATAATTAACGAGCTTCTACTGAATCTTGTCCTTAAAACCATATGTATGACAAAATGTTTAACATGATAACTGACAGAAGTTCTCTGACTTCAAAAACCTAGTTCATTCACTAGTAGTAAAAGTTACCTTCTGAGACTGCAGTGACTTTAAAAGATCAGTTTTGTTTGATCCCCCACCTTCTTGTCACTGAGGAAGACAAAGCCTTTGAAAACAAACTCGCAAACATGTATATTGGACGCCTAGTTGTGAAAGTGTGTGTGTGTGTGTGTGTGTGTATTTTTTTTTTGCAAGCCTTATAACTTTATTTGCATTTTTTAAGACAAACACACACACATCTGCCAATTGTATAATACAAAATTATATATGTTTAATAACAAATTACAATTTGGAAGGCTTTGCATGACGGGATCGAGACAAAGTTAGAGGGTATGAAAAAATGAAAGGGTGTGAGGAACAGAGTCATGGGTCCTTTGGAAAGTCTCACTTCTGAGGAGAATCTGGATATACCATGGTTGAGCTAGTTTGTACAAAGGTTTGATTAGGTGGTGGCAACGCAGTCCATTTTACTTAGCAGGTTCAATGTAGCACCCCAGTTGTAGAGTACAAGATTTGTAAGTGTGACATCTTGCGTGTGTGTATTTTTGATGAGGCTTCTCCACAGCAAGCTCTTTGATTCCCCATCTCTGAACAAAATTGCTCACAGAAGGACTTTTTTACCTTTGCTTTCTGTAGGTCAGTCTGACTTTCTAGGATCTGAGTTAATCCTACTTGAAAGGTTAAAATGATCCACAATCCTACAAGACTATCTATGAGGAAGTTCTTAGTCTTTGCACTAAGACAGAGAAAGGCCAACTTGTCTATCAGACCTCCAGCAAGAGTGTTGTGCATTCTATTAATAAACTGAGGACAGATAGTGTGTTCAAAATGTACCATTTTTTTTCTTTGCAGACTTCTAGATACACAGCTGGAATAAGTCCAGGTTTTAATTTTTCCCATGTTCAAAACCGTAGCTCTTGGGGATCTGGGAAAACACAACTTGGTGTTGGGTGTGGTTTGGAACTACACCCCTGTTATCTTAAAATCTTACAAATCCCCAATAAATTTTTTTTAAAAAGCAAAATTGTAGTCTTTTTTTCCTTCCAAAGGCCGTTTCACAATTAACCCCTTAGTTGGTTGCTTAATCTCTACCTAGTATTAACTTATAATCATCTCACAACGAAAGAATGATTCTGTTTTTATAAAGTTTCATTAGGGAAATAAAGATAGAAATAAATAGAAGGCGGCTGTTGTCTCATGAGTACACTTCCTCGTCCTCCTGTGGTAGATGTCCACACACCATTCCCGCCACCAACCTGGATTCTCTTCCAGCCTTGCACTGGGTCCCCCATTCCCATTCAACAGCCACTGTCACACCCTGCACTTTCCTCATGTCCTCACCAACATTTGTTATTACTTAATAGTAGCACTCACCATAGATGTTTTTAAAAATATGTGTCTATTTTACGAGTGGGAGAGTGAGAAAGAGAGAAGAGAGACAAACCAGAGCACTACTCTGCTCCTGTGACAATGTGACTAGGATGAAACAAGGGCCTCACACACGCCAAGTCCTGTGTTTTACCCACTGAGCCACCTACTTCACTGTGATAGGTGTGCCAACAGTTTTCATGCCTGAGATTCTGAGGTCCCAGGTTCAATCCCCAGCACCACCATAAGCCAGAGCTGAGCAGTGCTCTGGAAAGAAAAAATCCACTACTTATATACTACTCACTCAAGAAAAAATTTTAAATTAGTGTTTAAAAATATGATTAGAGGAGAGGTTGTGGGGACAAAGGAACCCTCCTGCATTGCTGGTGGGAATGTCAATTGGTCCAACCCCTGTGGAAAGCAGTCTGGAGAACTCTCAGAAGGCTAGACATGGACCTACCCTATGACTATGTATTTCTTCTCCTAGAGATATGTCCTAAGGAACCAAACACACCCATCCAAGAAGATTTGTGTATACCTAAGTTCATAGCAGCACAATTGTAATAGCCAAAACCTGGAAGCAACCCAGGTGTCCAACAACAGATGAGTGGCTGAGCAAGTTGTGGTCTATATACACAATGGAATACTATTCAGCTATCAAAAATGGTGGATTTACCTTTTTCATCCCATCTTGGATGAAGCTTGAAGGTATCATGTTAAGTGAGATAAGTCGGAAACAAAAGGATGAATATGGGATGATCGCACTCACAGACAGAAGTTGAAAAACAAGACCAGAAAGGAAATCACTAAGCAGAACTTGGTATATTGCACCAAAGTAAAAGACTGGGGTGAGGGAAGGGCTCAGGTCCTAGAACCTGATGTCAGAGGAGGACCTAGTGGGGGTTGTATTGTTATGTGGAAAACTGGGAAATGTTATGCATGTACAAACTATTGTATTTACTATCAACTATAAACCATTAATCCCCCAATAAAGAAATTAAAACAAACAGGAGTCGGGCAGTAGTGCAGCGAGTTAAGCACACATGGCGCAAAGCACAAGGACTGGCATAAGGATCCTGGTTTGAGCCCCTGGCTCCCCACCTGCAGGGGAGTCACTTCACAAGTGGTGAAGCAGGTCTGCAGGTGTCTGTCTTTCTCTACCCCGAATATGTCTTCCCCTCCTCTCTCCATTTCTTTCTGTCCCATCTAACAACGACATCAATAAGAACAACAATAATAACTACCACAGTAAAAACAACAAGGACAACAAAAGGGAATAAATAAATATTAAAAAAAAAAAGAAATTATGGGAAAGGGGTAGAAATACTGTTGACTGTAATCACATCGATTTGATGTGATTAGGAAGCTACTCTCTTCCCTGATCCAGCTTTCTGGTCCTGTTTCCAGCCATGACATCATCTCCCCAGACAATAACTTGGATCCGCATGCATATCAGATTTCAGGTTCAGAGGAAAAAAGAAAAAAAAATTAGTATAGCCACAGGCCCTTTGGAATATAACTAAAATAGGCCTACTAGCTATCTACAAAATGGAGGAAACCCCCACAACTCTTCATCTGCACTATTCCAGCCTTTAGGTCCATGATTGGTCAACAATTTGTTTGGCTTTTTCTGTTAATTCTTTCTTCAACCACCAGGTTCCAGATGTCGACCAGACTTCCCTGGACAGACAACCCCACCAATGTGTCCTGGAGCTCTGCTTCCCCAGAGCCCTTCCCAACTAGGGAAAGAGAGACAGGCTGGGAGTATGGATAGACCTGTCAATGTCCATGTTCAGCAGGAAAGCAATTACAGAAGCCAGACCTTCCACCTTCTGCAACCCACACTGACCTTGGGTCCATACTCCCAGAGGGATAAAGAATAGGAAAGCTATCAGGGGAGGGGATGAGATATGGAAATCTGGTGGTGGGAATTGTGTGGAATTGTACTCCTCTTATTCTATGGTTCAGTCAATGTTTTCTTTTTATAAATAAAAAATTAAAAAAAGAATTTAAAACAAATAAAACAAAAAGAGAGAAGAGAGAGAAGGATGAATATGGGATGACCACACTCAGACAGAAGTAAAAAAATAACAGAAGGGAAAACACAAAGCAGAACTCGGACTGGGTTTGGTGTGCTGCACCAAAGTGAAGGCCTCAGATGGGGGGAGGGCTCAGGTCCTGGAACATGAAGGCAGAGGAGGACCTGGCGGGGGTTAAGTTGCTATGTGGAAAACTGGGAAATGTTACGCATGTACAAACTACTGTCTTTTACTATCAACTCTAAACCACTAATCCCCCAATAAAGAAAAAAAAAACTTGAAAAAAATAGTTTTATGTTAAAAATATATTAGTAAAAAGGGAGGCCAAAGAACTCAACAGTTTTCTAAAGAAGAGATACACACAGCCCATAGACACATGAAGAAATGCTCCACTTCACTTATTATCAGAGAAATGCAAATTAAAACTACACTGAGATACCACCTCACAAGAGAATGGCTTCCATCAACAAACCGGGAAACCACAGGAAAGGTAGTGGAGAAAAAGGAACTCTGCTTCCCTGGTGGTGGGAATGCAAACTGGCGCAGCCCATTTGCAAGAATGTATGGACAGTTCTTAAAGAAATAAAAATGAAAGTACCTTATGACTCAGCAACTCCACTCAGGCATTTATCCAGTGGACATTCAAGCACTAATTAGAAGGGACACATGCACCCCTATGTTCATAGCTGCATTATTCACAACATCCAAAGAGTGGAAGCAGCCTAAATGCCCACCATCAGATGACTGGTGAAAGAAGTTATGGGCTATATATCCCATGGGATACTACTCTGTGATCAAAAAAGATGATATTGTGTCATTTGGGACAAAATGGATGGGACTGGAGGTGATTATAGTGAAATAAGTAAAGAGATGAAAGACAACTACCAGATGGTTTCACTCATATGTGGGATCTAGAAATCTGATTATATGAACTTGCCAAAAATAAAAATCCATACAAAAAAGTAAGCAAACTGTAAGATTTATGAGAACTACGGTGGCTACCTGTGGGAGGTGGGAGCGGGGTGCAGAGCTTGGTGGGCGCTGGGTGGTGGTGCATCTGGTTGAGCGCACATGCTACAGTGCACAAGGACCCAGATTTGAGCCCTTGGTCCCCACCTGCAGAGAGAAAGCTTTGCAAGTGGTAATGCAGTGTTGCAGGTTCTCACTGTCTCTCCCCCATCACTGCCTTCCCTTTCAATTTCTGGCTGACTCTATTTAATAAATAAAGATAAAAAAACAACAACAGAACTTTATTGGTGGGTGTGGTGTGAAACTATACATTGTAAATCTTACAATCTTGTAATGTAGTATTCAAAATAAAAAATTATTAAAAAAATAAAAATTCATGCCAAGAAATAAAAAATATTGTGATTAGCACCACAACCCCAATATAATAAGTGCTACATACATATTTATTTATAGATGTATGTACATATGTGTGTGTATCTATAAATATGTAGACAGATATATAGTTCTTTAGCTCCTATTTTGGGGACCCAGATCATATTTTGGGAAAGAAAATAGGTCATGATTTTTAAAAAATCATTTTCAAGGTTTCAGTGTTCTGATCCCCCCCCCCCATAGAAAGGGAGAGAGACAGAGACACAAAGAGAGGGAGAGAGAAGCACTGAAGCTGCTCCCAGTGCAATGTGAACCGCAGGCCTGACCCAGTGTGGTGCGCGAGGCAAAGCAGCACAGGGGCACCACACAAAGAGGAAGCGTCTCATGCGGTGTAGCAGGGCTGTGGTACCCTATCACCTCTGGGCCTCATCCTCTATCTTAAATAAGTCAGCAAGTAAAAAGAGTCTACGGGCAGGGGTAGAATCATGCTGGCACAGAGCCCCAACAGAAACCCCTGTGGCAAAGCAACAAGCTTACCAACCAAACAACCAGCCAGCCAACCCACCAAACAAACACAAAGTCTATATGCAAATGCAGCAGGGAGAAGACTATGATGTCATGATACAATTATTAACTTCACTGGAATCCCTTTGTCTATCACTTCTATCACCACACTTTGCTCATTTATTCACTAAAGGAGTCTTGGTTGACTTCATGTTTGTGTCTACCGTGAAATGGGACATGTGAGAAAAGCTCATGAACACAAAGGCTTAACTAAATCAGCAGCAGGCAGGTAACGATGCACGCCGTGCAGGTCCGACTAACAACACCTCCAAAGCCTCATCACTAGGCTGGCTTTATGGCAGTCACTTCCTGGCTCTTTCTTTTTTTATACTTCTACCACTGACATCTGGATTTCTTAATGTTCTAGCTGAAACCTGGCTTCCTCTAAGCTCACATTCACATGCAAGTGTTCAGGAGTCTTCATCTCTAGAGTCTCCCATCTGTCTTTATGCTTTATCTTTTTTTAAAAAAAAATTATATTTATTTTCCCTTGTTTTTTATTGTTGTTGTAGTTATTATTGTTATTATTGATGTCATTGTTAGATAGGACAGAGAGAAATGGAGAGAGGAGGGGAAGACAAAGAAGGGGAGAGAAAGACAGACACCTGCAGACCTGCTTCACAGCCTGTGAAGCGACTCCCCTGCAGGTGGGGAGCTGGGGGCTTGAACCCGGATCCTTGTGCCAGTCCTTGAGCTTTGTGCTTTGTGCGCTTAACCCACTGCACTACTGCCCGACTCCCACCCCTAAATCTTTTAAAAATCATGTACCACAGTAGAAAATCAAAGTCTTCCAGATTAAAACATTACATTTCATCACTAGTGAGCAAGCAACAACTCCAAAAGAGAGCTCTAAGATTCCTGGTGGTCCCACAACACTGGGCTTTGAGGCCCAGACCGACCTGAGAATCTGACTGCTCCACTGGTGACATTACTGGGAATTACAATGGGCCTTGGACATGGACAAGTGTTAGAGGGTACAAGGCAGGAAAGTCAGGAACCAGGGATCTTGGCCTGCATCTGGTCTTTGCCAGGCTTGTGGCCTTGGATTATGAATCAATTCTCTTCATTTTTCTTGTTCGTTAAAAGAAAAGGGAGATAAACACAGTATTTCTAAAATACCTCATACCTCTCCTTCTAACAATCAAACACCTGAAAGTGCTCCAGGTGTCCCTCTTCTGTCCCTTTCCTTTAGAATGAGAGAGACTCATGCCTTCCACAACTTTCTTTAAGCAACAGAATTTCTCATTATCCCCAAGACTTCACAAAAAAAAAAAAAAAAAAGAGGCACAGTTTGATGCTGTTCTTGAGAGATGGAAGCAACTGCAAGGAATATGGCTGTCAAATTATTTTAACAAAGCTTTCTTAGGCTCGGCTGCTTGAGGCAAGAAGTACCAGACAAAACAGCCAAGGAAATGAACTGGAAGCCTCATGCTCAGCTGCTTTTGTTAGAACTTACAACATCATGCAAAGCTCTTAGATGCTTTGAGAGTAGATGCGAGGAGAGGAATAAAAAAGGAAGTGGACTCTCCCATTTACTTTTCAGGAAAGACTATATCCCAAGCTATCTTTCTTTCCCAACTGCAAAGCAGCAGTGCACTTGTGAGACAGAGTGAATTCTCAAAGTTCATGTGACTATAGCTACGTGGAACTGGTAGGTCTTTGCTTAAATGCAGACACTACAGTGACTTTTAACAAATACTGGGATCAGGCAGCCAGGAAGGTGACTCAATGGGTAGAGCACAAGACTTGTATGTGGAAGGTTCTGGGTCTAATCTCTGGCAATGCTGGAGTGGAGTGGTATTTGGGTCTCTCTCCAATAAACATATTTAAAATACCAGGGGACTGGGCATTGGAGTTCCTGGTAGAGTAGACATGTCATCATGCACTAGGACCTCCGTTTAAGCCCCCAACCCCAACTTGCAGGGGGGAAGCTCCATGACCGGTAAAATGGTGCTATCGGTGTCTCTCTCTTCCCCCTATATCTCCTTCTCTTTTATTTATTTATTTGATTATTTATTATTGGATAGAAACAGAAATTGAGAAGGGGGAGATAGAAATAGAGGGAAAGAGACAGAGAGATACCTACAGCCCTGTTTCACCACGTGTGAAGTTTCTCCCCTGCGGGTGGGGACCGGGGGCTTGAATCCTGTTCCTGGAGCACTGTAATGTGTGCTTAACCAGGTGCGCCACCGCCTGGCCCTCCTTTTCTTTTGACTTCTGTCTCTACCAAATAAATTATATATATTGGGACTGGAGAGATAGCATAATGGTTATGCAAAAAGCCTTTTATGACTGAGGCACCAAAGATTCCAGGCTTAGTATTTTATTAAAATTAAGTAAATAAAATACTTAAAAAATTGCCAATATACTGAAATCAGGGAAAACCTTTAATACCAATTGTCCAGTTTTTGTATACTGAGAATAGCAGGTAGACTGAGGAAACATGGGTGAAACTTAAAAGCTGCACAGGAAGTTGGTTGAAAAGAAGAGAGCTGGGGGCTGGGCGGTGGCATGCCCGGTTAAGCGCATGTATTGCCAGGCATAAAGACCAGGTTTGAGCTCCTGCTCCCCACCTACAGGGGGATGCTTCATGAGCCGTGAAGCAGGTCTGAAGGTGTTTATCTTTCTCTCCCTCCATCTTCCCCTCCCTTCTCAACTACTTTCTGTCCTGTCAAGCATAACAGAAAGAAAAAGGGGAAGAAAAAAAAAAGGCCACCAGGAGCAGGATCTATGACAACCTTGTTGATAATAAAAAAGAGAAAGAAAAGAACAGAACTTTCAAGTTTGTGCTGCCCAGCCTTACTCCAGCACAGAACACAGATGGGAGTTATGAGGGAGTTAAACAAGATGACTGAGTTTCAACAGAGCTATTGATATGACTATGAAAAATCACATGGAAACTGCAGATTATGACCTGTCAAATTGTATTTTAGGCTTACTATTTTAGAGAACCATGCAATGACACCTTTCAAACTCAAATGTCAAGCAAACCAACAAGTTAAATAAGATCACTCTGGAATGTGTCTGTTTTGAGAGTTTAGATCAAGTGACTGGCGCTGAGGTCACTCATCAACTGTTCTGAAAGAGGAGGTCTGACGTTCCTGGAAGAATAGAGATGATATCAGCTCAAAGTCGCACAAGTGCCAACTTTCCCTCAAGGTCACAACCGCCGTGCACTTGCAACATCTTCTGATGACTTTTCCTGAATAGCAGGTAAAAGCCCATGGGCGCCCCTGAATGCTAAGAGCTGTGTGTGCTCTCTTGCTCTGTTCCTTCTCTTGAGGACAGATGGCCTTCAGTTTCCATTCCTGTTAATGCACTGACTTGACTCAGGTCTTTTCATCTGAATCTTCTCCTCAGTCTGGGGCTTTGGAAGGCAGCGAGCTATGTTTGATAATACTGTGTGTGTACTGGGAGCCAGGCTATAGCGCAGCGGGTTAAACGCACGTGGCGCAAAGCGCAAGGACTGGCATAAGGATCCCGGTTCGAGCCCTCGGCTCCCCACCTGCAGGGGAGTCGCTTCACAGGTGGTGAAGCAGGTCTGCAAGTGTCTATCTTTCTCTCCCCCTTTCTGTCTTTCCCTCCTCTCTCCATAAATGTCCTAACAACAACAACAACAACTACATCAATAACAACAACAATAAAAAACAAGGGCAACAAAAGGGAAAATAAATAAATAAATAAAAAGACTGTGTGTGTATCAAGGGACTAGATGGTGACACACCCGGTTGCACATATTATCATGTGCAAGGACCTGGGTTTGAGTCCCCATTCCCCACCTGCAGAGGAGATGCTTCACAAGCGGTGAAGCAGGTCTGCAGGTGTCTCTCTCTCCCTATCTGTCTACCCCTCCCCTCTCAGTTTCTTTCTGTCCTATCCACCTATCTATTAAAATAGAAAGAAAAAAGAACAATAACAGAAAAGTTATTGGGAACAGTGGATTGGTAGTGTCAGCACCAACCCCCAGTGACAACCCTGGTGGAAAAAAACAAAACAAAACAACTGTATCAAGGAAGAAGTACCAGATTATGGGTAAGGGGATGTCAGTCCACTCCTAGTAACAGGGTCACGAAAAGGACTTTGAGTCATCTATTCTAGCTGCTTAGAATGTACAGACTTAGCTTCTGGCTTTGTTCTAGAAAAGTCAGGTTGATATTTAAACGGGGAAAGTCATACTGGCTAGTAATTACTGAGGGCTCACTTTGAGCTCCAGAGTTCTGAGTGTACTGGGTCTGAAGTCAGTGAGGTTATGAGAAAGACCTGCCTAGGGACTGGGCAGTGGCACGCCTGGTTAAAAGCACATATTACCATGCACAGGGACCCAGGTTCAAGCATCTGGTCCCCTCCTGCTGAGTAAAAGCTTCACAAATGGTGTCTCTCCCTCCTAACCCTCTTCAATTTCTCTCTGTCCTATCAAATAAAATAAAACAAAGACAAAGACAAAACAAAACAAAACAAAAGAAAGAAAGACCTGCTCTTGAGGTGAGAGGCTGATGAACAGTGAGAGGTAAGTAACCTGCCAACACTACTCAGCGGGCAGAGAGAGCACTCACTCCTAATGCTACGGTACTCCACCTGCTTCTTCATTCACGTGCTCCAAGGCCTTCACCTGTATTCAGTCTGTAATCAGTCACCTCTTGCATTCACAGGCTGTCAGGTGAATCTCCTGCCTTTACGAGCTGCACCCCCTAATTTTCCTAAGATCACTTTTACCTAACTTCACTTAAGAAGGAAGAGAGCAGAAGAGTTGTTTCTGTGAAAGCTACCTTAGAAACAGCTCCCCCAAACTGGAGGCTCTTAGAGTGGCAGCCTTTGTCAGAGTGCTGTGTAGGGAGGAGTAGCTCAGTCAATACTAGCTGAACAAACAAATAATAGGCAAGGAAATTGCTATTGCAATTAGAGTCCTTTTTTTTTGGGGGGGGGGTTGTTGCCAGGGTTTTGCTGTTGTGGGTTGACTTTTTCAGACAGAGACACAGACAGGAGGTGGGAGGGCAGAGAGAGGAGAGACACACACACCACAGCATTGAAGTTTCCTCAAGTGTGGTGAAGGCTAGGCTTGAACCCGAGTCACGAGCATGGCAAAGCAGTGCACAATCATGCTGGCCTGTGATCAGCAGCTTTGTTGAAAGGAGAATGTTAACCCCTGGAAATTAGAGATATTTATTCAAAGACTCAGAGGTCTAAGGACTGTGGAACCACCACAAACAAACAGAATGATCAAGAGCCCACATGGTTCCTTGTACCCCATTGTGTCCTGATTTGAAAATCCCTCCACATCAGATTTGGTGGTTTCTGCTCAACAGGGACTGCGGGCAATGAGGGCTGCACGAGAGAATGTGGTGGACATGCAGGAAGACTAAAATACTCACTGGTTTTCTGTTTTCAGATCCCAAAGCTAACGGCTGGGATACAGATGGCCAGAGAAGAAGGCAAGTCTTTTATAGTGCCTATCTGATATTATTTCTCATCTCTGTATCAACAGGAAGAATGCTGAATGCACAAATTTGATAAGGCCGAAATTTACTATCGGCAGAGGTTAAAATAAGAAAAGAGCTGGCAGTGTTAGATACATGATGATATATCTAGAAAACAATGGTAAATATTAAATAGCAGTGATAGAGACAAAATTTGGACTCTGAATAATTTTATTGGTGAAATTCCTCTAATCCCCATTTTAAAAGAAAAACTGTGCTTCATTAAAACAAAAAACAAACAAAAAAACAACACCATGGTCTTTTGCTACAAACATAGTTAAACTGAATGGTGAGAAATAAGATCATCCTTGATAAAAAAGTAACCACCCACTTCAGTCTGTGTAACATTCTGGGATACAATTGGAACCATGAAGGTGATGCTCTCAGTGCAATTCATGTTCACAAAAGCTTATCTTTTGCATGATGAACAGAGAGAATGATTCATTAGTTTACCCTTTCAAAAACCAACGTGAGTCTCTTTGGGGTTCAGATTCTGAGTAAAGTCACCAGCCTTCGGGGCGGGCTTCGTGATGCTCAGTGCTATTTTTAGCAAACAGAAGCTACCGCATTCAAGGGCAGTAATGTTCCCCTAATTTGGGGAGCCTGAAATAGTCTGGACTGAAAGCTAGATTTAAAATATCACCAAAGGATGTAGGATGGGGGGGAAGAACCTAAGAAACACACTCCTAAATATTATCAAGTGTATACATTAACTATCACTTACTTACTTAGTGATAGGGAGAGGATGGACAATAATGGCCACACTACAAAGGGCCTCATTTATAGCATTTTGTCCTAGGGAAATACTGAAAATTAAATAAGGCTGTTCCTAGCTGCTACTGCTATCAATTAGCCAGCAGCCACTTCCACATCATAATAACTGCCACATGCGCACTGTGTGTTATTACCCCTGGGCTTGCTGATTCCAAACACAGGAGGTCGAGGCGGTGGATGGCACGGAACAGACGGGCCGACTCGAACTGCCCTGCTAGTCAGATTTTGTTTTAGAAAACGGAGTGATTCAGTACGTCGGAATATTTTAGATAATTTAGCCTAGTTCCGCTCCTCAGACATATGAACTAGATTATACACTTTGTAATAATTTAACCTTCCCTTACCCAAACATTTTTTATACTATACAACTACATGCTTCTCTTTATTTTTGTTCCTCCCAGTTTCATGAAATTTAAACAACGGTCTCTGGTCTAAGTTACAAGGTTATGCTGCCAATAAGGTGATTCACGTCATGCTTAAAGTCTTTCGTTTTTAAAAACAGTCAAGTCAGCCCTGTGAAACTGATACTTGAGTTGGAAATATAAAGATATGAAGAAAAAAAAAACCTCATCCCCAAATGGTCCTCTTTTTCTATCTGTGGAATAGCCCTAAGATTCACTCCAGGGCTTTCTCCATTTTTCTGGCTCCTTTTTTGTGGAGTTCCTTCCATCTGGCATTGACAACAAAGTCCCCTCCCACCCCCAGTGCATGGTGTGGGGTGCCGCCGGGCAACGATAAAGAGTTAATGCTCCTCTTGAACTTTGGAAGAAACCAGATTTCGTCTGTGAGGTTTGGCAATGTGAGAGAGCGCTGTAACCAATTTCATTTCCTGATAAGTGAACGGTCCACAGGGGAAGGGTAACCAGTGAGCATCGGGACTGTTTGGGGTCAGACTTCAGCGAGGACACTGCAGCGAGGACACTGCAGCGGAGCCAGCCTGTCTCTGGCTTATCACTCAGTGCTGGGCCGCTCAGCCCCATGCACACAGTGCAGCCGGTAGTGAGAGGGCTTCACAAATCCGGGGCTCCCTTCAGGCAAGGGCACTGTCACCATGTGCCCCTTCCATTATGCCGGGCTTTTTAATCTAGAGGGTGGAAACTGTATGTCTGTTAAAAAATTATTTTAGACCCACAAGTCATCATTTAGATTTAATTTGCTTCCTTCAACTCAAACAACTTATGCTTAGCATCTAGAAATTTCTAAAACCAAACACATACCGGAAATTATTCTGAGAGGAGCTGTAGAAGATAGAAAAACAAGTTTACCTGACATGTCACTAGCATAGTTGATCGCAAGAGTCTTTATACTACACACACACACACACACACACAGAGACACACACACACAGAGACACACACACAGACACACACACACACAGACACACACGAAGGGGGGGAGGAGAGAGAGATAGAGAGAGAGAGATGGAAGTACACAGTAGAAAGATACAGAGCACTGTTCAGCTCTGACTTATGGTGGTACATGGCATTGAACCTGGGACTTTGGAGTCTCAGGCATGAAAGTCTTTTTGTATAACCATTATGTTGTCTCCCCAGCCCAAGAGTTTTTACATTTTAAGACTTAAAATAAGATGAATCTTTGCTTAAGAAAACTAAAAGGCATTTCTTATAAATATGATCATAAGTACATTCTGTACTTAAACTGCTCTTAAACTTTCACATGAATCAGAATCGGTCAAAAATGTTTTAAACATGCTTGCCGAATCCCAGTCAAGCTTTGTCAAAGGTTAACTTGACAGTCTTAAAATATTTAATTTGGACTTACTTAGAGCACACACACAATTACCTTACATAACAGACAAATGGACACTTAAAAATAAGGGAAGGGGAAAAGTCCTAATAATGGCTTCAGGCCCCTAATTATTGAAGGGGAAAAAAAGTAAAGAAAACAAAATCTGAAGCGAGTGACTTTTAAGAGGCTGGCAGGCTTGGTCTGGCACTAAGGAAGCCTGGAGCTGATTAGCCTCACCCATGCACACTCACGTCACAGCGGCCATGAGGAAATGCTGGGGGTTTACAGAGAGGGAGGATGCTAATTTCACCCACCACGAATAATGTATAAAAGAAGGAGAGCAGGAATGCCAGCAAGTCGGCTAGTTTCTTCTTTAACCATTTAATCCACTTCCCCACCCCCTCCTACTACAGTTTTGGGGTCCCAGGCTGCAGATTTCCTCAGACTTCAATGTGAGGTCCTTGGCACTGAGTAGGGTTGTGTCCAGGGCCCAGGCAAGGGAGAGAGGCCTGTGCTCTCACTTGTAGGGAGCCAGTCCTAAGGGTGCTTTATTTAGGGCAAAAAACAAACAAACAAACAAACAAACAAAAACAAAAAAAACTTGACTGTAGAAAGGAGCGAGCAGAGGGAAGTGGGGTTTCCATTTCCACAGCTGACTTGTTAGTCTCAGGGACTGAGAAGGATGGTCAATGCAACACCAGGCTTTTTTCTCTTGGTCTCCACAGGGTGTATCAAGTGAGAGCAGAAAATAGCTTTCTAAATATTGTGCTTATGAACCACTTCAAATTTGACTTATCTATGTCTGCAATGACTATGCATGGCACTTTGAAATTCAGGAAAATCTACACAACTGGCCAGTTTTAGATGAAAACTTTCATCTAAAATGGGGTTCCTTACCCATGGTGGGAGAATTTGTCTGGGATATAACATGAAAACGAAGCTATTTAAAGCTATTAAGCGAATGGCTTGTAGAACAGAGCTAGAGCTCCAAATGACCACTGACTTTAATGGCCAAAAGCACATCTGAGGCCTTTAATTACTCTCAAAAGCCGCTTCTTGTAAATACCCCTGCAAAGCTCATGAGTTTCTTATATGGTAAACTCCAGAACTGATGTGTCTTGTTTGTTTTCTTCTGAATGTGGCTGTTTTCAGACCACCTCCCATTCAGAAGTTAGATGTGGGTAGGAGTCAGGGCCAGAGAGAATGTTGAGCCAGTGGTTAGGCTTGACTAAAGGCAGGGAGCTGTGGTAAGAGTCTGTCAGAGTAGGGGGGGAGGGAGGGGGTGGGCCCAGCAGGATTTCCCTCCTGTGCTCAGCTACTGAAAGCCAGGGTGTTGGTGGTGTGTGTGTGTCAAGGACCTTTGTTCTACTTTTGTCTCCTGGCTGGGGAAGGACAGGCAGCATCTTATAGTTACACAATAACTCCCCATTCTTGATCCTGGGGTCCAGACAAGAAGGAATCTGAGGTACTTATTACAAAAGGAGGAGCCAGGGAAAGTCCCTCTGTTCAGTGTGCTTTTCCTTCCTCCAAGGTTAACATGAGTTTCTTTTCTGGTGCCTGAGGAGGGAGGCAGTGATAGCTTTGCCCCGCTCTGTCCCTTCCCCGAGTCCAGGCCTCAGTGTGAGTTGTACCCAGCCCCTCATTCCCCCATTCTTCTTCTTCTAGCGTTTGCCCTTCTTCCGTAGCCAGTCAACAGCATTTAGGTTGCTCTCTCTTCAGACTTTTATCCCGTGGTCAGAACTACACCGAGATGTTTGTTCAGTTAAAGTGAGCAAACACAGCCACTACAATGTAGGAAATACAGGCACATAGGAGACTCTGTGGGAGAGGAGCAGAGAGCCAGTGATAGTCAGGAGGAAGACACACATTTTGGGACCCTTGCTTGCAAAACTGGCCGTGGCTCTGTGAGCTCCAATGACTGATGTACAATTTCAGCCACATTTTAAATGATGGGGGAAGAGGGCACTGCTATAAAATGTCAGGATTTTTTCCAACGCTGAGCATTCAAAACATTTTACTACTGTGAGTCTTGGAAACAAGGCAGGGTAGTTTAAGTTTTGAGGTGGGGAAGCAGAGGGATCAAAGGAATGTTTACTCTGTTTTGTAGGGAAAAAGAAATTTTATGAAGTGCTCTTTCCAGTGGAAGACATAATTATTATTTTCTGCTGGGAAACATCCCAGCTAGTTTATAAGACGGATCTGATAGCACATGGGAAGGGTTTTAACCCCATGCACTTAAAAGCTTTCTAGCACATACTTTCCCATGTTGACACTGTGGTACTGTTTACCCTCTGCTTTGAGAGGGCAGGCTCAAAGATGTGCCAGTAAGGGCACCCTGGGATGCAGGAGCAGGACAGCATGAAAGTGGACCCGGAGAAAGCAAAGCACACTAGCAAGCACCCCAGCAGACCCTCTGTCTTACTACTTGGAGCAAGTCCACAGTTTCCATTTGGGGCAGTTGCGTTTCTGCCTGTGTGTGTGTCTTTATCTGGACGCATGCACATGTACACGTTACATATGTGTGGGCATGTGTGCACAAATACAACTAAGGACACAGCCATAATCATATGGAAAGTGTCACAATGTTCTCACGTCTGGAATACATATGAAGCAAACCCACCATGCCTTTCTGCTTCTAGATGGCACTGAGACTTCCTTCCGACTATTGGCTTATGCTCCCTGCGACAGAGATGGTGCCAGGAGTAAACTACTGAAATATGTTTGCTAAAGCATATCCCTGCCATTGTTCAAGTAATCCCTAAATCCAGTGTAACAGCAAACACTGTGCTGGCTAAACTCAGAGACTCCAGGCCACACAAACTGAAACGTGACTTTTTTAAATGTTTATTTATTTATTTATTTATTTATTTATTTATTCCCTTTTGTTGCCCTTGTTGTTTTATTGTTGTAGTTATTATTGATGACACTGTTGTTGGATAGGACAGAGAGAAATGGAGAGAGGAGGGGAAGACAGAGAGGGGGAGAGAAAGATAGACACCTGCAGATCTGCTTCACCACTTGTGAAGCGACTGCCCTGTAGGTGGGGATGCAGGGGCTCAAACCAGGATCCTTACGCCAGCCCTTGCGCTTTGCACCACCTGAACTTAACCCACTGCGCTACTGCCCGACTCCCAAACGTGACATGTTTATACGAAGATGAGCTGACTGAAAGTGCAGAGTGATAGAACATACAGTAGGCTCGTGGTCTGACCCTGGGTAGAAGTGCACTGCATATGCCACTTGAGGACAAGCTGTGCCGGGCTGTGTGGTGGTGCTGGTTACTCCCGGGCCTTTCTTCGGGAGCACCACGGCGAGGCCACAGGACACGATGCTGAGTAGCTCTTTTTGGCCACTTGGGTTTCAAGCCTGTTTGAGTCCACTGCTCCTGGTGGGCTTTTTTTTTTTTTTTCCCCTTTCTAGATGGAGGGTGAGAGACACTACAGCACTGCTCTACTGTTTGTGAAGCTCCCCTTTGCATGGTGGTGGCCATGCGGATCAAGCCTGGGTCTTTGTGCATGGTAACGTAAGTATGTGCTCTACTGGGTGAGTGACCCGCTGATCACTTAAAAAACTGATGCAGGGGCAGGAAGTGGCACACCTGGCTGAGTGCACATGTTACAATGTGCAAAGACCAAGTTCAAGGCCCTGCTCCCTTCTGCAGGAGGGAAGCTTCACAAGTAATGAAGCAGTGCTGCAGATGCTTTTTTCTCTCTCCCCTCATCTTTCCTTTCTCCTCTTTCCCTTTCTGCTACCTCCTTCTTCCACCTGTATTTCTCTCTCTATCCAATAAATAACAGATAAAATAGTTAAAAAATTTTATTTAAAAAAACCTGAAGTGTTTATTTAATGAGAGGGTGAGAAAGAGAGAGAACAGAACTTCTGCTGCTCAGACCAGTGTGGTGCTGGGGACTGAACCTGACGCTCATCCATACAAGTCCTGTGCTTGACTGCTGAGTTACATTCCTGGCCTGTTAACTTTCTGACCAGTGATATGCTTATATGGGAAAATCTTTTTCATTCATTAACTGAGTAAAAGAGAGAGGGAGAGAGGTGCAAGAAATACGCTGAATTCATTGACTCACCTGCCTGGTCATGGAAAAAAAAATTTTTTTTCTTATTCCACTTACAGAAACTTGATTTTTTTAAGGGTTAGAATTAGACAGTTTCAACAAAATTCTGTTAAAAGGACTACTTCTGGGCTGCATGAGAATGGAATACTAAACAAATGCTCTTGGTCCTCTGGTAGGCTAAGCATGGAGAGCTCCTATTTCTAAAATTTGAGTGCTTTCTTTCTTTTTATTTTTGTTTATTATTATTTTAAAATTATTTTTAAAAAAATATTTATTTACTTTCTTTTGTTGCCCTTGTTGTTTAAGTGTTGTAGTTATTCTTGTCATCATTGTTGGATAGGACAGAGAGAAATGGGGAGAGGAGGGGAAGACAGAGGGGGAAAGACAGACACCTGCAGACCTGCTTCACCGCCCGTGAAGTGACCCTCCCCTGCAGGTGGGGAGCTGGGGGCTGGAACCGGGATCCTATGCTGGTCCTTGCGCTTTGCGTCATGTGCGCTTAACCCGCTGCACTACTGCCCGACTCCCAAATCCTTTCAACAATCTCATGAGAAAGTACCTTTCTCTCAAGTAGAGAAATGGAGCGAGAAAGACAGAAAGGGGGCAGGGTGATACACTAGAGAGTCACTCTGGCACACTGTGATTCCAGAGTTGAACTCAGGACCTCAGGCTTGCAAGTTCTGAGTTCAACCACTGTGCCACCTCCAGGGCCACTGTGTGTCTTTTAAGCTATTACTTTTTTGCATTATTTTATAGTGCTTGTGCTAGAGGTTACAATACACTTTTTCTCTATTTTACTTTTCACAGTCAACTTATAATTTACTATTTCATATAAAATACAGAACTTTTTCTTTTTTAATATTTATTTCCTTTTGTTGCCCTTGTTGTTTCATTGTTGTAGTTATTGTTGTTGTTATTGATGTCACTGTTGTTGGATAGGACAGAGATATGGAGAGAGGAGGGGAAGACAGAGAAGGGGAGAGAAAGATAGACACCTGCAGACCTGTTTCACTGCTTGTTAAAGGACTCCCCTGTAGGTGGGGAGCCGGGGTTCGAACCGGGATCCTTATGCCGGTCCTTGTGCTTTGCGCCACTTGCGCTTAACCCGCTGCGCTACCGCCCGACTCCTCCTCTTTATTTTTTTCCCCTTTTCATTCTTCTTATTTTTTAAAATCTTTACTGGGGGATTAATGTTTTGCAGTCATAAAATATAGAACTCTTAAAGTCATACAGAACCTTGGCCTGGGAGGTGGTGCAGTGGCTCAAGAGTCTGACCTCCCTAACGGCATGAGGTCCTGAGTTTGATCCCCAGTATCTCATCTGCCAGAGAGATGCTCTGGTTTTCTCTCTAATAAATAAGTAAATTTAGAAGGTAACACAGGACCAAATTCATCCTATCTTTAATGCTACAGCATATGATATAGCATTAGAAAACCAATCTACCTACATTATTATTTTAAGTCTAGTGGGGCAATGTGATCATCTTAGCTTAAGGATTTTAAAAAAGGACGACTTCCGGAGGCATGGCTATGGAGTAGGAGCTGTTTCAGATTGTGCTCCTGATAAATAAACTAGAAAAGAACAGCAACAGCAACAACAACAAAGGTCATCTGAAAGCTCAGCAAAATACAACAAGGGTTTCTTCAGAAATTCACTAAGCCACAACCACCAAGTTGCAGATGCTAACATGATTCCATCCTGACACTCCCAGATGACCTCACCATTGTGTTCTGGAACCACGCCTCCCCAGAGTCCTACCCCACTAGGGAAAGATAGAAACATGTTGGGGGTATGGATTGACCTGACAACATCCATGTCCAGTGGAGAAGCAATTACAGAAGCCAGACCTCCCTTCTGTACCACATAAAGAATTTTGCGCAAATAAAGACAGCATTGAGATACCACCTCACCCCTGTGAGAATGGCATACATAACAAGGACAGCAGCAACAAATGCTGGAGAGGCTGTGGGGACAGAGGAACCCTTCTGCACTGCTGGTGGGAATGTAAATTGGTCCAGCCTCTGTGGAGAGCAGTCTGGAGAACTCTTACAAGGCTAGACATGGACCTTCCATATGACCCAGTAATTCTTCTCCTGGGGATATACCCCAAGGACTCCATAACACCCAGTCAAAAAGATATGTGTACACCTATGTTCATTGCAGCACAATTTGTAATAGCTAAAACCTGGAAGCAACCCAGGTGCCCAACAACAGATGAGTGGCTGGCTGAGAAAGCTGTTGTATATATACACAATGGAATACTATTCAGCTATTAAGAACAATGAACCCACATTCTCTGACCCATTGCGGATGGAGCTAGAAGGAATTATGTTAAGTGAACTAAGTCAAAAAGACAAAGACAAGTATGGGATGATCCCACTCACAAACAGAAGTTGAGAAAGAACAGAAAGGGAAACTCAAAGCAGGATTTGACTGAGTTTGGAGTAGGGCATCAAAGTTAATATCTCTGGGTGGAGGGTGAGGGTAGATGTTCGGCTTCACTGGGGGGCGGAGCAAATGGGATGGGACACAGTCTTTTGGTGGTGGGAACGGTGTTTATGTACACTCCTATTAACCTGTAGTCATATAAATCACTATTTAATTAATATGAGAGGGGGAAAATTGATTGAATATCTTAGTTTTTAGTGCACAGACCATAGGTTGAGTCTTTGAAATGTTGACTCTCTTAAAAGCTTAGAGCAGGGAGAACAAAAGCAACCGGTCATGTTACTCTGTAAGACACAGCTATATATAAATAATGTCAAAGGACATAAATTATGGTGATGTCGTGTATGGTACAGCAAATCCTAACAATGGGATTTTCAAAGTTAACCCAATTGCCAAATAATTTGATTATAGCAATAACTATCTTAAACCCTTCTTAAATCGTAAGAAGCTCCTGCTTCCCCTATAGAGCCTATATTTTCCCCAGTCCTGGAACCTATAGGATGGGGTCAACTTTCATGCATGCCTCTCTCAATTCATACCAATTGATGTTGCATCTACTAATCCCAACCTAATCAATGCAACGAGTACCACCTCGACATGCTTCAATTCAGACTGTGTCCAGAGACGTCAGGCATGGAATGTCTATCCTTCAGTCTCAGGTGAGACCTTTCTTTTCATAGGATTCTCTAATTCCATTCCAGGAGGTTCACTTTCTAACAAAGTTCCAAAACCTAGATATAGACCAGGTCCATGTAACAGAGCATATGTTCACATGTATCCATAAATATGGGCAAAATATATACCTGAAAGCAAAGTATACAATAGTCTGCAGTGAGGCAGTATATGCAGCAAATAGAAAGACCTAAAAAGACATCATAAAGTTCCTAATGAAACAGTGTCTACTTAGACTAGATACCCTCCTCACCTACTTCCCTCACTCACTCCAAAGCTATCCTTATCAAAGCAAGGACTGCAAAAAACTGAATGAGGGCAAGAGACTGGCATACTTTAACGATGACTCTATAGTCACTATCAGGCCACCCTGACAGCTGGGGCCCTACTCGGGGAGTCCTGAGATTTCTCAAACAGACATGATGGGCCTAGACCTAGAATAAATCCCTCTTTCCATTGTTACTGGTCATCTCTATCAGGAACAACACAATAGACCCCTTTATGGATCCCCATAGGACCTTGCCCTCAACCTGGATCAACGACAGTAGAGAATGTTCGTTCCATCCTTCAAAGGGAGGCTGGACAACATACTCTATGTTCCACTTGAGGAAGATGGGTCCTGATACTGGGGCAGCTTGGAACATTCCTACTCATGACCACAGAATGTGAGCTCAGATCTACAGGGATGCAGAGGTCACATAGGCTCCTAAGATGAATATGTGCCCCAGATCACATCAAATTGATGGGGTTTACAGTCAACAATATTTATACACCTTTCCCATATTTGGGAGCTACTCTGATCTTCCCTGATCCAGCTTTCTGGTCCTTTTTCTAGCCATGATGTCATCTCCCCAGACAAAAACTTGGATCCACCTGCATATCAGATGTCAGGCTTAGGGAAAAAACAAAACAAAACAAAAAAACTAGTATAGTCATGGGCCCTTTGGAATATAACTAAAATAGGCCCACTAACTATCTACAAAACAGAGACCCGCCCCCCCCCCCAATCTTCATCTGCAATATTCTAGCCTTTAGGTTCATGATTAGTCAACAACTAGTTTGGCTTTATATGTTAACTCTCTTTTCAGCCACCAGGTTCCAGATGCTAGCATGATGCCAACCAGACATTCCTGGGCAGACGAACCCACCAATGTGTCCTGAAGCCCTGCTTCCTCAGAGCCCCGCCTCACTAGGGAATGAGAGAGACAGGCTGGAAGTGTGGATCAACCTGTCAACGCCCATGTTCAGTGGGGAAGCAATTACAGAAGCCAGACCTTCCACCTTCTGCACCCCATAATGACACAGGGTCCATGCTCCCAGAGGGATAAAGAATAGGAGAGCTATCAGGGGAGGGGATGGGATACAGAGTTCTGGCAGTGGGAATTGTGTGGAGTTGTACCCCTCTTATCCTATGGTTTTTGTCAGTGCTTCCTTTTTATAAATAAAAATTAAAAAAGAAAAAGAATTTTGGTCCGTTCTCTCAGAGGGATTTGTAAATGTTAGGGGAAAGATGACCTCTGAACTCCAATTCCTTCTGGACCCAGAAAGAGAAGGGGGGACGGGGAGGACTCTTGGAAGTAGTCACTTCTGAAAGGAAAAAAAAAGCAGAACCATAGGGAAAAAAAAAAAAGGACAAATATATAAAAACAGATAGGTTCAAGCCTCTGCCCCAAACCCCCATCTGTACAGGAAGGCTTTACTGGCAGTGAAACAGTGCCAGTGTCTCTCTTCCCTATGTCCCCCCTTTCCTTCTTAATTTCTCCCTGTCTAAACAAATAAAGAAAAAAAAAAGCCCAAAATTAAAAAAAAAAAGTTTTATTTGCTGAGTATGGGAGAATTTCCTGAGACAGAGAGAGATGGCAAAGCACTCTTGTTCAGGCAGTGTGGGGACTGAGCAGGGAGCCTCATGCATGCAAGGCTGATGCTCTAGTCGAGCTTTTCTCAGTTAGTTGATGGATTCATCTAGTTTACTTAATAATAACATAGTTTACTTAAAACTTAAAAAAAGTTGACAGTGAAACTGGAAGAGAATAAGCGAGTATTTTTGCATTTACCCAGATAGCTATTCTTCTCTGAAAATGTGAATTTCTAGCCGGTGTCCTGTCTGTTCAGTTCAATGAAATTCCTTTAGTGTTTTTGTATGTAAGTATGCTGGCAACAAGTTCTCTTGATTTTGTTTCACTTGATAATGTCTTTATTTTTATTTTATTCTTAGGTGCTTTTTTCCCATTGAATATGGAACTCTGAGCTGATGGTTTGTTTTTTTTTAAACTTTGAATATTATGTTTTGATCTCTTTGAGCCTCTACAAAAAAAGAAAGAAAAAAAGAGCTCTGTTTGCTAAATGGCTGTTCTCCCGTGTGTAATATGCCATTTTTCTCCTGGCCTTTCTCACTGGCTTTCGGCTTTGACACTAATGTATCATGACATGAGATTCTTTGCTTATTCTGTTTGGTGTCAGCATCTTATACCCTCAATTTTCTCTCTTTTTTCCCATTTGGTTATTGTTTATTGTTTCTATTTTTCTGCTGAGATTTTATGCACTGAGAACATGTCCATGCAATGAAAACATTGAGAAGAGTATAGTTACTGCTTTAAACCCCTTGTTTGTTTGTTACAACATCTGGTTCGTCTTGGGGTTTTACTCAATTGATTTTCTTTTATGTAGAGAACATGTTCCATTTTCTTGGTTCCTTGGATGTCAAGAGTTTGGACTGCATCCTGAATAATATTAAGTTGTAGAGATTCTTGTCTGGGCTTTAACCGCAAGCTCTGTGTTTTGAGTTGCAGATTCAGTCTCTGTTCACATCTTCTGTCTTCAGCTGGGCTGCTCAGAATTTAGCTTACATATGTGTGGTTCAGGGTTTTGTCAGAGATGTGGGTAGATAGAGTTGAAGCATCCCCTTCTTTAATTCTCATCTCTTTCTTCCACTGTTTTCAGGGACTCTTGGTTTGTTTTCTGGCTCTCCAGGCCAGAGAGGGTGCAGCTTTCCCCATGTGACAGAGGTCTGCTGTGTGTCTCACAGGCTGAAATCAAAGCCCCAGGCTAGCAACCTCGTGAGAGGAGGCATTCTCTATTTTCCATCCTCCAAGTTAAAGGACACTCTTTGGGGTATGGAGATAACTCAGCCTACTAGAACACCAACTTGCATAACTAAAGGGCCACAGGTTCAATTGCTAGCATTCCTGTATGTCAGCACTGAGCAGTGCTCTAGTCCTCTCTATCTCATAGGGACAATAATTTTCCTTTAGCCCATCTGTCCTTCCTTTTATTATTATTATTTATTTATAAGAAGGAAACACTGACAAAACCATAGGATATGAGGGGTACAACTCCACACAATTCCCACCACCAGAACTCAGTATCCCATCCCCTCCCCTGATAGCTTTCCTATTCTTCAACCCTCTGGGAGTACGGACCCAAGGTCATTGTGGGATGCAGAAGGTGGAAGGTCTGGCTTCTGTAATTGCTTCCCCACTGAACATGGGCTTTGACAGGTTGATCTACACTCCCAGCTTGCCTCTTTCATTCCCTAGTGGGGCAGGACTTTGAGGAAGTGGGGCTCCAGGACACATTGGTGGGGTTGTCTGTCCAGGGAAGTCCAGTTGGCATCATGCTAGCATCTGGAACCTGGTGGCTAAAAAGAGAGTTAACATATAAAGCCAAACAAGCTGTTGACTAATCATGAACCTAAAGGCTGGAGTAGTGCAGATGAAGAGTTGGGAGGGGGGAGAAGTCTTTGTTCTGTAGATAGTTACTAGGCATATTTTAGTTATATTCCAAAGGGCAGTACCAACTTGGCATGCTTCACTTCAGACTGTGTCCAGAGACGTCAGGCATGGAATGTCAGCCCTTCAGCCTCATTACTCAGGTGAGTGCTTTCCTTTCATAGGATTCTCTAATTCCAATCCAGGTGGTTCATTTCCCAACGAAGTCTCAAAACCTAGATACAGACCAGGTCCCATGAGATAGGGCATATGTTCACATGTATCCATAAATATGGGCAAAATATATACCTGAAAGCAAAAGTACACAGTAGTCTACAGTGAGTCAGTATGAAGTTCCTAATGAAATAGTGTTTACTTAGACTTAGATACCTTCCTCACCTACTTCCTATTATAATTCCCTCACTCACTCCAAAGCTATCCTTATCAAAGCAAGGACTGCAAAAAACTGAATGAGGGCAAGAGACTGGCATACTTTAACGATGACTCTATAGTCACTATCAGGCCACCCCGACAGCTGGGGCCCTACTCAGGGAGTCCTGAGATTTCTCAAACAGACATGATGGGCCTAGACCTAGAATAAATCCCTCTTTCCATTGTTACTGGTCATCTCTATCAGGAACAACACAATAGACCCCTTTATGGATCCCCATAGGACCTTGCCCTCAACCTGGATCAACGACGGTACAGAATGTTCGTTCCATCCTTCAAAGGGAGGCTGGACAACATACTCTATGTTCCACTTGAGGAAGATGGGTCCTGATACTGGGGCAGCTTGGAACATTCCTACTCATGACCACAGAATGTGAGCTCAGATCTACAGGGATGCAGAGGTCACATAGGCTCCTAAGATGAATATGGGCCCCAGAACACATCAAATTGATGGGGTTTACAGTCAACAATATTTATACATCTTTCCCATATTTGGGAGCTACTCTGATCTTCCCTGATCCAGTTTCTGGTCCTTTTTCTAGCCATGACATCATCTACCCAAACAATAACTAGGATCCACCTGCATATCAGATTTCAGGCTCAGGAAAAAAAAAATCTAGTATAGCCACAGGTCCTTTGGAATATAACTAAAATATGCCTACTATCTTCCTTCCTTCCTTCCTCCCTTCCTTCCTCTGTCTCTTTCTTTCTTCTTTTTTTTTAAATATTTATTTTATTTATTTATTCCCTTTTGTTGCCCTTGTTGTTTTATTGTTGTAGTTATTATTGTTGTTGTTGTTGTTGGATAGGACAGAGAGAAATGGAGAGAGGAGGGGAAGACAGAGAGGAGGAGAGAAAGACATCAGACACCTGCAGACCTGCTTCACCGCCTGTGAAGTGACTCCCCTGCAGGTGGGGAGCCAGGGCTCGAACCGGGATCCTTATGCTGGTCCTTGTGCTTTGTGCCACCTGCGCTTAACCCGCTGCACTACAGCCCGACTCTCTTTCTTTCTTTCTTTCTTTCTTTCTTTCTTTCTTTCTTTCTTTCTTTTTTTCATGTTTATTTACTTATTTATTCCCTTTTGTTGCTGTTGGAAGTTTTTTTTTTTATTGTTGTAGTTATTATTGTTGTTGTCGTTGTTGGATAGGACAGAGAGAAATGGAGAGAGGAGGGGAAGACAGAGAGGGGGAGAGAAAGACAGACACCTGCAGACCTGCTTCACTGCCTGTGAAGCGACTCTCCTACAGGTGGGGAGCCAGGGGCTCGAACCGGGATCCTTACGCCAGTCCTTGCGCTTTGCACCAAGTGCTCTTAATCCGCTGCGCTACCGCCCGACTCCTTCCTTCCTTCCTTCCTTCCTTCCTTCCTTCCTTCCTTCCTTCCTTCCTTCCTTCCTTTTTTACCAAAGCACTAATCAGTAGTGTGGGGGATTGAACCTGGGACTTCAGAGCCTCAGGCATGACAGTCTGCATAAACATTATGCTATATACCCTGTCTTTTAGCTGATGTATATTTTTTGTCAGTATATCTCTTGGCCTGCTGTATACAGTGTTGCTTCTAAAGATTATCAAGGCGGTTGTGCGGTAGCACAGCAAGTGAAGCGCAGGTGGCACAAAGCACAAGGACCTGTAAGCTTAGATCCCGGTTCCAGCCCCCAGCTCCCCACCTGCAGGGGGGTCACTTCACAAGTGGTGAAGCCGGTCTGCAGATGTTTATCATTCTCTCCCCCTCTCTGTCTTCCCTCCTCTCTCCATTTCTCTCTGTCCTATCCAACAATAACAACATCAATGGCAACAATAACAGTAACAACAACAAGGGCAACAAAATGGGAAAAAATGGCCTCCAGGAGCAATGGATTCCTGGTGTAGGCACCAGGCCCAAGCAATAACCCTGAAGCAGTGACAGTAACACTGATGCTGTCAGCTGAGAATAGGAGAGACATCTTTTTTTTGCCTCCAGGGTTGTCACTAGGGCTCCGTGCCTATACTACAAATCCACTGCTCTTGGAAGCCATCTATTTTCCATTTCCATTGCTGCTCCTGCTGCTGTTGTTGTTGGTTAGGATAGAGAGAAATTAAAAGAGGAGGAGAAAACAGAGATGGAGGGGGGAGAGAGCAAGAGAGCGCACGCGAGAGAGAACGCTCAGCTCTGGCTTATGGTGGTGCAAGGGACTGAACCTGGGACTTTAAAGCCTCAGACGTGAGAGTCTCTTTGCATAACCATTATGCTATCTCCCCTGCCCACTCCCTCCCCCCTCTCATGTAACAAATGGATACTTTTTTTTTTTTTTCCAAAAAGTGCTATTTCTAAAAAGAAAGCACATGCCCCACCACATCTTCCTGCATCTGTTTACACCTCTGTATCTTCAGGGCAGTAAAAGTCTGGTCTAAGTTCAGACTTGGGGGTTTTGATTGAACTGCTCTAAGCCTGTTTCCCACATATGGTTTGGGGATCGGTCAGAGTGTGGACAGTGTGTGGAGAGACATAGCTTAGAGATTCCCCTCTAGCCTTTTCCTTCTGGGACTTGACTCTTCGGCACTCTGCCTTCCCAGCTTCACTTCTGTGGTTTCCCCGGCTAGAAAAAATTACAGCCTCCCCCCAAAGTGAGCCTAAATCTTCATGCAGTGAATTACACAGGCAGTGCTCAGCCCTAGGCTCAGTCACAACCATGGAAACTCGTTCATAGTTTCCTAGTTTCCTTCTCCCACACAAGCATGAAGTCCCTGCCAGAGGCAGGCTGCTTCTGGCCTTCTGTATGATTTGCAGGGGATCTTAGCTGTTTCTTTCTGCAGGGGTGCCATTTCTTAGGGCCTGAGCCCATGATATGAAGAAGCAGGTGTTCTCAAGCTGGGTGTCAACCGCCTTCTTAGTCCAGTCAATAATGCTCAACAATATTCTGTGCAAGGCAGAGCATTTACACCAGATGTCAAGGGAGGTGGGATACAAACACAGAAATTACAACATGGAACTTAGAATCAAATAAAAATTAAATCATACAGCAGTGGAAACATTCTTTGTGTAACAATATAAACATCTCTTGTAAACAATGCTGAGTGTAAGAAGCATCTAAGAAATACATTGCATGTTCCCATCCCCATCAAGATCCCAACCACATTGTTTAGGAGAATAGAACAAATGCTACAAATGTTTATCTGGAACCAGAAAAGACCTAGAATTGCCAAAACAATCTTGAGGAGAAAGAACAGAACTGGAGGCATCACACTCCCAGATCTCAAATTGTATTATAGGGCCATTGTCATCCAAACTGCTTGGTACTGGAACATGAATAGACACACTGACCAGTGGAATAGAATTGAGAGCCTGGAATTAATCCCCTACACCTATGAACATCTAATCTTTGACAAAGGTGCCCAGACTATTGAATGGGGAAAGCAGAGTCCCTTCAACAAGTGGTGTTGGAAAAAATGGGTTGAAATATGCAGAAGAATTAAACTGAACCACTATATTTCACCAAATACAAAAGTAAATTCCAAGTGGATCAAGGACCTGGATGTTAGACCAGAAACTATCAGATACTTAGAGGAAAATACTGGAAGAACTCTTTTCCACATAAATTTTAAGGACACCTTCAATTAAATGAATCCAACTACAAAGAAGACTAAGGCAAGTTTAAACCTATGGGACTACATCAAATTAAACAGCAAAAGAAACCACTACCCAAACCAAGAGACCCCTCACAGAATGGGAGAAAGTCTTTACATGCCATACATCAGACAAGAATTTAATAACCAAAATATAAAAAGAGCTTGCCAAACTCAACAAGAAAACAATCCCATCCAAAAATGGGGGAGGACATGGACAGAATCTTCACCACAGAAGAGATCCAAAAGGCTGAGAGACACATGAAAAAACAGTGAAATGCAAATAAAGACAACAATGAGATACCACTTACTCTTGTGAGAATGTCATACATCAGAAAAGGTAACAGCAGCAAATGCTGGAGAAGTTGTGGGGTCAAAGGAAACCCTCCTGCACTGCTGGTGGGAATGTCAATTGGTCCAGCCTCTGTGGAGAACAGTCTGGAGAACTCTCACAAGGCTAGAAATGGACCTACCCTATGATCCTGCAATTCCTCTCCTGGGGATATAGCCTAAGGAATCCAACAAACCCACCCAAAAAGATCTGTGTACACATATATTCTTAGCAGCAGCACAATTTGTTTTTTTTTTTAATATTTATTTTATTTATTTATTCCCTTTTGTTGCCCTTGTTGTTTTATTGTTGTAGTTATTATTTTTGTTGTTGTTGTTGGATAGGACAGAGAGAAATGGAGAGAGGAGGGGAAGACAGAGAGGAGGAGAGAAAGACAGACACCTGCAGACCTGCTTCACTGCCTGTGAAGCGACTCCCCTGCAGGTGGGGAGCCGGGGTTCGAACCGGGATCCTTAAACCGGTCCTTGTGCTTTGCGCCACCTGCGCTTAACCCGCTGCGCTACAGCCCGACTCCCAGCAGCAGCACAATTTGTAATAGCCAAAACCTGGAAGCAACCCAGGTGTCCAACAACAATGAGTGGCTGAGCAAGTTGTGGTATATATACACCATGGAATACTACTCAACTATCAAAAATGGTGACTTCACTGTTTTCAGCCGATCTTGGATGGACCTTAAAAAATTCATGTTAGGTAAAATAAGTCAGAAACAGAAGGATGAATATGGGATGATCTCATTCTCAGGCAGAAGTTGAAAAACAAGATCAGAAGAGAAAACACAAGTTGAACCTGAACTGGAATTGGCATGTTGCACCGAAGTAAAAGACTCGGGTGGGTGGGTGGGGAGAATACAGGTCCAGGAAGGATTCAGAGGACCTAGTGGGGGTTGTATTGTTATATGGAAAACTGAGAAATGTCATGCATGTACAAACTATTGTATTTACTGTTGAATACAAAACATTAATTTCCCAATAAAGAAATTAAAAATAAAAAGAAATACATTGCATGTTCCCATTCACAGAAATTCAAGTCTGAGAACATACACATAGGTGGGAGCAGAGCAAGGCAATCCTCTCCCAAGCTTGGGCAGCGTGGATTTCTCAGGAGACAAGGGGACTTGTGCAGTACTGGGACAGCTCCAATGCTCTCAATAGTGACTACAGAAATCCTTACTTTATTATTATTATTTTTTGACACGTGCACTTACAGGTAGTCATTTACATATGCAACATCTCTCACAATGAAAAAAAGGATTTTAAAAAGGTATGTGTGTATGGCACTGTGGATAGAGGGAACCCTGACTGTATTCTCAGCGTGTCATTATTCTTGTGATTCAATGTACTTCAGAAAGTGAGTATAAAGTATGTCCTTCCAATCTAGTTATGAAAACAACAGTATATTTTGATAACAGATTTTTTTTTTCTTACTTAGTGCCAGAGAGTGACTTTAGGTGCTTAAAAAACTGTTTTATATTAAACATAACCATCATTTCTATTGGAAATATCATGAGAGAAACCTTTCTGATGGGTAAAGACCCTTTGTAAACACACACACAAATAACTGCTTTTGAATGGTGGGTTTTCTTCAAGAGGAGCATACCAGCTATGTCTTTACCATCTAGTAATTATATTACTTAGAGATTGGGCAATTCACTATGTTATTTTTTAAGATTTATTTATGAGAAAGAGGAAGAGACAGAGGGAGAAGGAGGGAGAGGGAGGGGGAGGGGGAGGGGGAGGGGGAGGGGGAGAGGGAGCCTGAGACCAGAGCACAGTTCTGCTCCAACATACATAGTTTTGAGGATCAAACCCGAGGTGCCAAGCATACCAGTTCTGCCTTCTGCTCATTGAATCACTTCCCTGGCTGCCTAAATCCATATTTTATCTACTAATTTATCTTGCAAGATTTATTTGGAGAGATAGGTCAGAACAGTTCTTTAGCATGTGCAGTGTTTGGGGTCAATCTGGGATCTCCTGCATTGACACACAGAGCCATCTCCATGACCGCCCAAACTCATTTTCAACTGCTTGAATGAAAGACTAGACCATGGTTTCAAAGTTTCCCAGATGGATTAGGTTCCTTCCAATTAGTAGTCAGTATCTCTGGTACTTCCTGCTGCACTGAACACTCCCAGGCAAGAACCCCGTAAAGAATCTGGATGTGCTGATTTGCCCAGAAAAACAAACATTGCTCCACTAGCTAATAAATCATCTCTGATTCACTGTTAGCCATTAACAGCATTTACATTCTTCACAGAGCCAGGCTGGACTTTCTGGGACTCCAGTCCTCTAAAACCAACAAACTAGTCCAAAGAAACTTTAACCGGCCCAACCAACTGCTTTACCAGCCTCCTTGGTGTGATTATTAAGGTGCCAAACCCCTGCCTCTTCCAACATGCCCCAGAAATAAAAGTCATCATAAAGAAGGCAGCTTTGTTCCTTCCAAATAACCATTTTTCCTACATGGGAGGAATCATATTTGTGTTTGTGAGACTAGACGTAGGTTTCCTTAAAAATCTTCTATCACTACAACTTCTCAGAAAATTTTGAGGTATATGGCTCAATGAAGTTGATACTGATCCCTCCAAATATCAAAAGAATCAACACAATTATTTCAATTCCTTATTTTTTTTTTTCACCTAAGAAAAGCTAACTTAAGGGGGAAGGGAAGTGGCACTCCTGGTTAATTATACATATTACCATGTGCAATAACCAACAACCTGGGCTTGGGCCCTGCAGAGGGGATGCTTCAGGAGTGGTGAAGCAGGCCTGCAAGATTTTCCCTCCCTCTCTCTTTCTCTCTCCCCCTCCCCTTTCAATGTTTCTCTGTCCTATCAAATAAAATAGAGAGAGGAAAAAAAGGCTGCTGGGAGCAGTGGATTTGTAGTGCTGGCACTGAGCCCCAGAGATAACCCTGGTGGCAAAAAATAAATAAAAAAACTAACTTAAATATTTTCTTAAAGTGAGCCCACAGAACTCATTTTATCAGAAATAATTTATTCTTCCTGTGCCACTTATTACCACAACTTTTTTTTTTAACTTTATTTATTTATTGTACAGAGACAGTCAGAAATCGAGAGGAAGGGGGAGACAGAAAGGGAAAGAGGCAGAAAGACATCTGCAAACCTGCTTCATCACTCACAAAGCTTTCCCCCTGCAGGCGGGGGCCGGGGGCTCAAACCTGGGTCCTTGCACATTGCAACATGTGCGCTCAACCAGGTGCGCCACATTAGGTGCGCCACCAACTGCCCCCTACAACAACCTTTTTAACTGTCTGAGAGATATTATTTCTGCCACAAATGATACTACAAACCACTCTGCAGGAGTGTCGGCAGGGACCTGAAAAGCAACCACAGTGAAACAATCTCAGCAGCTTTCACATGGTCAAGCAGATAGGGAGGCGTTGACGCAGGTGACTAACGATTAACTGGTCCTATTTGTTTTTTTAAGGACAATAGTAAGCTCTCTCTTAAGGAGATTTTAGTTTGTGAATCACAAGTTTCTGACTAAATCAAAGGAAATAGATCAAAGCTAACAGTAGAGATATAGAGATAAACGCACCCATTAATGTTTTTCTTCAAAAGCATCATTTCCCAGAACTGTCCCCACTTGGTGAATGTGTCTCTCGATCATGAAAATGATGGTTTGGAGTACTGGGCAAAAATTCTCTTGCTATAGAAAAATAAGAATTTTTTTCATCAATTTTCAATCAAGTTCATTGATTTTCATGATTCTTCAAGATGTAGTGGTAATAAAAAAATGAAACTTTTACACTTACGACCACAAGGTAAAAGAGATATTCTTTTTTTTATATATATATTTATTTTATTTATTTATTCCCTTTTGTTGCCCTTGTTGTTTTATTGTTGTAGTTATTATTATTGTTGTTGTTGTTGTTGGATAGGACAGAGAGAAATGGAGAGAGGGAGGGGAAGACAGAGAGGAGGAGAGAAAGATAGACACCTGCAAACTGCTTCACTGCCTGTGAAGCGACTCCCCTGCAGGTGGGGAGCCGGGGTTCGAACCGGGATCCTTATGCCGGTCCTTGTGCTTTGCGCCACCTGCGCTTAGCCCGCTGCACTACAGCCCGACTCCCAAAAGAGATATTCTTAATCCACTGGAAGGAAGACAATGAAACTGTACCAACTACCAAAAAAACTCCCATACATTTAATTAAATAAAAATAATGTAAACCATTCTAACAAATTCCATAGTTTAGATTGTTTATCAAGAATGGCTACCCCAAGAGAAACAGAAGATGAAATCTTCTGCCTGGTTGGTATAATTTCTATATTATGTACAAGCAAAACCTAAAGGCGTTTCAATATCCTATAAAGTAGCAATGGGCATAGCAGTCCATAAAGATTTCTTTATAATGCCATATACGGATACTGTCAAAACTGAGAACTCAATGAGGTGTATCATGAATGCTTTATGTTGAGCAAACTGATCTATCTAATATGCAGGCAGGATTGAGTTAAAAAACAATTTAAGATTTGCAAGCATAATAGCCGAACTTTGTGATATGGGCAGTCTCTTATTCCTTAAATTAAATTTATTTATCTATTTTTAGAGGGAATGAAACAGAGCAACAGAAAGAGAGGCGAGACACCGCACCACTGCTGCACCATCCTCGGAGTTCCCCTGATGCTGTGCTTAGTAGTCAGTGGTTCCTGCCAGAACACATCAGGCTTAGGTCCCTATCAGGTTTTGGCTGGACCTGAAAACATGCATAGCCTACATATACTTGAGAAAACTGAGGTAAATCAATCAGAAAAAAAAAAAAAGCCCACAGCAGTTCTTTACTAGTCCTTAATGTAACACTAGGACACCCACCATGCTTTTCACCCTATGTGGAGACCCAGAAATAGAATAAAATGATTGATTAAGGAACTGGTGTGTGTGTGTGTGTGTGTGTGTGTGTGTGTGTGCGCGCGCGCGCGTGCATGCGCTGACATTTGGGATTGAGGAGCAGTATTCTAATAGTGTCAATCAGAATGTTTGGCTCTGCTTGAACTACAGTGAACTCCCTGCAAAAAAAGAGCCAAGAGGAGAGCCCCTCAGAAACTAATATTGTGGAATATCACAGCCTTGAAACACGTCAGCAAGGGCCTCACTCTTCTCTTAGCTTTCTCTTATATCCAGGCAAGACTGACCTTGAGAGAGTTTATGGAGAGGTGTTCAAACCTGGAGCAGTGCCTGAGTGCTACACTCAGCGTCAGTGGACACATCTTCTCTGCTTCTCTGTCAAGCCATTCAGCAAACAGCAAAGGGATGTTTTCAGATACATTCAGTGCATAAGCCCCGAGGATCTCCTCCCTCCTGGAGCTATAGGATCTGGGAAGAATATTAGCTAATAGTTTACATGGTATACACCAGATGGTAAAAAAAGTAACAGAGCAGAACTGGGAGTACTGGAATTTGAAAAGGGGGGGGGGAGTGGTCAGGGCAGGCCTGGCTAGTTGCTTGTGCAGGAAAAGACTTGGCTCCTTAGTTTGAGAGGTAAATCTCTCGCCCTCCCAGCCACTGCTGGGAGTTGCATAATCACCATAGTTCGCCCATGCATGCCACAAAACTGATTTTCCCTTTGCTAATCATAATGATGTTATTTTGATTACTTGTTCAGCTCAAGAAGAGCCCAAAGGGGTGGCAGACTTTATCTTGAATCCCAACAGAAGTCAATAATGAGAAGGTATGAAGAAAAATCTTGAAATTTCAGTTAATGCATTGTTTCTCTTAATATGACTAACAAACAGTGAAAATATGGAGGCTTTAAAAGTTCTTTGTGTGAAACTGGTTATCCTTTTGACTCTTAGTGACTGTCAACTTCCTTAAGTGAATGAAATAAAAATTTCAGCTGCAAAAGCCTGTCTCTAAGTTTTAGCCCGTATTTCCCCTTTGCTTCTGAAGCCCCACCTATGAATGAGACCACCTGGCATTTGCCCTTCTCTTTCTGGCGTATTTCACTTTAACGTGTTTCCTTCAGGTTTCATTCAAGTGGTAGCAAAGGAGATACTTTCATCATTTCTTCCAGCTGATAGTACTTCCTTAACCTCTCATCCATCCTTGGAAGCAGTCTATTCAAGCAGATCAAAGCAGAGAGGTGGAAGGGGCTGACAAAGGGGTGAGGACCCAGTGTCCTATGGTGGAGGAACTGGACGACTTGGCGGAGAGTGTGGTGTGCTGACATCTGTCGTGGAGACACATGGGATTGTATAGCTGTGACAACAGTTCCCTAGTGAAGTGATCTATTCAATACTATTCATTTCCTAGCTTCTTCCCACACAAAGACTTCTATTTTCATCTGTTCTATTCCTACCTTTGGGTTCCTGTTTATTAGACAATTTGTCCTGCTTTATATCTTACTGCCTTTCAGTTACCAAGTTACAGACTATTAGGATTCTATCCTGACTTCCCTGGGCAGATGACCTCACCAATGTGTCCTGGAACCTCACCTGTCCAGAGCCCTACCCCACTAGGGGAAGACAGAAACCCCTGGGGGTATAGATTGACCTGCCTATAATGCCCATGTCCACTGGAGAGTCCATACACCCAGAGGGATAAAGAATAGAGAAGCTTCCAGTGGAGGGGATGGGACACAAAACTCTGGTGGTGGGAACTGTATGGAACTGTGTTCCCCTGTTATCTTACAATCTTGTTAATAATTATTAAATCACTAACAAAAAATAATAAAAAAGTTCAGTTGATGGCAGTGACTTAAATTGTTTCAAATTTTCCTATTACACTAAAAAATATGTCCTATTATGGTCAGTTCTGATTGACACATTAATTTTTACACACTAGATATGGCAAGGTTTTTAATCTTTGACAACACATATATAGGTCACTATATCAGAGAAAAGAAGGAACGGGAGACTTGCCACAATCTACTGTGAGGTGAGAACCTGCACAGACCAGGAGGAATTCTGATCCATGATCACAACACTCAGAGTGCCCTCCTGCTGGCTACTTAGTGAAACAGGAGCCAGGGACAGGCCCTCTTATGAACACAGACAGAACTTTGAGCTATGGCTTCCAACTCAGCTCCTGGAGGACACACTAAACTTTATTTATTTCCTTCCAAACCCTAAAGAAGAAATAAGCAAGTTAGGATTTTCAGAGCCTGTTCTTTATGTCTCTGTTTATGCAGGAGGGTCCGAAAAAAACCAATTACCTGGTATTGCCTTTCCCAGACTTCATGGGATACCAGTAAGAAGAGGATGTTTAGAATGACATTAATACTATTTACTCTGAACAGCCAAGTTGTTTAACTCTATAGACAGATTTATCCAAAGAGTATATATTCCCACACAGGATATTACACAAATATTTTAGAAGGCTATGTCAAATAGCATTTGATTGAAAAATATTTTATTTGGTTCAAAGTCAATTACTATGCAGTGGGCTTCCAGATCTTAATGTTTACTTGCCCAAAATTGGAAGAATAATTCTTCTACGAATTTGGCTTCAGTTCTACAATACAAGGGCAGCTTCAAATACTTTTGGTTTGCATTCAGTTGACATTAGCTGGCTAATTTCTCATGAGTTAGGGGGCACTGAGTTCTCTCTCTCTCTTTAAATCATTTTACTGGGGGAAATAATACTTGATAAGACATTTGGAGTCACATGTACACAGGTTCTTATCTCTCCAAGATAATTATCACCCAACACCAACTGACAACTTCCTCAATCACAGTACACTGTGTTAATTTTTAAGTTTATTTTGTTTTTACTTTTTTAACATTTTATTAGAGAAATAATGATTTACAAGGTAGTTGTAACATGGGCACAATTTTTCAACCTTCCATGACAGGTATTTGCACGCCAACTCAGGTTCTCCTGCACCACTGTGCAGTGGGTCTCTCGCACCCTCTCAGGGCCTCCCCCAAGGCCTTGGCCTTGCTGCAACAGAGCACATCCAGTCCAATTTTCACCCTGTTTTGCCTCTCCCTCCTTGTTTCTTAAGTTCCACCTGTAACTCCAAAGGTGCTTGGAAAAAACTCTGATGGTTTCTTTTTTTCTTTTTTAAGATTTCTTTATTGGGCAGGCCAAATGGTAGCACACCTGACCGACTACACACATTACAGTGCAGAAAGACCCAGGTTCAAGCCCCCAGTCCCCATCTGTGGTAGTGGTGCGGAAACTTCACAAACAAGTGGATCAGTGCTGCAGGTCTCTCACTCTCCTTCTCTCCCTTCTCTCAATTTCTCTGTCTCTATCTAATAAATAAAATATTTAATAGAGAGATGTATTTAGTAATGAGAGAAAGAGAGAGGGGGGGGAGATGTGTCCTCATTTTGGCAGTGATGGGGCTGGAGTTTGGGCCTCATGCTAGTTAGTCATGTGCCTGACTGCTGGGCCATCTCCTGCGCCACAGATCTCAGATGTTTTGAATATTTAATTTATATCTTTAGAAAGAGCACGTCTAGAACCACATGCTAATCCACACTTTCATAGAGGTTACAGAAACAGAAGTTGCAATGTGTAACAACCTCTTTTCCATCAATCTCGCATACAAAGCTATTATTACATACCCAACAATTATTTTATCAGTATATATTAGTGAACCACCCAAAAGACTATAATGTGCTGTCATGTGGGATAAGACAAATATTATTCAACACACAGCTTGAATTTTCAATCAAGTTAAGTTATGGCAGTTCTCTGTGAATTAAACTCTAGAGCTTTAAGTGATTCATTTTATTATAAACACTCAACCCAAAAAGATGATTAAAATAATTGCGATACGGCTTGATTATAAGGATAAACAGGCCCTTTTTTCTAGTAACATCTGTGGTAATAATGAGCTACCACTTAAATCAACTGAGGATGACTCACCATCTGTGAGTAAAATGTAATTTCAGTTTCTTTTCTAGTACTGGGGATGGATTTCTTTCTTTCTTTCTTTCTTTTTTAACTTAATCATCCACCCTCCATCATCTGTTCTTCTTGGAACCACAGTGTGAGATGATAAACTGGGTTTAGGAGTACAGTTTCTCCCTATGTTTCAGAACTAAATTAACTAGCCCACTTAAGGGATTTACACATGAACTTGGCTTCAACAGGATCTTGCTGTAAATAAGACTTATCTGGCCTGGAACCTCCTACAGCCCAATTCATTTCTCTTGCGTGCTCTCTTCCTCTTTTACTTAGCTATAATCCTGAAAGAACACAGTGATGTTTATTGGCCTGCTACTGTCTTATATGGAAAAGCTTTTTTCTGAACATAGTAGAATAAATGAACGACATGCAACATCCAAGCATAGAGCCCACACAAGTGTACTTCATTTTACTTTAAGGAAAGACAGTAAACTACAAAATTAAATTCAAAATCTACTATGGTCTATGAAAAGGCTTTAAAAAGGTCAGGAGTATTCATTAAAGGTAACAGAAATTAACATCTTTAGATGGAATAAGCAGAAAATAAGACCGAAGACGCCATGAGCAGTAAGCTAAAAAAGGAGCTAAGGTTCATCACTGTGAAAGGAGAGGCACAGAAGATGAAGAGAACCTGGGCGTAGTAGGGGTGTCCACAGGAGGAAGAGGAGATGGGGAAAGGGTGAGTGAGAAGTGTTCTCGAGGGGAAGTCAGGCGGTAGCGCAGCAGGTTAAGCGCACGTGGCACAATTAAGCGCATGTGACGCAAGGCGCAAGGACTGGCGTAAGGATCCCAGTTCGAGCCCCCAGCTCCCCACCTGTAGGGGAGTAGCTTCACCGGCGGTGAAGCAGGTCTGCAGGTGTCTCTCTTTCTCTCCCCCTCTGTCTTCCCCTCCTCTCTCCATTTCTTTCTGTCCTATCCAACAATGATGACATCAATAACAACAACAATAATAACTACAACAACAATGAAAAAAACAAGGACAACAAAAGGGAAAATAAAGAAATATTAAAAAAAAATTTTTAAAAAGAAGTGTTCTTAAGGGGGTCGGGCGGTAGCCCAGCGGGTTAAGCACATGTGGCGCAAAGCGCAAGGACCAGCGTAAAGATCCTGGTTCGAGCCCCCGGCTCCCCACCTGCGGGGGGGGGGGGGGGGGTCGCTTCACTGAAGCAGGTCTGCAGGTGTCTGTCTTTCTCTCCCCTTCTCTGTCTTCCCCTCCTCTCTCCATTTCTCTCTGTCCTATCCAACAACGAACAACATCAACAATAATAGCCACAACAAGGCTACAACAAGGGCAACAAAAAGGAGGGAAAATGGCCTCCAGGAGTGGTGGATTCATGGTGCAGGCACTGAACCCCAGCAATGACCCTGGAGGCAAAAAAATAAATAAACAAATAAATAAAAAAGAAGTGTTCTTAATGCATAATGTTCTATGAAGAAGGTGGCCTAGTGCCTATGTCATTATAAATCTGAACAGAACAACAACAACAAAAATCAGGGCTCATTGGAGAGGTGGTTGATTCCAGAGCTGGGGCAAAAAAAAAAAAAAAAAAAACAAGCATCTTGAGGTATGAGAAAGTAAAATGAGCTTGGAGACATGTCAAAAGACACAGGATCCAGCTTGGGAGCACTTATGTTCTGAAGTTAGTATAATCTGAACAAAAATGTAAAGAAATAGTATATGCTCACTGCAGCACTGTTTACAGTGGCCAAGATGTAGAGGCGACTCAAGTGCCCAATGACTGATGGATGGATAAGGAAGTTGTGCTGTATTTACACTTCGGAATATGACTCAGCTTTAAGAAAAGATGAAGTCTTGCCTTTTGTTACAGCACAGATGGAACTGGAAAGGATCATGCTAAGTGAAACAAGCCAGAAGAAGACAGACAAATACCAGGATTATACCACTCACACATGAGAGCTAAGAGACAAAGCGAGGGAACAGGCAGTACAACGGACATAAATCCTTGGTCTATGTCTGCAGTTCTGAGGCCACTAAGGGGGAGAGGTGGGAGAAGAGGATAAGAGGGTAGGGGTCCAATGTCCTGTGGTGAGGGAGACTCTGGTGGCAGGTGAGGGATGCTAACATGTATTTTGGGTAGGTCTGCAACTGTACCTCTGATAACAATAGGCCTGTAAAATAGTATTCCTTCAATTAAAAAGTATTTTTAAAGAAATGATAGTACTGAATTATAACTTGCTTTATCCTCTGAGAAGATCAAAGTTCCCTTCTAATTTGAGTCTCTGGACAACATCTGGACTCTCTTACATATTCCTTTCTGTCATTTGCGTATACTCCTCTTTAAAATGCAGGCCTGCGCAGGGCCTTCTCATCCTGCTCTCTTAGTCTCTTTCGATCCTGGACCACATTGTTTGTCAACAGCCAAGCACTGTCTTCCCTCATTCATGCCTTCCCTCTTAGTGCAGGGCTGGAAGCCTGAGAATGCACACTTTCTTTTTTAAAAAATTTCTTTATTGGGAAATTAATGTTTTACATTCGACAATAAATACAATAGTTTGTACATGCATAATATTTCCCAGTTTTCCATATAACAATACAACCCCCATTCTGTCATCCTTTCTGGACCTGTATTCTCCCCACCCCCACCCACCCCAGAGTCTTTTACTTCGGTGCAACACGCCAGTTCCAGTTCAGGTTCTACTTGTGTTTTCTCTTCTGATCTTGTTTTTCAACTTCTGCCTGAGAGTGAGATCATCCCATATTCATTCTTCTGTTTCTGACTTATTTCACCTAACATGAATTTTTTAAGGTCCATCCAAGATCGGCTGAAAACAGTGAAGTCACCATTTTTTTTACAGCTGAGTAGTATTCCATTGTGTATATAGACCACAACTTGCTCAGCCACTCATCTGTTGTTGGACACCTGGGTTGCTTCCAGGTTCTGGCTATTACAAATTGTGCTGCCAAGAACATATGTGTACACAGATCTTTTTGGATGGGTTTGTTGGATTCCTTAGGCTATATCCCCAGGAGAGGAATTGCAGGGTCATAGGGTAGGTCCATTTCTAGCCTTGTGAGAGTTCTCCAGACTGTTCTCCACAGAGGTTGGACCAACTGACATTCCCACCAGCAGTGCAGGAGGGTTCCTTTGACCCCACAACTTCTCCAGCATTTGCTGCTGTTACCTTTTCTGATGTATGACATTCTCATAGGAGTGAAGTGGTATCTCATTGTTGTCTTTATTGAGAATGCACATTTTCTAGAACATCTCCAGCAGAGCTTTGGGCTAGATTGTGTCAATGGCATGAACTTGCATTTCAGAAGCTATGAGAGAAACAGAGGTCACTGTTATTCTGTCAATAGTGGTGGGTAGTCCTAGGCTTCAGCAGAGGTTCTGCCCATGGTTCTGGAATCTTCCTGCAGATCTCCACAAGTTTGCTGTAGGCAAGTCAGACCAGGGACTGTGGCATTCCTGCCACTTCTGATATCCTGAACTCTAGTAGTGACTTTCCTTGGATTTGGCTTCCCTCATCCTTTCAATAATTTCTTTTTAATTCTCTGTAGTAAATTCCTTTGTGTTTGAAATCAGCTGTTTTATTTTTCTTGGCAGTCTCTAATTCAGAAGTAGAGAGGAGACTGGGTAATGCATCTTGGTTTTGCTGTGATGGAGAACAGATGAGGAAAGGAGGGTAGTGGTGATGTGGAAGTCACATCAGCTAATCTAATACAACGTAATACTCATATTTGTCTACACAAGACAATCAGCGACTGGATAGTCAGCACTTTAAAGTTTTTAATCCCTTCTGAACCACTTTTTCTTATTATGAATCAATACATCTAATCCTAGGAACTGAAGCTTAGTCTAGCATGCAGATCTGGCTATACCTCTACTATTAAGAACTGAAAGGTGGCCTTTTTGGAATTAATAAACTTTCTCATAAAAACATTCCCAGATTAACAATTTTCTTTTTATTTTCAATTATCTTCTGACAATACTGGCGTGAAAATTCTATCATTTTCTGCTTTGCAGAGAGCAATTATTTTAGAATATGCACAGAGAAGCTACAATCAGGAATGGAAATGCTCTTACATATCACTTTGTCGGATTTCCCAACCAATGTTTCAGTCTTTCCAACTGTAGTGGCAAACAACTGCACACAAGTGCCTTATTTTCTGCTCTTGTTGACGGTGGCAGGCAATGTTCATAGATCTGTCCTCTTCCTATTGAACCCAAACTCAGTCTGAGAATCCTTCTCAATTTAACATCTTACCAGCTAGTAGCATCAGATAAGAGTCACACCCAAGATGGGACCTATTTGCATCCCTGCCAAGTAAGTGGTAATTAACCTATTACTTCAACATTTCTAGTGAGGGGGGAGGCATCACTTCCCAAAAAGTTGCCTACTCCACTTGTAAATAATTCCCTCTGTTAAAAAGTTTTTCCTTATATGGGACTGAAATGCAGGTCCCTGTATGTAGCTTCTACCCACTGCTCCTACAGCCCAGACGTCTGCACACATAACAAGCCCAACTATGCCTATATAAACAATTCTTCCAGAACTTGAAGAGTAGTTTCTTTTGCTCAAGTCTTGTCTTCTTAAGGCCAAGAATCACAGTATGAGTTCCTCCCGGTCTTTTCTCACAACTTTGGTGATTCTCTCAAAAGGAAAAAAAATTCAGAGTACCTTTCAGGTGGTGTGGCACTCCAAAGTATGCTCTGTGTTGTCAAGTACAAGCAACCTCTACCACCAGGAGTACATGGACCCACACAGCATTTAGCAAATGAGTCAGGCTTCAGCCAACACTGAAAAGTGATCCTGGAAATCACAGAAACCACATCCAAACCCAGCCCCACAGACAATTCATTCAATAGCTGAAGGTCAGTTCTCGAACTAGTCTGCCAAAACCTTTGTCCCAGTTACTTCCCTGGGGCTTTTGTCATTGATGAGGACTGCAGCTATCTCTCAATCAGCCCAAGTGCTCTCCTCTGTCTACCAGACAATCCTTCAGATTCACTTGGTCGATATTTTCATCTTTTCACATGCCTTGAGTCAAGCGATAATCTTCTAGCTGTTCTCTCCATTTTCTAGTCTTATAAGTCTAGTCTAAACACAATAGCCAAAGTGAGTCTATTAAAACAGAATCCAGTAACACTCATGCTCACTGCAGCACTATTTACAACAGTCAAGACATGTAATAAACTCAAATGCTTGAAGATAGACTGATGGACTAAGAAGCCCGGGAGGTTGTAAAGTGGTTGGAACACTGGAATCTTGAGTATGAGGTCCCAAGTTTAATGTCTGGCATTGAATGTACCAGAGTAATGTTCTGGTTCTCTCTCTCTAAATAAAATAAATTAATTAATGCTTTTTTTTTTCTTTAAGTTGTGGTATGCAGAAGGGTTTGAACTCCAGTCCCATCATGACCTGGAAAGAAAAGAGGGGGAAAAAAGGGAAGGACACTCAGAAGTAGTAGGTGTGACTTAGAAAGGAAAAGAGAGGGAGTCGGGCTGTAGCGCAGCGGGTTAAGTGCAGGTGGCGCTAAGCACAAGGACCCGAATAAGGATCCTGGTTCAAGCCCTGGCTCCCCACCTGCAGGGGTGTCGCTTCACAAGCAGTGAAACAGGTCTGCAGGTGTCTATCTTTCTCTCCCTCTCTCTGTCTTCCCCCTCCCCTCTCCATTTCTCTCTGTCCTATCCAACAACAATGACAACAATAATAACTACAACAACAAAACAACAAGGGCAACAAAAGGGAATAAATAAATAAAAATAAATATTAAAAAAATTTAAAAAAAAAAAAAGAAAGGAAAAGAGGGCAGAACAATAGAAAAACGGCAAATATGTGTAAAAATAGATGATAGTTATAGAAATAATAGTCAACCCCATATCTGTGATCTTGGGAGAACTCATGCAGTTTCCAATGGAGGGAATAGGGACATAGAACTCTGGTGCTGGGAAAGGTGTGGAATTACACCTGTTATCTTTTTTTTTTTTTTTTGCCTCCAGGGTTGGGAGTGCCTGCACTATGAATAAATAAATACACTGCTCCTGGAGGCCATTTTTTCCCTTTTTGTTGCCCTTGTTTAACCCCTGTTATCTTATAATTTTATAAATCAGTATCACTAAAAGCTGTATACACAATAAAATCCTACTCAGCTGGGAGTCAGGCGGTAGCACAGCGGGTTAAGCATACATGGCGCGAAGTACAAGGACCAGCGTAAGGATCCCAGTTTGAGCCCCTAGCTCCCCACCTGTAGGGGAGTCACTTCACAGGTGGTGAAGCAGGTCTGCAGGTGTCTTTCTCTCCCTCTCTCTGTCTTCCTTTCCTCTCTCCATTTCTCTTTGTCCTAACAATGATGACAACATCAATAACAACAACAATAATAGCTACAACAACAATATGAAAAAACAAGGGCAACAAAAGGGGGAAAAAAAAAAGAATCCTACTCAGCTGTGAGAAAAGATAAAATACCACCTTTTATTACAACATGGAAACAGGGATGAAACTAGAAGGGATCATGCTAAGTTAAATAACTCAGAAGGAGAAGGGCAAATGCTAGACTATCTTACTTACATGTGGGATATGAACACAGAGAAGCAGAGAAAATGGAGTCAACGGAAAATAAACTCTTTAGACTGACTGC